>NW_024349804.1:14149414-14276607 GCF_902729225.1 Pteropus medius | reverse complement strand
TCTCTTCCTGCCCTGCTCCTCCTGGGTGGGAACACAGCCCACCCTCCACCCACGTCCAGCCACCGCCAGCCCCATGTTTCTACACACCTTCCAAATGCAGCCGCCTACCAAGGAACCTTCCTCCTGCCACCCGCCAGGTCCCCAGGAGCACCTACCGGCTGCCCGAGGAGCAGCAGATTCTAGAGATGACCAAGAGATGCAACCGCCGGCAGGCGGAGGTGAGCGAGCTGCACGGGGCCCTGTGTTTTAGAGAACCCCAGGAGCAGGGTGACAGGAAGTGGGGAGGGGGAAGGAGGGGCGCTTGTCTGTGCCTTTGCGCCTGAGGCCCCTGGGTGGCGGCCGATGGGGCTGAGCCACTTGCTGCTCCCGCAGGAGCTGCTGCTGCGGGCGAACCTGGAGGAGATGCGCTGTGCGATGCCCAGGGCCCGCGCGGAGCCCCCCGAGCAGGTGAGGCCCCGCTCCGCGCCAGCTGCTCCATGGCGGCGTTTCCTCGCGTGTGGGAAAGTGGCTACACGCTGGGCCTCTTGCGTAGCCCGCCCGTCTGAAGCCCTGGAGGCCAGGCTCGCCGTGCCGCTGGGCAGCGCCCCTCGGGCTGGGCTGAGCGTGGCGGGCAGCAGCGTAGGCGTGGGCCCCAAGCCACCCCGGGAAGCCTCCCCGTGGGTCTCTCGAATGTTTCCTGATTTTCGTAAATTAGCATTTACTATTTCTATATGGAAACAGCCCACAGCGTGCTTGTCAGCAAAGACAAAGGAAGGGAGCAGGGTGGAGGAGAGTGGGTGCCGAGTGGGCGTGGTCCCAGCCCCCACCCCGGGCCCGCCTGGGCAGCAGCTGGAGAGGACAGAGGTGGCCCCGAGCAGTTGGGGCAGGTGGGGTGCGGGCACCCAGCATGGCAGCATGCCCAGGGTGCGTAATGGCTGAGTTCCCATGGTGGCCCTTTTACCACCTCTCCCTGTGGCCTGTGTCCTCCTGGGGGTGTCAACAAAGCAACAGGACTGGGAGGGAGCAGACGGACTTGGAGCAGCCCAGAAAGGTCGTGAGGCCAGCCCCAGGGATCGCTGGGAGATGGACCTCAAGCCCAAGGCCAAGCCCTCCTGCCTGGGAACCACCGTCCACACCCCCCGGAGGCCCTGCACCCCCCAGGGAGCCCAGTGCCCATAAGGCTGGGGGCACAGCAGGACAGAGATGTTGCCTGGGGGACCACATGCAGGGCGGGCTGAGGGGACCATGTGGGTAGGCGGCTGGAGTTAGGACAAAGGGGACTGGGCCAGGCCTCCCGGGGTGCACTTGGGGTGCCCAGCGGGCACAGGTGCCAGGCCCCGCCTCCCGCAGGGCTCCACGAAGCTGCAGCTTCAATCCGCCACCCGGATCCGCAGGACTCCGAAGCTGACCTTCTACAGGGTGAGGGGTGCTCCTGACGGGCCAGCCCGGGCACGGGCTGTCCCCACGCAGCCCTCTCCCAGCCTGTCCTGCCTCCTGGGGGCTGGGATGGCCAGAGCTGGAGGCCCCAGGGACAGCCCACCCTTGGAGCACAGGGAAGTGCCTGGGCAGGGGTGAGAGGGCGGGGGGCAGGGCACTTGCTGCCCCCAAGGCACCCGCGCCACAGCCAGCCCCCCGCCCCACAGCCCAACGACAGTGTCCCCGTCAAGCTGAACACCGCAGCCATCCTGCGAGAAGGAGCCTTGTACCAGCGGCAGGCAGAGAAAGAGCTTCAGAGGTGGGGAGACGGGTGCGGGGGCTGGGGTCCCACAGGGGCCAGGGCTCGAGCCGGCCAGAGTTAGGGTCACGGTCACATTCTGGAGAGGTGATCTCGGCTCAGTGAGGGGACAAGCTGGGGAGAAGGGCGGCGCGTACACACACAGTTGGGTAGATAGTGGTTGAGGGAGGGGTGGGAACATGCGGCTGAGGGCGGATGCACAGGACGGGCAGGCGATGTGGCTGGTGTTGGGTCCAGAGCAGCCCACGCCCGTGAGGGCCACTCTTCGCAGTGGAACTCGTGGCCTCCGGTGGCCAGGGCAGCCCCCACCCCAGGAGGAACCCAAGCCCCGCCTCTTCCCCTTTCCCCAGGGTGGACAAGCTCGTAGACGGGGCCGGGGACTTCTCCGAGTTCTTCGAGTGGCAGAAGAAGATGCAGGCAAAGGACCGGGAGGAGCGGCTGGCTGCCGAGGCGTGCCGCAGGTTGCAGGGCAAGCTCAGCCACGAGGAGGCGGTGCTGGCTCGGCTGCAGGTCCTGCAGGAAAACAAGCAGAAGGCCGACCAGAAGAAGGAGGAGGTGACTCCGCCCCGGCGGGGGTGGGGGGCTGGGGGCCGGCGCTGGCCTGTCCGACCCCCAGGGGCTATGGGCAATGGGCCTGGCTGCTTCTGTGGCCATTGGCTCGCAGGCTGACCTCGGGTCATTTCCTCCTAAGACCCATAGAGTCGACATCTTCCGAGGGGTTTGGAGGCATTTGCGGCCAGCTGGCCTGAGTGGACTATCTGGCCAGCGCCTCTGGTCCAGACTGCCCCCTGTACCCACCGGCGGGGTCAGCCGGTCCACACATCCATGTGTGAAGGAAGACCCGAAGTTCTCGCAGAAACTTCTGGAAGGCTGACATGTTTGCGTGTCCTCTCCCACAGGAGGGTCTGAAGGTCCATGTTACCTCTTTGGGTCCAGATGTATAGGTGCTGGCTGTCCCTCCTCCCAGATGGGGCTGCAAACCTGCGAACCCCCGGAGAGCCTGTCCCTTGGGACAGGCCTCACAGGCCCCACTGCAGCTCCGTCCCTCGGGGGAAGGAGTGCCACCGAGCACCCGCAGTCAGGGGACACGCCGGCGTCCTCTCGAGCGTGTCTGTCTGCGCTGTTAGGGTTCGCCTTCCCTCCTAATGATTAGTTTCGTTAGTTTCGTTTTTAAACTATGAAGTCGAAACAATATGACAAGTAGACTCAGAAAAGTCTCACTCACTTCCTGAAAGGTCACAGATCACAGCCCCTTCCCACCTACCTGCCTAGGTCCTTATTTTCACTCATTTCCGCATTATCATTTCCGTTTTTCCTTCTAAGCAAATATACACACTTGTAAAGACACATTTCTTCCCTTTCTTCTTGCATAAAATGTCACACTTTGGTTTATCTGCCAAGAGTAATGTGCGAGTCTTCCATATTCGCGGAGGTGGGTCTTCAAGGCAAGCTCGTACGGCGGGGACTGCTAAGTCGGCGAGTAGCTGCCGAGCGTACGGATCGTCCGGTGGTTCCTGCCCTTGTCGTTTGGGGCACGTGGCTCCAGCAGAGATGCCAGGTCCTCTTCCGTGGGGCTTGAGCCATCTCCCCTCGCCAGCTCTGAGGAAGAGGCCAGGTTCCCACACTTCCCACAGGGCGCACTGAGCTGGATTCAGGGCTTGGTGCTGTCTCGTAGGCGAGGAACAGTGTCTCCGTGTGGCTCTGGTCTGCGATTTGTTTATTCTTCGTGACGTTGAGCCTGTTTTCATACACTTAAGAGCCCTTTCTATGCCTTTCTCTGTGCACCGTCTGCTCACGTCTTTTGTCCATTTTCTTCTTCTCCAGCTTCGTCGGGGTATGATTGGCAAGTAGAATTCATATCTATCTAAGTCGTATGACCTGATGTTTTGATATACATATGCATCATGAAATGATCGCGGCCAAGCTAATTAACGAACAGCTCTGTCCCCTCGCACGGTTACACCGGAGACCAGCCCCCCAGCCGGTTTCGAGTGTGCGGCACGTTATTACCACCTGCAGTCAGTCGCCAGGCTGCACATCAGGCCCCTAGAACTCAGCCATCTTCCACCCGAAACTTCCCGTCCCCATCTCCCCATCTCCTCCCCCGCCGGGAAATAGCTGCTCGTGTGTACACACCGCCTCCTCCTTCCCTGCGCGTCTGCCGGGCATGCCGGCCTCCCTGCCTCGGCTGCCGTGATGGCTGCTGCAGGGAGCAGGGGGTCCGGGGGGCAGGTAATGTCCCTGAGGTCGTGCCCTTATCTCCTTCAGATGGACACCCGGAGGTGGGATCGCTGGGCCGTATGTTTGTTCCGTTTTTCTCGTTTGGAGGACACCTTTCCGCAGCGGCTGCCCCTCCGACAGTGCGCGAGGCCCCTTCCTCCGCAGCCCCCCGGCACTGGTTATCTTTCGACGTTTCACGGCAGGCACCCTAACAGGTGCGGGGCGGTAGCTGGTTGTGGTTTTGGTTGCGTCTCCCTGATGACTGCGGTGTTGAGCATCTTTCACGTACCTGTTGGCCATCTGCGTGTCCTCTGGGGAGGAAATGTTCGTTCGGGTCCTTTGCCTCCTTTTTCAGCAGGTTATTTTATTATTATTATTTTTTGCTATCGAGTTGTATGAGTTCCTTGTGTGTTTTTGGATGTTAAGCCCTTATTGGATAAATGGTTTGCCAGTATTTCCTCCCATTCCACAGGTTGCTTCTTCATTTTAAACATTTTCTTTGCTGTGCAGAAACTCTTCGGTTCGATATAGTCTCGTTAGTTTATTTTTGCTTCTGTTACTGTGCTTTTGATATCAAATCCAAAAACCGTCATCGCCAAGACCAATGTCAGAGCTGTTTCTCTAGGCCTTTGCCTGGGAGTCTTATGGTTTCGGGTCCCCACACCGCCGCCCCCCACGGCGCAGCCAGGCACGGCCCAGACACGGCCCAGCTCGCCTCGCGGCCCAGGCACCTCCCTCTGCCCAAGGTCGACTTACGCAAGCTGAGTCTCCCGGACTGTTTTTCGCCTGGTATGTCCACACAAGCGTTTCTCCAGCTTATTCCGAAGTTTTCTAAAGTACTTTTTTAGAACAAACTTTTTATTTCGGAACAGTTTCAAGAGTTACAGAAAAGTGGCAAAGGCAGTACAGAGAGTTCCCACCCCGCTTCCACGGCTGACGACAGCTGACGTCGCCGCGTGCAGGCTCCGAGCTGCCACAGCAAAGCACGCAAACTGGAGACCCCAGGTCCGGGGTCAAGGTGTCGGCTGGGCCGTGCTCCCCACTCAGCCTCTCGGGGAGCAGGGTCCTTCCCGCCTCTTTCAGCTTCTGGCGACTCCAGGAATTTCACGTTTTGTGGCAGCCTCATCCTAGTCTCCGCCTCCATCCTCACATGGCCGTCTGCTTTGTGGGCCCCTCTGTCTTCTCTTCCTCTTATAAGGACACTTGTCATCAGATGGAGGGCCCACCCTGATCCAGGATGACGTCACCTCAAGACCCTTCGCTAGTTACTTGTTGGATCCTTAACTACTTGGAAATACGATCGCATTCCGCCGTTCTGGGTGGATGTGAATTTTGGGGGACACTAGCCCACCACACCATGGTGTTTTCATCACAACTAAGAAACCAACATTGGTACATGACTCTTAACTCCATAGTCTAGTCGGATGCCATAAAATTTTTTTCTCACCAGGATGCCATCCAGGACACCGGTGACATTACACTGGATTGTTGCGTCTCAGATTCCTCTTGGCTGTGACCCTTTCTCAGACTTTTGTTGTTCTTAGTGACCTTGACAGTTTTGAGGAACGCTGTCAGGTATCCCATGAGACGTCTCTCAGTCGGGATGTTCCTCTAATGATTAGACTGGGGTGTGGGAGGGGACCAGAGAGGCAAAGTGCAAAGTGACCTTTTCATCACATCCTGTCAAGGGTGCCTGCTCTCCACAAGCTCTCACGGTGGATGTCGACCTTGATCACCTGGCTGGGGTCATGGTTGCCAGGTTTGTCCAGGGTGATTACTTCCCCTTGCCACATTGTCCTCTTTGGAAGGGGGTCTCTAAGCAGAGCCCGCACCCAGGGAGGTGCGTAGCTCTTGGAGATTCTCCTGCTTGGGAGACTTGTCCCTTCTCCCCACTTACTCGTGTGTTCGGTCACTTGTTTACATAGCCGTGTGGACTCCGCGTACTTGCATTTCATACTTTGCATTGTGGATTTTGTTGCCAGCTTTGGCCCCTGGGAGGCCTTTCCGGTTGGCGCCCGTGTCCCTTTGACACGCTCCATGTCCCAGGGTTTCCTGAGCACTTTCTTACTTCCTGGTACTGTACAATGCCCCAGGCTTGTGTCTTCCCTGCCCCTGCCCGAAAACAGCCCTTTCTCCAAGGGCCCGGCTCCCTGTCCTTCGAACCTGGAGTGAAATTGCACCCTCTGAAGACGGCCCAGAGCCGCGTTCCAACGCGCCACAGGTCGTTTCGTGCAGGGATCGCTTCGTGCCCTGAGCCTGCATCCCAGCTGCCCGCAGGCTCCCAGTCACAGGCACCTCCAGGGGCTGGGGGTCCAACAGGTCCCCGGCAGCGCTGGACCGGTGGTGCGGGCATACATCTCACACTGTCCCTTGTAGAATCTTGAGGCCTGAAAATATTGTTCTGTCGTTCACAGCCGCACCGAAGTGGAAATAATTTGAGTCCGTAATGGTAGAATGGATCAGAGTTGTGACACATTCCCAGAAGCAGCCACACCCAGGCCAGACAACGTGGGTGGGGCTCGGACTCACCTGGTCCTGAGCAGACGCTCAGACCACCCCTGATACGCGCAGTCAGAGCAAACTCGCCCTGTTGTGGCCGCATACCTCTCAGGCACCAGGAGAAAGAAGGTTGTGGGGGGACCATCAGGACATGCCCGGGCCCATGTAATGGGGAGCATGGCCTGTGCATAGACCTGGGCGGTGTCTGAACACCAGCTCCACGCAGTTTAAAAGCAACGAATGCGCTCGTCTCTTAACTGGAGTCTGGGGGCGGCTGGCTTCAGGGCAGACCCAATGGCTGTGACTTGGTGTCCCTGGGACTCCCGTGGCTGCACCCCTCGGCTTCAGCATCAGGTCTGGGCTCGCGCCCCGGACCACGGTGGAGGCAGGGAGGACGTGAGGCGCAGCCTTCCCCGCGGGCCCAGCCTCCAGGGCCCGACCAGCTCAGGTCCCAGTTCTGGGGTGGTTCGGGGTCAGGGGCTGGCTCTGCCCTCCAAACCTCATGCTGCGCCTGGGGCCAGGTGGGACTGGGGGGCACGGGTCTGACCGGGGCGGGGTACTGTCCCGGCAGACGGCCAAGCTGATGCAGCAGTGCGCCGAGCAGCGCCTCCGAGAGCAGCGGTCCGTGGAGCAGCTGGTGCAGCAGGTGACGGAGGCCCAGAAGAACATCAAGCTGGTGCAGATGAAGCTCCTGCAGGGCCGGCGGCAGACAGGTATGGCGGGGCCAGGTGTGCCAGGTGAGCGAGGGCGGGCCCGGGGTGGGCAGGCCCTCCCAGAGGCGCCCCTGGTGAGCGCCCGTCTGGCCGATGTCCGTCCGGACCCCTCAGTAGCCCTGTCACCCCAAGTCCAGGAGGTGATGGAGGAGAGCCGCGGGCTGCTGCAGCGCAGCGCAGAGGCGGCCGAGGACCAGCAGAGGCAGCGCTGCCAGCTCGTCTCCCAGCTGCGAGCCCTGGAGACACTGCCCGTGCGCAAGGGCAAGCTCGTGGACCTGACCCAGGTGAGGCTCGTGGACCTGACCCAGGTGAGGCTCGCGGCCCGGAGCCCACGCCCTGTCCCACGACCTCTGGGAGCCTCCCCGCGTCCGCCGTGCCTGGCAGCATCCGGAATCCCCACCAAGGCCAAAGGTGGTTTGGAGCCAAGCTGAGACCCCCCTGGCCACTCATGCCCAGCCGTGGACCCCACACCCATGTGCTTGAGGCCTGGCGCTGGCCCAAGAGGTCACAGTCCTGTGGGGGAGAACTCTGTGACCCTTGGGGGGCAGGGCAGGCTACTAGAGATGGGCAAGCTGGCTCAGAGCTGCTGCATTTGAAGAGAGGTCCCTGGACTCCCCTGCAGGGTGGGGTGGGGTGAGGTGAGGTGAGCGCAACGCACAGACGCACAGACGCCAGAGGCTGGAAGCCACAGGAGGGCGTTGGGGGTTGGAAGCCTGTGTGAGAAGCCCCATGAGAGGCCAAGCTGCCTGGTCCCAGGGCAGGGGTGTCCTGAGTGCTCTCTGTCCAGGCTCCAGGTCCCGGCTGGGGAGACAGGGGAGCTCTGCCTGGGCCCTCGCAGTGGAAGGGCCTGCAGGGCACGCCCCTGAGATGTCAAGTCACCACTTGGGATCTGGGCTGGAGAGGGGCACAGGCCGCAGAAGCTGGGTGGCAGACACGCACAAGGCGGTCCTGAGCGGAGGGAAGAGGTCTGTGGAAGAGGGGAGGACCACAGCGCTGGTGTGGAGGAGGAGCCCGGACACGGGCCGCAGGGCAGGCTGGGCGCCCAGCCTGGGGCCTCCCCCCTCCCCCGCCAGACGCCCGGGTACGGCCTGGAAGGGGAGATGTCCGTGGTGGAGCTGCGTGAGCGCCTGGCCCTGCGCGGCGAGGCCCGCAGGCGAGAAGAGCGGGAGAGGCGGGACCAGATCCTCCGGAGCAAGCGCGCGCGGAGCCGGGAGCTGCAGGACGCGCTGGAGCAGGTGGCGCTGTGCCGCTCCGCCGCCGGGAGATCTGCCGCCCTCAGGTGGGTCCTGCGGGGTCTCCCGCAGCAGCCCCACCCTCCGGCCCGGCAGTGCCCTTGCAATAACTTCCCCACCCCTACAATTTTTTCAGACAACTTTCAGGCATACGGAAATGGCGAGGACATCGCACAGCAATGGCTTGGATGTCCCTGACCTAGATTCGGTCGTTTTGTGGTCGTGGGTGTGACCTTTGCTATGTGCTCCATCTAGCTGGCTAGCTGTTCATCTGTCTCTGCAGAACCATCTGGAGGTGGCTGCAGGCACCTGCCACTTCATTCCTAAACACTTTGGTGTGCGTCGCACCTCCTGGAGGAAAGACGCTGTCCTAGAGAATCAGAGCACCACAACACGGCTAGAAAATTTCACAGAAGTCCCCCACACCATTGGCGAGCCTGTTTGTCCATTTCCCCAGGGGTCCTAGGACTGACTGTTTGCTGTAACTTTTTCTTAAAACCAGGACGTAGCTGAGATGCAAGCATTGGGGTGTCCAGCGTCTCCACGCCCCTTCCGTGAGGGCACGTGTGCACACATCTTTTTGTTTGTTTGTTTGTTTGTTTGTTTGTGGAACACCGGTGACTTTTCTAGCCCCATGTGTCTGTCCCCTGGCCTCTCGGTCAGGCATGGGCTGGCGTCACCCCCAGGAGAGGGGGCATTGGCCCCGTCAGAGCACAGCCTGGCCCAGGGTCTGGCACACAGGGCTCCAGAGAAAGTGTCTGAGTGTAACAGGTGTGGCGGACAGAAGGAAGGACGGTCACAAGACCCAACACTCCTGGGCCTGAGTGCCTGCTGCTCTGGCTACCATTGGGAGGAGGCCCATGACAGCTGCTGGGAGCTGCCCGAGGAGGGCCGGCTGGCCACCCAGCAGGTCCCCGAGGTGGCCCACACCTGGGAGACCTCGCGCTTACCAGCCGCCTGACACCCCAGACGCAGTCCGATTGGGGATCCTCTAAGGGTCCAAAACTGCCAATCAGGTTCCTGGAGCGCCCTGCGAGCAGCCAGACCCATGGATGGCATCGGTTCCCTAGGGGCATTTTCGCGGGCAGTCAGGCTGGAGTCAGCCAGGCAGCAGCGGGCGAGGGACCAGCGCCTGCCAGGGCCCTGGTGCTGTGCTGTGCGCTTAAACCGCAGGCGCAGGGAACGCGGTGTGAAGCGGGGTCGTTTCTGCGGGAAAAGGGCGGGTATGGGGGAGAGTGGCGGATGTAGCCCCGAGTTGGCAGAGGTTATCTCTAGGCAAGAGAGGGGCAAGGGGGAGCAAGATCAAAGGCGGCTTTCACTTTTTACCTCAAACGCATACCTGCTTCATATACGCGGAATGCTTTTTTTAAATGCCAACGACAAAGAAGTAGAGGCGCTGGGGGGGACCCCACCGGAGCAGCCCTAGGAGGGCCTGTGCCCCGCACCTGGCACTGCCGTTCACCTGTGGTTGGAATCCTTCTCCTAAGCCCGCCCTGTCCCCGCCCAGGTTGGAGGAGAAGAAGGTGGCGGCCCCCGAGCCGCCATCCCAGGACGAGCGCGTGCTGGAGCTGCAGCGCAGGGTGGAGAAGGCGGCCGAGCGCCGCAGGCAGGCGGCCCTGCTGCCCGTGTCGGCGACGCGGGCCGCGCGCCCCAAGCCGCGGGTGAGCCCCGGGGGCGGGCGGGGAAGGCGCGGGGCGCGGGGGCGCCAGGCCCCGCGCGGACCTTCCTTACGCTCCCGCCGCAGGCGCAGCTGGAGGCGCAGCACTGGCAGGAGCTGGAGCAGAGCCGCGAGCGCAGGCTGCGCGCGCTGCAGCGGGGCGGCTCGGGCGGCGCGCGCGGGCGCCGCCTGGAGGCCACCTGAGCGCCACCTGAGCCGGCCGGCCACGCCCCCGGCCCCGGCCACGCCCCCGGCCCCGGCCACGCCCCCGGCCCCCCGCCCCCCGCCCCCTCTCAATAAAGCGACGGCCAGTGGCGTGCGCTTCCTCTTCCTCCGCCTCCGCCCCCCCAGTCTCCCGTTGCCCAGAGCGGGGGTTGCCAGAGAAAATGCAGGACTCCCCATCATTGCGACAACTTTGTGCTGAAAAAGTATCCGCTCTTTATCTGGAATTCAAATTTATCTGTGAGTCCCGAATTTTATGTGCTGAATCTGTACGCCCTAGTCCTTCCCTACGCCCCAGGACGAGGCATTCGCGGGGCCCCCTCTTCAGAGCTCCCAGAGCCCCCTCTGCACGTGGATACCTGGAATCCCCCCTCTCTGTCCAGAATCGGGTGGGTTAACCCCGGGACCCCCACGGCTGGGGGTGTGATTGTGCGCATGCGTTTGGTCGGAGACGAGGCCAGGATTCTTGAGCCACAGGAACTGGCCCTTCTCATACCTTATCTCATTAAGGGGGTTTAAGGGGGAGGAGGTGCTCCGAGGCGAAGTGACCTGCCCCCAGAGCGGAAATTCTAATCTAAGCCTGAGTGACTTTAGAGCGCTGCCCAGCCTTCAGCAGAGTCACAGAAGGAACAAGGTTGGGCCACTGAGCAGAAGGCTGCTCAGGGACAAGATTCTTTCTCCTGGGGCCTGGGCCCCAGCTCCAGGCTGGAGGGGGCGTGGCCCCGAGGCGGCCTAGCGGAAGCCTGCTGTGCCGCGACCCACAGGAAGGAGAGAGAAGCCGCCAGGTCAATAGCTAACCAGGAGACGTGCACCCCCATCCGGCCGGGGTCTGTGGCGAAGATGGCACCTCCGAGGGGGAGGCTGGACCCCAGGGCACATTCGGATTAGGAAGGTGGCCACTTTTAAGTGACAAGAACAGAAGAAAGAGCAAGGTCCTCCCCCAGTATTCTCAACCACGTCAGAACCCCAAGACTTTCCCAAAACCCAGGTTGGTAAAAAGAGGAAACTAGAGCAGGGAGCAGATTAAATTTCATTTAAAGAAATAAACATAACATTTCTTATATCCTGCGCAGTGTGATTCAAACTCATTTCACTTGATATCAAGGGACTACACTGGTGATGACCTGTCCAGAGAGTCCCTCAGGAGCTGAGGGTTTCAAAAGGGGAAGTATGGGCTCCTCAGAACTGGGAAGCCAAAGGTCGGGTGGACTTCAGGACAGGCCTGATCCAGGAGCTCTGCCTCGTCTCCAAGCCAGTAGCAGCTCCAGCCCCACAACACCCAGAGGAAGAAGGGCTCTCTTCAGAGGGCCGCCTCTGCTTGAAGCCTTGTGAACATCTGTTCCAGTATCCCTGGTCTGAATCGAGTGTGCTCTGCTGAGCCAGTTCCTGTGGGCGGGGGAGATCTGCATGGCACCCAAAGCAAGCCCCGTGGCAAGAGAGGACAATTACCTCCACCTACCAGACTGGCCTCAGGAGCAGAGGGGAGAGGTCATGGGCCAGCAGATTCTGGGGATACCGACAACATTGCTGGTTGGCAGTACCCGAGGTCCCTCACCGCCCTCTTGTACTAGTCAGTTGCTCGGAGCCACCTTGAGAGCACCTAGGCTATCTGTCACACAAACCTGGGTGGGAGCTGGCCTTGAGCCATCCCCTGAGGTAGTGGCCTGAGGGCAGGCCTTGCATGGTAGATTGACGGCAGAATGTCTCCCTGTATGCCTGTTTCTTGCCTTGTGACCTCCCATCAAGAGGCAGGGTCTATTTCTCTCAGGCCTTGACTCGCTTTGGCCAATAGGACACAGCAGAAGTGGCTGTGTGCCTAGGCCTCAAGTGGCCTTGGAGCTCTTGTTCTCCTGGAACCCTGCCCAGGCCAGGCTAAGCATGCCCTGCGGGGCCTGCTGGGATGAGACACCACGTGGAGAGCCTGTTATCCTAGTGGCAGCCATCCTTCACCACCCGACAAACCAGCAGACCACAACAGGTGAGGCCGGCCAGGACCAGAACCTTCGCCCTCAAACTAACTTGTAGATTTATGAGCAACAATAAATGCCTCTTTGTTTAACGCATTGAGCTCTAAGGAGGTTTGGCCTGAAGCAGTAGGTAACTGACCAGCCTGCATGAAGCAAGCTGCCCTGGAAAGAGGGCCAGCCCATACCCAGAAAGCTCCGCTCTGGACCACCTGGGAAATTGCCATTCTGCTTAAGGGTATTTTCTGCATAAGCACAGCCAGAAAACCCTTCTTGACAATGTCCAAAACTCATTTGGGTAGGGGTTCTTCCTTTGGAGATAGTTAAAGGAAGATCTCAGGCCTCACCCACAGAGATTCAGGTTCTGGTGAGGCCCCCAAATCTGCACTTAGCTGTGAGGCACTGTGGGAGCACTGAGGTGCCAGTCTTTTCTCTAAGCTGGGGACCTTCGGGGCCAGAGGGAGGTACTGCTTGAGAGGGAGCCAGGGATGCTCACACAAGCTCGGTGTCAAGTGCAGTTTGCAGAGGACTTGAAGAGCTTCTGAGCACGAAAGTGGTATATTTCATGACCTTGTTTTTCAACATCATATCTTTAAGTATTAAAGTTACAAATAGAAACCCCTAGCTTTTCCTTAAGCTGTGAAATTCAGATGACTAATCTTATTTATAAATCTGGTCATTTTTAGCTATCATTTTGATTAGTCATATATGGTCTCATTTATAAGCCAAATCCCCTTAAACATTTAAACCGCATTTACACATGTAGAATCTAAATTTATTTTTTAGCATTTTAGTTGTCTGCCTTATCAAGTGTTAAAAGTACCTATCAAATGTCTCCATTTCTCTTAAACTTGCAAATTCTCTTTAAATATTCCAATTATGATCACAAACTTTGGAAAATATTGTACCTTCCAACTTAAAATCACTGTCGAAATTAAGTACTCAACCACGTATTTCACACTGGAATAAAATTTATCTGATATTTACTCTACCATGCCATGTTCCCTTATAATTACATAAAGTATCAAAGACAGATAGCTTATAAACTCAACACAAAAATATGAATGCTCTGTTTTTGATCTGCTTGATCTTTTCCACATGACTTGATCTTCTGGGTTAAAGACCCGATCTTAGAAAACAGTCCATTCCAAGGCATTTGGAGTGATCTCCTCGCTGCCTGAGTGAGCCTAGGGACCAGAGCATGGCCTGAGATCTGGGTATTCCCAGAACAAAAAGAAATGATCTGCAGCCCCCACTCAGGGGCTGGCAGGCACCTATGCAGTGCTGTGCTTGTGCTCCGGCTCTCTACCTGCTTCCTCTGACGAAGGTACTGTTATCATGTCCATATGACAGGGAACTGGTGAGACGTGATTAAACAGTGGAGCTGGGATTCAGACTCAGACAGGAGGGATCCAGGGCCTGCACTGTTGACCTTGGAGTTGAAGCAGAGGCCCAGAGGCCCCTGTTGAGAGCTTCCTTCTGCTGCACCTTGGTGAGACCTGGACTAGCGTGCTCTCTGTGGTCCAGTCTTTCCTTTCCTGACATCCATTGGCCTGGGGCTTATCTAGATTCTTAGCCTGGCATCTGGACCAGGTTCCTAACCTCCCAGAGCTGATTCTCGCCGTCTCCCACCCACAATGCCCTCCACCTGTGCTCCCGGCACACTGGGCGGCCTTCAATCTCTCCCCACCCAGGGTCCCTCTTCTAGAACTCTCTTCTCCCCTCTTGTCCTTTCAGTTCCCAGCTCCGAGGTCGCTTCCTCCGGGGAGCCCTCCCGAGTCCAGTTTCAGGGCCTCCTCCAGGTTCCCGCAGATGGACCAGGCTGTGCTTCCCTCCCGTCTCCACCACCAGCCTGGGACAGTCCAGGATCACGGGGACAGACGCCAGACCAGGGCCTGGCACGCCGCGAGTCGCGTGCGCCCTTGAAGAAGGGTAGATCTTGATCCAGTTTCCGGCCGATAGTAGAGCCCCCGGAAACACTGCTCACAAGGGCCTCGTTGACAGGGGTGAAAACCGCGGCCCGGAGAGGGGCGGGGGCGTGCCGGGTGCTTGCGCCGCCGGAGGGCCGGCCTGGACTAACGCGTCGGTCCGCAGACCACAACTCCCGGGAGGCCTTGCGGACGAGCGGAGAGGTGCCGATCGCGTCTCTCGCGAGAAGACCGGAGCTTGCGCTCGCGAGCGTGAGCGGGCCCGGAACAAGGCGCGTTTCAAAGTGGTAATAGATGGTTTTCTTATCCAATAGAATTGAAAATATACCTCCTCGACCCGTAGAACGCGGGAGTAAAGGCGGTGGCGGCCAATGGGGATGCAAGAGGGGCGGAGCCGATGCCTCAGGAGCGGAAGTGGCTCGCTATTGAGGCGGCGGCTTCTTGCTGGAGGGCTTCTCCTCAGCAGCTTCCGAAGGTGCATCCCAGCTGGAGTGCGGCGGCGGCCGCGCCTGCGGGACCAGCCGCGCTCCAAGTACGGCCAGACTTCGCGGGGAGGGAGCGGCAGCCCAGGAGTGGGCAGATGGGGGGTTCGGGCGGCTTTGCGGCCTGCAGAGGCCTCGGCGCCGCGGCCCACGGAGCCGCCTGGGCAAGGCCGACCCCCTTCGGGCCCCGAAGCGGGGTCGGGCCTTCCCCGTGCCCGCGGGCCGGCTCGTCCGCCTTCCCCGGCGTCGGAGCGGCTGCACGAGCCCGTTTTGGCGCATGCAACAATGTGAGGAGGCCTTGCCCTGGCTCTTGGCTGCCCGGGCGGGCCGCGGCCGCGGCGCTCAGTCCGCAAAGCAGCCAGGGAAACCGAGGTTCGGAGGGGGAGGGAGGCGTCCAAGGTCACTCGGAGAGCCGGGCGGGGCGGCCCAGGGCGGCGGGGGCTGTGCGGGCCGTTCGGGGGAGACCTGGGCGAGGGTTTTGTTCCTCGCCAACGCCGCCTCCTTTGTGTGCTCGCGCCGCCGCCCCGCCATCGCGGGCCTGCGAGCCCTACCGAACCGCGTGGCGGAGCCTTCTGCGGGCCTGCACGGGGCCGGGGGCGCCCGGCCCGGGGCCTGAGTGTAGTAAGTCCTCAGCTTCCGGTCGTTGGTGGAACCCGTGATTGCCGAGGCCCTCGGCCGAGGCCCCGCCCCTCGGGCGCCCGCAGGCAGGTGTCGGAAGGTTATCAGGGCCTTGACGCTGAGGCTTTAGACCCGAATCGCAGGACTCAGTGAATGCCACTGTCCACCCTTTGACCCCGTCGAGGGGGGAAGGGAGAGCTCTTAGCCTGGAGGAGCCTGGAGCCCCGGGGAGCCTTTTTTGTGGGGTTATGGCTTTTGTCTTATCCTTGTCCGGTGCCTGTCGACGTTCACAGCCATGCCTTTGTTCTTCTGCGCCGAATCTAGGAGCCAGACTCAGTCCGCTCTGCAGTCCTGCGCTCAGCTTAGGCTGCTCGAGCGGTTGGGGAGACTGAGGCAGTCTGCCCAAGGTCGCGCAGCCAGCTAGTTGACAGCAGAGCGAATCGGGAACCTCGGTTTCCTAACTGCGGGACTAGGCAGGCCTTCGAGCTCGGTGACCAGGAGTTTTGGGACCTCTGGTAACGAAAGGCAGAGATGCTGAAGGGAATCTTTTTTTTTTCTGGTAATTTTTTTAATGGGTGGGAGACATTGGGTTCAGTTTTATCTGTGAGTTTAAGGTGAAATGGGAACGTTCCAGTAGAAAGGTGGATTGCTGGCTTTTGTATTGCCTGAACTTGAGCTTCTAATTCTGATTCAGAAATTTTGTCTTAATACAGTATTTAGCAACCATTTTACAGCGAGCTTTCTTCAGACATTGTTTTTCTAATCGCCCTCTCTCCGTGAAATACAATGCTGTCTATATAATGTGTGCCTTTTTATGTACCGTATGCATATCTGCTTTGTACATAAAAGGAGTGAGATTTTTTTTTTTTTGCCTCCTTTGAGAATGCATACTTTAATATTCTAAGTCAGCACATTTTTGAGGTCTTTTGTGTGCCAAGCTTTCTGCTTGGGGTGCAGCAGCAGGCGCCATACAGGCCCTGGTGGAGCTGAGGCATGAGGGTGGAGGGAATGAGAAATTCCCTGAGGTCGAAATACAGATTGTTCAGAGAGATGGGAGTGAAGAGATAAGCTGGAAGCAGGCACAAAAGGCCTGGAATGTGACTCACTTGTCTGAGGGGTTCCTCTAGGTTTGCGAGGTAATCACATCTACTGGCGAGTGTCTTCTACCACTCACACCTCTTACACACCCAGCCTGTTGGGCAGTCGTGCTTAGCTCCATTTTACTTGCACATGGACGTCAGTCGCTTGCTCAAGGTCACACAGTAAGCAGACCTTGCATCTGAACCTCAGACTCCATCTCTCTTCCTTTTGCTGGACGTTGTCATCCACGTCTTTCTGTGGCGGGAAAGCACATGGCCAGGGTTTCTAGTAGCTTTAAATAGTAAAAATAAAACTTTAAAGTGGGGGATATTGATTTTATGTTCATGTTTCTTTTTCTTTTGAAAATGTTTACCCAGGAGAGGTCTGACTGTAAAAATTCTCAAGGAACTGGATTTTCAGCGATGACGTTTGCAGGCTCTGGTTACTGATCCTGAGCGCCCACCCCCGGCCCCGCGGTGGTCTTAGGGCCTGCGCATTTCTCTGCTGCACCTCACCTCTTATTTTAGCCAAACTTGCTAAATTCTGCTGCTTGGGATACCAGCACTACTAAAATTTGCGTTTTTTCTAGGCACATTCTTGATGTTTTTCTGGCTGTTCTGGCCTCTTTCTCCCTGCAAGTTGAAAATGCCTCAGGTAGAGGTGTTTTCTCCTGTTCTCTCAGATGGTCACGTTTGTGAGTCTCATTTTGTTTTCTGATGGCGACTGTTTTTACCGGCAGCGCAAGGCTCCATTTCCCCCATGCGTCTTTCCCCCTCAGAAACCCTCTGCGCCATCTCTTCGAAGTATCTGCCACTTCTGTCAAGCATCTAATGAGCTTCGCAATTTATTTTCGTGGAGTAAAGTCATTTACCCAACACGTCTGTGCTAATAGTGGGGGATGCCGTTAGAAGTATTCACCTTAGAATTATATTTATCGTGTTGAATGCAGAAGCAGAAATAGTTAGATCAGGACTAGGAGTAGTTGAGAAACACAAGCCGCCTTTGAGGTAGGCCTCGAAGGGTGAGCAGTAGTTACCTCAAGTGTGGTGGAGACCCTGCCATGTATCAGATTATGGGACAGGATAGAGCCTGGGTGGGTGACTGACATTCAGGTTACCTGGTGTGCAGCAGTTAGTTCTGCTCTAAATGCTCGTTTGGACGCATGAATTTGTTCCAGCGGGATTGATAGACTCGGGAACAGTTTGAACATAATGAGAATTTGAGTTTGCCATGCACGATTTCATCTGTGGGGAATACTAGGTGAACACAGAAAATCGAACTTGGCCGAACCGAGGCACACAGACCGTGGACTGTGCCGTCTCCCATGTCGCCCTGTCTCGGTTGATTTTGTGTGCTGGGAGCCGCCCGCACGCACGGCTGTGTCATACAGCGCTTCCCCGCTTCCCGGTAGCTCCCGAGCTGCACAGCTGCGCAGTGCGTGGTCCTCGTGTACCTGCGATTCCGAAGCACTCACCGTGTGTAGAACTGTGCCAATTTTCGTTAGGTTCTTACCTGTGTGTGCACGCGTGTGTGATTGACAGTTGAGTGTTCCAGCCTAATTCCGTGTCCTCCCCACCCCCAAAGCCCTGTGGTTTTTTATAGCGCATGGACCACAGGTATCTGTAACTTAACTGCCGGTGAGGCAGAAGGATAGGGCTGGGAGGCTGGCCATAGATGCGAAGGCGACGGGTGTGATCATTGGGGAGTATTCATAATATCTTCGGTTTTTGGAGCCTGGCAATTACTTTTGAGCTGCAGTATGAAGCCTTTTAACTCCCTCGGGCCACGTAAAGGCCTTCCTCCTGCCGGCCTCCGCCTTCTCTGTGTTAGCTGGTCCCTTCTGTTATAAATGTGCATAATGTAAAGTAGACCATTCAGACCACGCTCAGGTATTCAGCGGCCTTAAGTAAAGCCATGTGGCTGTGTGACCAACACCAGCATTCATCCCCAGTATGCATTCCGTCTCCCCAGACAGCACTGTGTTCAGTAAACAAGTTACTTGACCCCACCCCCGCCCCAGCAGTCACCGTCCCACTTTCTGCCTCTGAATTCGATGGCTCTGTCCCTCGCATAGCAGGAATTATGCGATATATTTGTCCTTCCGTGTCTAGTTCACTGAGCTTAATGTCTTCCATCTTTAGTTCATCCACGTTGCAGCACGTATCAGAAAGTTATTTTTAAGGCTGAATGATAATCTTTATATTTATTTTTGGTACTTATGCATTTATTTCATAGATTGTTAGAAGGCTGAAGTTCATTCTCTATTTTTGATCCTCGCATCTCAAGGCCTGAGTCACAGAAAGAAGGGCACCTCTGCCTGGACAGCTGCTTTTTCTCTGGTAGAAGCAGAGGGCGGCCCTTGGTGGTCCTGTGCTGAGAGAGAGGAGAGACACCCTGAGTGACAGATCACTGAGCAGGTGTGGGGGCCCCCGGCGCTGGTGCTCCTTCCAGGCCTCTGAGACTTGTCGATTGCTGTGATGGTGGCTTCTCAGGGTCATAGGGTTCATATGCGAGAGACTCACTTACCGTCTCTGCAGGCACAGTCTGCGCTTTCTGCTTCGGCCAAATCTATGTGCTTGTCCTGCGTGAACCTTGGGGGACCCCTTGTCACCCTGCGAGCCTCTGGGAGCACGTGCCGAGGAGGGGCCGCCCGCTGCTCTCCAGCCTCCACTAAGAAGTGATCAGCTCACTCGGGTCTTCGCTCGGTCTCTGGACCTGCGTGAAGCTGCGCTGAGGGCCAGGAGCGCTGTTCCAGTCCCCCCTGGGGACGAGGCTGTGCCTTGCTCTTACATTTGCAAGAAGAGCCTCGATTTTTGGCCCTCCTGACACAAAACGTAGTAGTTACGTAATTTACTGATTGTCCTTCCACCTAGACTGTGTGCCCCGTGAGTGTCTGTCATGTTCACAAGTGTTTCTAGTCCCCGGACAGTGCCTGGCCCAGGGTGGCACCTCTAATTATTCATTGAGTTAACTAGCTGAGGGGGTCACCTCCCGGGTGCTTGCATTCAGCATCACCGTCCCACAGAACAGCTGTGAGCTCAGGGTATTTCCCATGAAAGACGGTGACACGGCACCGAGGTCAAGCATTTGTGCAAGGCTGCAGGGCCTGCGCTGCCAGCTGGTGGGTGGTTTACCACGCACCTTCTTTGTATGAAAAGCAAGAGGCTGGTGTTTTCCTTGAGTACTAAGGCCTGGTTGTTGATGCAACCGTGGCATACAGTTGAATTTAGGAAGCTTTGAAATGAAAGCTGTCAACAGCTTTGCATGGTCCCGTTCGGTCCCCTGGGAGGGCAGGTTGTGCCAGGTACCGGTTTGTTGCCAAGAGCATGTGGGCAGCGCCCAGCAACAGTCCCGAAGATGCTCTCGCTCTTTAACACACGTTCTGTAATGTTACTTTGGAAATTCCATTTAGAGAAGCACTTAAAATAACATGGGAAGGAGTCCGCGTTTATGGTTTAAAAGCGGGGAGCCGTGAGCTGGCCAGTCGCCGATAAGCTGGCATTTCCTGGTGAGGTGCTGTGGGACTTAGGCTTCTCTGTGTTGTCACTGCGCTGGCATCACCCTGCAGGGCCAGCTTGGCCAGCTCACAGGAGGGACTGCTTGCAGCTGCCTTAGAGCCGCCAGTCACCGCGCGGGGTGAGGGCCGAGGTTCTGCTCGCCGCCTCCCTGGAGGAAGCTGCACCGGAAGCCGCCGTGGAATCCAGGTGGCTTGGCGCTTGTGGGACCAATGTGGGAGAGAGTTAGTGCTCGGATTCCCGTACCAGCCTCACTGTCCCAGCCTGCCGTGCAGGCTCTGCGTGCCTGTGGGGGCCGGGCCAAGGAGCTGCTCACCCCCTCTGACGTGCTGCAGAGCTGCTATCTGCTGGTGGTGCACCCCCCCCCGCCCCGTCTGTCTGCTGGTGACTGACCCTGTCTGGGCTTGTGGGGTGCAGTGACAGTTCGGCCTCTAGTCAGCACTTTCTGGCTGCCTCTGTCTGTTTTCTGACCATCACGTATGTAGACAGACACACGTCGCGTTCATGTCATGTACATACACGCGCCTATGTGTGTCTCCTAGGACAGCTGAAGGGCCGTCAATCTCAACAGAATGATTGAGTGCACTGTTACACCTGTGAGAACACACAGCACTATCGTCAGCTCCCCCTCCCACCAGCCAGTCACCTCTTCCTTCCACGCTGCCGCTGCCCCAAGTCACACAGCTTCATCTGGCCTGGGTTACCTGTCTCCTCACCGGTCTGCGTTCCGACTCGTTCAGTCTCCTGTCGACCCTCAGAGCACTCCGGTGACATCCCTCTAAGTGTAGATCTGAACATGGCATCTCTTTCTAACACCTTTGATCGTCCCGCCCCGGGGCATGTGTCGGGGCCGCATGTGCTACCCGTGCTGTCCCCGTTCTCTCGCGCCACCCACACAGCACGGTGCTCGTCTTGGGCATCCTCCCCCTCTGCGCCCCACCTACCTGCTGTGTTTTGAATAACTCCTGTCACTTTGGGCCTCATCTTTAGTGTCACTTCCTCCGGGCATCCAGCTTGAGCCTCTCTACGGTTTGGGCCTCCACTTGCTCGGTCACCAGTGATTACTTCCTGGGGCCGGTTCTGGGTCCTCGTGCTAGCCCCCCGCCCCCGCTAGTCTGCTGCTTCCTCCTTGACATGTGGCTTCTGGCTGACTGGTGTCTCCAGGCTGTCCACTTGGTTTCTGACTGTTTATTCCCTCCATGGGCTCCCCTCTCTGCGCCCGACTCCCCACATGTTCACGCTTGGTGCCATCTCTCCCTAAGCCTTTCTGCTGCCTTGGACCTTCCTGCCTGCACATCTCATGTCCAGTGTTTCTAGAACCAACATCGTCTGCCCTCAGTGCCTTTTCTCTTCTGCCTTCTCCAGTTCGGTTTTCTGGGTACATCTGATTCTGGCATAGTGGGTTCTGGTGTCAGAATGCCATTTAAATTGGGCTCTGGTGTTTAATGGCTGTGGCCTTCAGGCAGGTTCTCCAAGCCTGACCATCCTTAGCTTCCTGGTCTGTGAAATGGTGACTATATAGTACCTACCTCCTGGTCAGGTGACAGGGTTACTCGAGAGGCATTTAGAAAGCGAGGTGCCCTGCATGTAGAAGTGACCTCAGAGTTTTAGCTGTTGTGTCATTGCTGTTCGCATGGCCTCGATCACCCGCATGACCCAGAACCCTTCCTCCTTGCTGAAGGCTGCCTTTCCCACACCCCTTGGCCCCTCTTCCCACTACACCTTTGGTATGATCCAGCCTCTTGGTAGGTTTCCCTCAGGCCAGCCTTCCAACTTCCTGTGACCTTTGACTGCCGGCCCACCGCTGGCCCTTACTACCCCCAGAAAAAGAGCAGATTCGGAGGAGTCGCTGACTGCCTGGCTTTGGGCGGGGCGGTTGGGGAGGGCGGGGTAGGGCCTGGAGAATGAGGAAGCTCTGGGGAAGCAGCTGGCCTGCTGGGGCAGCTTGCAGAGGGCGGGGGAGCCCCCGGACAGCGGCAGGACTGTCTCCAGCAATCATCTTGTGAGCCCCAGAGTTAACCAGTGGGAGGTGAGAGGCTGCTGGACATGCAGGGCAGGCGCGTTACACTGTTTCTCTTTGCTAAGCGTAGGTCTCTTCTCTGTCAGTGCGGTTTTTGTTGGTCTTTTCAAGTCCAAGATAATTTTTCCCCCAGAACAGCTACGTCATGGGTGTACACCTGAATGTAAGACGCTTCTTGGATTGGGAACATAAACGTGTCATTCCAGGAATCGTGGCAGCTCTGGGACTGGGCCTACAAGGCTGTCGGGGCACCTCTCCCTCCTGTGGAAATATCTGTCCTGAACCCCATTCTAAGCTGAAGGCTCAGTGCGCAAGTTGTCTCTTCGGGAAGGGTCTGTGCCACCCTTGAGTGAGGAAGAGCACGGGTGGTCCCTGGTATGGGCCGGCCTGACGACTGTCAGGAAGTGTCTCCCCGCAGAGAGTGACCTGGTGAAGGGGTCACCCCTGTAAACCACTCGGGGTCAGAGCGGATAGCAAGGTGCGGGGAGCGCGGGTGTGCAGGGCCCAGCCCACCAGGTGCTAGAGGGAGCGTTACAGGGACAAGCCTCCTCCGGCTCTCCTTGACCTGGGTTTCTTCCACACCCAGCTCACGTACCTCGTTTGCAGCACCTGAGCTGCCTGCCCAGTGCCACCTTGTCTGTACACTGGACTCGGAGCCACACCAAGAAGTCAGTGACACGCAGCCCGTCTGCCCTGACACCGATGGGTGCGCGTTGCCCGGCACTCAAGGGCTCGAGCAGAGCGGCCGAGCCCTAGTGGCGAGTGCTGAGTGTGGCGGTGTCGGCCCCGCCCCCCGCCGCTCTCTGCTCTGCAGGGACATCCGAGGTCCAGGCACCTTGACGCAGGTGCTGCCCTGCTTCATAGCTGAGGAAGCAGCACGGGAAGTTCAGTGCCTCGCCCGGGGTTGCAGGGAGGGGTTTGGAGGCCCCGGCTCTGGAGAGGTGATGAGTGCGAGGCCGGCTGGCCTCCATGGGCCCCGCTTGGAGTGAGGACTGGATGGGGCGAGGCTGCCGTGATTGGCTGTATTTAGAAAGATGGGGTGGCAGTTGAGTCGAGGGGCGCCGGCAGGCGGGAGACCTGTTAGAGTCAGTGGCGGCGCTGGGGATGAAAACGGGTTTGAAAGTGGTCCCGTCAGTTCTGCCGAGGCCATTCTCCTAGTCCCAAGCTCCCCAGGTGTGGCCATTGTCCTAGTCCTGAGCTCCCCAGGTGTGGCCCCTGGAGCAGCACTGTCACCATTGCCTGGGGACTCGGTAGAAATGCAGAATTGCGAGCCCCTCCTAGACCTGTGGCACTGGACACTGGTTTAACCAGCCCTCCAGGTGGGCCTGGTGCCGCCCAAGTTTGAGAGCCACTGACCTTGTGCAGCCACTGTCACCTGCCCGGAATGGGTGACCACAGGGACTCCGTGCTCTGACTCCTGGCCCAGGCTCCACAGTTTGCCTCTCATCTGCTGCCTTACCCACTGTGTCCCTGATTCTGGATTTGCTGCCACTCCCAGTGACATCCCAGGCCTCGTCCCCAGCAGCCTCTGCCTCTGCCTTCTCTTCCCTCTGGAACCTCCTGCTCAGCTTCCCGATGCACACTTTCTGGTTCTCCTTCCCTCATGCATTGCCAGGGACAGAAGTCTCAGCTGGCACACAGGGCGAACAGGGTGGGTGGCTCTCGTCCCCTCAGCTAGATTGTCCACTCTTCCAGATGGCGACGGTGACGTTGTGGGAAGAGCCAGGGACTCTAGGCTCTCCTCTGGCCTGGGGAGCTCTGTCCCTTCCAGGTGGTGAGGGGTGGGCAAGGTCACATGGGGCAATTCTGAGTCGCATCTTCCTACAGCTTGCACAGCGCTGGCTCTGAGGGTCCTGGCAGGAAGGGGACAGGCTCATAGGCTTGGACGTCAGAGGTCCCCTATTCCAAAGGGATACTCACTCCTTCCAAGGACACATTGCATAGTGTTCAGCAAAGCCCCCAGACGATGGGACTAAGCATGGGCGACAGTGCGGGAGGCGGTGCTCATCAGCTTGCTGTCTTTGTTTTCAGGAACTGACGACCCTGGCAGTCTGTCTGCCGCCCAGAGGGCGGGTGAGCAGCGGGCGCGAGCGCTTGGGAACACCCGGCGTCCTGCAGACCGTGGCCCAGGTCACCTCCTCCTCTAGGTCGCAGCCAAGGAGCACAATGAGCACGGTGAGTCTGCCGGCTCGCGGGTCCTGTTGTATTTTCAAGGCTGAGCAGCTGCCTTCTTCCCTGTGACATGTTAATGAGAGTCCGGGGGGCTTCTGGGTGGGGTCATCGTTGCGGAGGTGACGTTCCACAGGTTCCTGAGAGCTGTGAAAGAATTGGCCACGTGGGGTGGCGAGTGGTCCCTGCTGGAAGGAGCTGTGAGGGCTGCCCAGGGGGTTGGGGACACGTTCCTACAGCAGCCTTCAGGTCCGGCACCTGGACTTGGCGGGGCCTGTAGCTGCTGCTCAGCTCCCTCGGGGAGCAGAAAGCACACGGGCTTTGGCGGGCGTGAGGGGTTCTAGGGAGCGCGTCCACTGAGAAAGACCTGTCCCGTTGAGAGGAAGGAAGGTACCAGGTACACAGAACGGGGTGACACTGAAGGGGACCTGAGCATCTGGAGGCTGGTAGGGAAACCTGGAGACACTGGGCACCGACTCAGCTGAGACCGGCGTCGGCCCCTCGAGGGACACAGCTGTTCCTCAGTGGACACTTGAGCTGCTGCTGTCGCTCCCTCTGGGCCTCCTGGTAGCCCCTCTGTCACGGAGCACCTGCAGGCTCTCAGCCCAGTTCCTTGAGGTGACGTCTGGTACAGGGTCTCCGTCAGAACGCCAGCACCTCCGGCCTTCTCTGTTGCCTAGTGAGGGTTGGGCTGGTGACGGATGCTCATGGGTGTTGTGCAGGTCTCACCAACAGTGTCCTGTCATCCCAGTGTCTCCAGAGACAGAACGCCTAGTAAGGCAGGCACATAGGGGGCTTAGTAGTAATGGCCTCTCTGGTCTGTGCTCAGCTCTTTACGTGCTTACGTCGTGAGGCTCAGGATAACTCTACGAGGCTGAAGCTGGTGGGCAAGTTCAGCCTTGGCGTTTACTGGACGGCCCCAGTCGGCTGTCGTGCAGGGCAGTGGCCCAGTGCCCTGGAGCGGGGCACTGGCACGCTGAGGCGCTGAGCCAGGCTGGGGGAGGGGCAGGCTGATGGCCCAGTCCGAGGTCCTGTGGCACTCACTGGGGAAGGCTGCGGGGGCGTGTTCTTGATTCACCTGCCAGCTCGGGAACGCTGGGGCAGAGTCATGGCTGCAGACAGGCCTGGAGACCGAGTCTCCCCCAAGCATGGCTCCCTGCAGGCCACTGGGAAGAGGCTGAGAGAACTTTGGTTTTCTGAGTTGTTGGAGGGTGACTGTTAGGGGTCAGCCACACCTGATACATCCCAAAGATTAGAGACCAGACTTGCCCAAGGAAGACCTGCTTTCCGCAGTGGACAGAAACTTGGGAAACTGAGCGCCTTTGGGCTAAAAGTAGAAAAGGCTCGGTGAGGCCAAACAAGTTCAAGGAGGTAGGGCCCAGGAAGGGTTTCTGGCCCGGTCCGGATGCGGACTGGGGGCTTCCGCAGAGCTGTGCGCCCTGTACCTTTGGGCCAAGGGAGCGGGCTTTGCTTTACGGGACTTGTGTTCTCCATGTGTGCGGGCTGGTTTCTCTGTGAACAGTCGCTGTTCCAGAATCTCAGGTTTTGAAAGGCCCCCAGCACAGGTCTGCTTGGCCGCCGCCACCTCCGAGTGAGTCGGGCTGTTTCTGTGCTGGCCTTTTGCCCCTTGCCGGAATCCTGTCAGGCAGGAGCTCGTGTGACTTTTCTTTTCCTCTGGCTCCCGTCAGAGAAAGCGTCGCGGAGGGACACTGAGCTCCAGACAAGCCCAGAAGCGAACTCGGGAAGCAGCCTCCACCCCTGAGATGGCCTTGGAAGCCGAACCCATAGAACTCGTGGAGAGCGGTGAGGTTGCGGGGCACGCTGACCGTGGGCATTGGCATGGGACGGCACGGGTGGGCGTGGGTGACCACATGGCACTGCCACCTCCCAGCCATGGGGCCCCGTGCAGGTCACACAGCCTGTCTGAGCCTGGGCTTCTCATCTGAAATGGGGGCTACTGTGGGGTCTGCTGCATGGAGTTGTCACGAGGCTGAAACAGAGAGTCCGAGGTCAGCTGCTGTCACTGCCTCAGACTCGCCCGCAGTGACAGCGTGCAGCTAACGGCGCAGGAGTCGCCACTCGGCTGGGCTGACAGTCAGCCTTCTGGGGCGTGAGCGGGGCCAAGACTGTCCTGGACCCACGTGTGCTATCTGAAATCCTGCGTCTCTTTTCGTTAAGACCAAAAACCGCCCAGGAAGGCAGCCGTGGGGCTAGAGCGGCCTGTGTGCGAGGTGGAGCCCAGACCCATCACCGCCACCCGCTCGGGGAAGCAGCGCGTGGCCTGCATCGAGTCCCTTTGCCCAGAGTTTATTAAGCTGGTTTTTATAACTACAACGGCTGAAGAGTGACCTTGAGGAGCAGCGGCTTGTCCAACACGCCGCTTGCGGATCCTGTTGAGTGCAGCAGCCCCAGCGTTGTCTCTGCTCTCTGAGTCCACCCCGAACCATGGCTTCCTAGGGGCCTGGAGGCTGGGACCTGGCTGCCCGCTGCCTAGAGCTGGTGCCCTGCTGTCCGCACTGCGTGTTGTCCAGGAGTGGCCGGTGCGGGCCTCCCTGTCGGGTCTGCCCAAGGGCTCGCTCTCAGCCCGGGGAAGGCCCGATGGCTCCCGATACAGCTCTGCCATGCTGTACGCAGCCTCAGCCACATGCAGGTCTGTACGTGCTGGTGGCCCACGGAGTGTCGTTACTGTGAGAGCCAAACGTAGTGTCCCCGGAGCGGGAGTGGTTCTGTGGATTGTGTGTGTCAGTACACAGACTTTCCCTGAACGAGGTCTTTGTATGGATGGCATGGACATCTCTGACATGGTAGGGGGTTTAGCCATGTGAGTCTTTAATGCAAGAAAATAAAACAAGTTTGAATATGCTAAATGTATTAGTCACCTCCCCCAAATAGTTTCTAAAAACCCCACCCTTGTCCTTTTTAATGTTGATCACAGTAGAATCGATGGACATAAACCTTTCAGTTTATGTAAACAGAAGTTGTGCTGTGCCCTTCACCCCCACCTACCACGTGAGTGCCGGTAACCGCCGGCGCACGCTCTTCCCCACTTTGCCCTGTGCTCGCGTGGACACCACAGCAGCCTAGGGCTCAAGCTGCAGGACCGGCCCTGCCCGTTTTGGTGGGGGGGTTCCAGGGGACCATCAAAACAACTGATGAAGGTGCTGAGCTAAGCACGTGTTGAGGTCTGTGGGCAAGTGGCAGTTACCAGCTTCCCCTGCTGGTTTCAGGGGGGTCCATCCCAAACAGGAAGGCCCTGAGCCGAGCGTGCCTGGTTCCTTCACCATAAGTCACCACCTCTCCCCTGTGATGATGCAGGTTGGGGGCGCACAGAGGTCTAGCTGCGTGGTAGTGTGAAGCCATAGGTGGAGATGTGCGGATGCACGGGCACCTGTCCCCTTCCCTGGTGGAGTATTTGTAGAAGCCACGTACTGTCACAGCGAGTTATGGAAGGGCATTCGTTGGCGGTCGCTGAAAGGGGGTTGGTCCCGATGCTCCTCGCACGCCGTAGTTAGGGTTTCAGTTTGCAGTAAGCCTGCACCACTTGTGACTGTGTTCGTCAGGACGGGGCTGTGCGCTTTGCTCTCCTTCCTAACACTTGTTAAAATGCTTCATTTTGAAGCTGGAGACGAAATAGTGGACCTCACCTGTGAATCTTTAGAGCCCGTGGTCGTGGACCTGACTCACAACGACTCTGTCGTGGTAAGTGGGGCGTGGGGGTTGGCCTTTCGCGACTGTGGGCCCCCAGCAAGCACCGACGGCTTAAGGCCTTGGTCACAGGTTTGTGCCAAAGGAACTTGTGCATTCAGTGACTGGAGCCAAGGTGGAAAACGTGTCAGGGAGGTCCCTGCTGCCTGTGGACAGTGACCTGTGTCCCTGACCTTTCCCCAGCAGACACTTGGGGGTGGACTCCGAGGGGCCCATGTCTCTCTAGTCCCTGCTTCTACCCTTTGCATCAGCTGTGTGACCTTGGGCAAGTTACTTAGCATTGTTGACTCTGCTTATGACACGGGAGCCGCTGTCCACATCAAGACGGTGTCGTGAGGACTAAGCGGGACCCTGTGCTTGAGCGCCCAGCCCCTGGGGGGTGCCCAGTGTTTGTACAGCACTGCAGGGGAGTCTGGGTCCCGGAGCAGCTGTCTCCGCGGGGCAGGCACGCATCAGCACCACCCGGTGACTTGGAGGATGGAGCCCGGGAGGCCGTGGTGCCCCCTGCCCATGGCGCCAGGTGTGGACCCAGGCAGGGGCGCCATGCCACGCCCTGTGCGGCCCTGGGGGCAGGAGACCGGTACGGTCAGAGGACGTGTGGACACATTCTGCAGAGCCCCGCTGCGGGGGCTGGGGGCCTATGCCACTGGCGAAGTGGGGCGATCGCACGATTGGCAGCGTGAGGCTGGTGGGAGTCGCTCACCGCTGAGTTTCTCCTTGGAGCCCACGGTCTGGGGTCATCCTGGCAGCTTAAGAGCCTCAGAAGAGGGCCGCGCCAAGAAGCTTCCAGAATTCCTTAGAAGGACAGGGCGAGGACGGGCTGTCCTGGCAGACGTAGGGATTTAGACTCTGGCCTTGGCCGGAAACCGCTGGTGCCTGTCGTGTGTCTCTGTTGTCCCGTCCTTCACCCTACTCCACGTTGTGTGCTCACCAAGTTGGTTACTGCCCAGCAGGTGGGGTGGGTGCTCAGGGGCGCCGGCCCCAAAGGGGAGCGGCAGTGCCGGGGTGAGTGTGGGGTTGTGCCGTGAATGCCGTCGGGGCCCGGCCGCTGCGCTCCGTGGCCCATGGAGACACAGCGTTGCCGCGGGGCCCTGGGCATCTGGAAAGGCAGCCGAGTTTGGACCTGGCCGAAGCCCGCGGCCCCATCGACGATGGACTCTTGGTAGCAGTGCGGGGTTCTTTCCTCCTGTGCCCGGCGTGCCAGGTGCTGGGGAGGCTGGGGTTCTGCCCACAGGACCCCACTCTTGCCCTCGAGGAGATGACAGTTCGCCTCTATTGGGTGACAGGCTGACACCCCGACGTCCCCTCCACACGTTGATTCTGTTTGAATGACTGCTTTGTGGCCTTCCCCGAGCTTCGTGTTTTCCTGTCTCCCTGGGCGCACGGGGGCATCGGGAGACACAGGACAGGACTGTCGGCGTGGGGACAGCTGTCCTGGAGTGGGCGGGTGGCCAGGGGCAGGCGGAGGTGAAGGGGAAACGGGCTTGGGAGGCAGGTCCTGTGTTTCTGTCCTGAGTGGCTGGGTCACTGTGGTCTGAGGACTTTACTGTGGCTTCAGTGCTCTCAACCATAAAATAATTGTTTTGGACTTAATGTCACTCCTCGTTTTCCATTTCTGTTGTCTGTTTTAATAAATCTAAATGCCAGTTTTTAAATTTATAGAGATAAACGCTCGCAGCCAAAATTCTCTCTCTTGAGTTCAGGGTGACTTCGGGCCTGCACGCAGGAGGGTAGGAAATGGGAACCGTCCGTCCCCCCGCGCCCCCTGGGCGCCCCGCCAGGCCCAGCAGAGCCTGCGAGGTCCACCTGTGTGCCGTGAGCCCTGCCTGGGAGCGGCTGTGTGGCAGGCTCCCCAGCGGCCTCAGAGACCTGATGCAGACCATGTCTCCCCAACTCTCAGGGGACCCGAAGCCCCACTGATGAGAAATACAGATTCTGTGAGATGCAGAGAGACCTGCACCTCTCTGCTCCCATGTTTTTCCTCAACACTAATTTTTGGCGTTTCGTACCCCAGAAAGGCTGTCACACTGCTGGGTCCCAGGGCGTGTGTCTCTGATTTTTACGAGATCTCTTTTCTGAAGAGGTTGCGCCAATGGACGCCACACCAGAGTGGGCTTCTCTCCCCACGGCCTCGGCACCCCCCGCTCAGCCAGTCTGCTGGGGGCTGCCTGGCAGGACCCCGCTGGGTCGTAGTTGGCATTTGCCCAGTTACTGTTGGCACTGGACACCTTTTCATGTGTACTGGTGGTTCATTTTCCTCTTTTGCGACGTGCCTGTTTGAAACGTTAAAGATTTTTTACATACTGTGTATATAACTTTTTAAAAGGCCGAAGAAGTGGAACCAGAACAAAGCAACCTTTTCATTTTTTTTAACGGTGAATTTTTTTTCTCTTTTGGTCGTCTGCCTTGTTTTTTATAAATTCTTTGTAAGTTCTAAATGCAAGTCTGCCATTAGTTGTCTATCTCCTACTCAGAGGCTTACCTTTTTCTTTTTGGCTTATATACAGAGGTTTTTAATTTTAATACAGTTGAATTTCTGTTTGTTGGAGAAAATCTCGTGTTGTAAAAATATGTTCCCATATTCTAAAGTTTTAACTACTTCACTTTCCACGTTTAGGTCTTTAATCTGCACCTATTGACTTCTGTGTGGTTTGCGATGGGATCTTTAGTGCCTCTCGGTAAAGCTTTATGATGTTCCCTGTGCTGGTTTTGCAAGTCTTTTGTTAGGTTTATATAGGTACCTAGTATTTTAGGATGCTATTAAAATGGTATTTTAAAGTTTTTTGTTTTTATGATTTGCTAACATAATGAAATGCAATTGATTCTATTTATTTATTTATTTATTTATTTATTTTTATCCAGCAATTTTCAATCTGTAAATCTTTTGGATTTCTATATACACAGAAAAAGTTTTTTTCCTTTTTTTCCTTGCCTTAAGCATGGGCTGAAAATTCAGCACTGGCTGAGTGAAAATGGTTGCAGTCGTGGACATTCTGTCTCATTCCAGTCTGGAAGCATCCTTTCAGTATTGCCGTTAAGTGAGACCTCTGCTCCAGGGTTTTTTTGTTTATCCCTTTATCAGGTTGGAGAAATTCTTCTCTATTTCCTGTTTGGCTCCACGTTTCACCGGGAATCGATGTTGAATTTTAACGATTCCATCTAATGATAATTTTCCCCCCCTCATATGTTGAGGTGTAGAATTACATTGGTTTCTATTGTTAAACCCATTAAACATTGTAGTCGTGACATTGTTTTTGTATATTGCGAGATTCAGTTTACTAATGTTTTATACTATATGATATTTGCATCCATTTTTATGAATAAGATTGGTCTGTAATTTTTCTTTTGAATGCATTCCTTATAGGGTTTTGGTATTTTTATAAAGTGAGTTGCCTTTTTTCTGTTCTCTGGAAGATTTGATAAGACTGAAATTTCTAACTTGAATGTTTGGTAGAGCTCTACGGTGATGATACCTGCAGTGAAAGTCATCCCCAGTTTTTATGAGTTTTTAAGGAATTTGTCGATTTCATCTAAAATTTTCACTTACTGGCGTCGGCTTGTAAATAATGTCTTATGTTTTGTTCTATCTGTAGTGATGTCTCCTCTTTCATTTCTGATATTGGCTATTTGTGTTTTCTGTTTGTTTAGATTAGTATCAGCTTTATTAGATCTTTTAGCTTTGTGGATTCTTTATCTTATACATTTGTTTTTATTCATTGATTATTAAAGTTTATTTTGTTTTTCTAACATTTTCATCACTTTTCAATAAATTCGTTTAAGATTATATTTTATTTAGCAGTACCCTACAGATGTTGATGTTGGTATTTCATGTTCAGTTTAACATGCTTATCAAATTTGTATTTTTTAACTTATAAACGTAAGGGGATTCTTTTTGTTGTTACTCATCCTTTACATTATTGGTCGCGTAAACGTGTCTCGGTCCTTTGCTGCTGGCTGTGCAGAGCCCGGGCCTTTGCTAGGGGCCTGCCCTCAGGCTTCTGCCTGGGCTGCAGTTTCTCTGAGACTCAAAAGTGCACTTCAGTTTTTCAGGAATCTTCTCTGCTTTTTTATTTGTCTAGATTATTATGTTCCCTTTACTTTTGACCGAATATCTTTTTTTGATACCTCTTTATTTTAAAATACTTACGTTTTATTTTATTTTTATTTTTTGGTAGTTTTCAGTAGGAGAATTGATGGAAACACTAGCCTGCCACTTATTGGAAAGCTCTGCTTATGTTTTTGCATCCTTCTGCTTTGTTACCTGGTTTAACAGGTGAATTAAGATGCTCGGGCCACTTCTGAGCATTTGCCGTGGGCCCGTCTCCGACTGGAGAGGGGAGTGATGGAGAGACTAAGATCGGCGTCTTTGGGGGCTGCTCATTAAAGGTGGTACTTGCTTGGATTGTGCTCCCTCTTTAAATTTCATGAGCTTGCTTGTTTCAAAGTCAGCTTGGTTTTCCGGGTCCTTATCGACCTGGTTCCACAGCGCACTGGTCAGTGGGGCCGTCAGTGCTGTGTCTACGCCGCCGGGTTGCGAGCTTGCGGGCCGTCGAAAGGGTCTGCCGACGGTGGCTGTCTAGGGACAGGGAAGGGCCCTGTGGGAGGGCGTAGGTGGTGCGGCCGGGGGTGAGAGGAGCCGGACGGTGAGCCAGCAGCTGGGGAGACGGCCGTCCACAGGCTGGACGCGCGCTCTCATGGGACCGGCCGTCACTGCAGCACAGCCCTCCGCAGCGGGGTCTGTGGCCGCGTGGTGCATGCATGCGGGTCTGAAGGGGTGGCCGAGACGCCGTCCAGGCGTGGGCTGTCTGAGCCCAGGGCCGATGCACATCTTACCCGTGCCGGGCTTGGTGGCGCAGACGCCCCGTGGACCCCAGCACTTGGTCCGCCTTTCGTCAGCCCTGCTCACTGCTGCAGCCATGGGCGGTGCCTGGGGCGCCAGGAGCAGGGCTTTTCCCCCCCACTGACCCTCCACTTGTGCCGCGGTGTCGGCGCCTGGGGTCAGGGTGCCCGGTGTGAAAGCGAGCAGCACGCGGTGCCAACGCCCGCTTGCACCCGGATGTCTGCTGGCTATGGCTGGGCTTTGTCCTGTGGCCACAGAGCAGACTGACGGGGACGTGGCATGTGTGGGTCCGATCTGGGGTCTGGTCGCCGCGGTTGTGACTCGGCTGTTCGGACCCGAGATTGCTGACCGGTGCTGGTTTTGGTTTGGTGTTTGTCTCTTCTTAAGGCCTGTCATGCAGAAGAGGGCTCCAGAGCTCGCGTTGTCCCTGTTCTGTCTGCTCCTGTGTCATTGTTCTGTAGCTGTGGCCCTGCCCAGCGCCCCCGCTCGTGACAAGCAAGCACCATGCCACCCACAGGGCTATGGCCAGGAGGACGGGGCATCCGGAGCGCCCCAGGCACCGCCCATGGCTGCAGCAGTGAGCAGGGCTGACGAAAGGCGGACCAAGTGCTGATGTGGTTCAGCCGCTGGGTGGCGGGCGCTCCAGTGACATCAGTGGGCAGTGGCACGGGCGCACGGAAGGGCATGGCGCTGGGAGGCCGGGCTGGTGTAGCACCCTTTTCTGTCCTCGGGGCGAGAGGCCTTCTTTCTGAGGTGTTCTGGGAAGGTGGGGGTGGTCGTCACCACCAGTGTGTCGCTTACCCAGCAGTAACACGTGGAGTTTCTGCGTGTGCCAGCAGCGTCCTGAGGCCCCAGTGTTCATGCGTGGCCGAGCTTGGCTCTGCCCAGCCGTGCGTGCGTGGGGTCTGACTCACGAGAGCCTGGGGAGGCCCAGTCCCTGCTTGCTCTGCGCAGCCAGTGGCGCCAGCCCTTCCAGGTGTGTGCACACCTCCATGGGCCGTCGGGGCGGAGGGGGCGAGGGCGGTGCTGGCGCTTCGGAAAGCCAGGTCCCCCCTGCCCACGGCAGCGCATCCACCCTTTTCCTGGGACTGCACGTAGACAGCCTCTCGGCCAGCCACGCTTTTCTTGGACTGAATGTGGCCTGATGCTGAGGTCACCTGTCACTTACCCTCGCCCTCAGTAGCCTCCCATGGGGATGTCATCATCCACAAAGTGCAGGTCTCTGCTTCTTCCTTCCTGGGAGCTATTTGCCTCACAGGGTCTCGGGTTGGAGGATGGAGGCTCCAGCCCCGGGGCCAGGGAGGGTGGGGTGCCCGTGCCGAAAAGGCCAGTGGAGCAGGCCTCTAGGATGACCCCAGACATCTCGGCGCCGCCGTAGGGCCGAGGGGCGGTGGGCAGCAGTGCTTTCCAGGGGGCAGACCGCAGGGCAGGCCTGGCAGGCACGCGGGCAGGCCGACCTGCTGGGACGCTGGTGCCGCGAGCTGGTCTGAGCATGCGTTCGCAGTGACTGGCGACAGGGCAGCGGGGGCCCAGAGCCCTGGTGTGGCCTGCTGCATGTAGTTGGTTACGTGTCTCTACAGCATGTTAAGTACCACAGAGCCTCCCAGCAAAGGCCAGTCCTTGGCAGCAGGCCACGTGGAGCCAGATCCTTGTCAGTGGCCAGGAGGACAAGATGGGCGTGAGGAGCCAGCCACAGCCTGGGTCCCCGCTGCCCCAGAGCCCAGGCCTTGTCTCGCTTAGTCCTCACGACAGCACGCTGAGCCGTGGGCACTGGTGCCTGCTTTCCAGAAGCGGAAGTTGGTGGCTCCCAGTGGGTGACTTCCCCATGTCACATGGGCAGCAGTTCTAGACGTCCTCGCAGCTGTGGGGAGGGGGCGGCCCTGTCCCTGCCCCACCTTGCATCCTGGGGCGTTCCGCTGGTACCTGAGAATATTGCCATTGAAACAAGAAATGCTTCAATTTTGTCATTTATGCATTCAAAAAATATGAAATCAAACTGATTGTTTTTCTTTTTTCCCCTTTTTCAAAGATTGTTGATGGTGAGTGGTTTCTCCTTTTTCCTTGGGTTTGGGTGGAGAACCGATGTGGGAGAGGGGTGTACAGCGCTACAGGCCTTGCCAGACCTGTAGGTGGGAGGCCAGGCCGGAGGCCACCTGCGACGATGCGGTGGTCACACCTGCCGTTGTCAGTCCTGCACCTGCTGAGGAGCCGTCACCCCTGGTGCTGGGCTACAGGCCCCCAGTGTGACGCCACAGATGGCTCATAGCTCAGGCTCCGGCGCACAGCAGGCACCTCCTGGGCTATGGCGGGGTGTGGTGGCCAGTCCTCCCTGGGGCCTGGGGCTGGCCTTTCCTAGGCGGGAAGGAGGGCAGTGAGGGCGGTGGGTCCGGGAGGCCTCTGCCCTGAGCACGGACTCACGCCTTAGAAAGGAGACGGCCGAGGCGGACCGCCAGGAGGCTGCGTCAGGACCATGCTGACAGTTGCGTGGTAAGCAGTGATGACGAGGAGCTGGCCAGGGACAGGGACGTGTATGTGACCACTCACACTCCCAGGAACACCAGAGAAGAGGCAGCTACAGGACTCAGGTACCTGCGCGCCACTACTGTGCTGCCGCGAGGGAGCCTCTGGCCCCGCGGAACCGCCTCGGCCCCTGGCACGGGGGTCCTCTCCCCGCTCTCCATTCCCCAGTGGGGCAGTGGGCACGGTGCTAGGAGCGCCGGTCCGTGGTTCTTAAGTCTCCCCAGTGCCTGTGCTGAGGCAGGGTCAGAGGGTGCTCCTGGGGAAGCAGCTGCTTCTGTGACGTTGCCGAGCGTGGGTGGCTGCGTGAGCAGGCACTGACGTGAAGCCCTGTGGTTCTAGGCCCTCGGGTACTGTCAGCTGTCCGATCTGCATGGACGGGTACTCAGAGGTAAGCGGCCCTGCTCTTCCCTGCTCTGGTCTCCAAGCAGGACCTCCTCCTCGGGTGGGATTTGACACCTCTGCTGCCGTCACGCCTGGCGGGGCACACGGCTTCTCACACATCTGCGTGCGAACGGAGAATGTGCCAACTTCTTGGGCCTTGTGACCCTCAGCCCTGGCCCCTGGGCTTCCCTGTGCAAGTGTGTTGGCCTTGCGTGGTCCCCGTGGCCAAAGCACAGTGACTGGTGTGCACAGTGGCCCCTGAGCGCCCCCGCACCGCCCCACTGTGTGCCCCCACGGCAGCCTCGCCCTCCTCCCCCTCGGCCTCATCTTGGGGATGGGCAGGGGAGCGGGTCTGGGGACAGCTGCTGCTCCAGGACGAGGGCACTCATGACGGCCGCTCCTCGTTGTGTTTTGTAGATTGTGCAGAATGGGCGTCTCATTGTCTCCACAGAGTGTGGCCACGTCTTCTGCAGCCAGTGCCTGCGAGACTCCCTTAAGAATGCCAACACTTGTCCAACCTGCAGGAAAAAGATCAACCACAAACGCTACCACCCTATTTACATATGAAGCGTGGCGAGCCGCTCAGGACACGTGGCCAGACAGCGGCAGCCCGGCGGGGTCTCCGTGCGGCCTCGGCGGGTTGTCTGCTTCCAGTCTCCTGAGCTCAAAAAGACTAGTTCAAGACGCACGTCTGCTATGTGAACTTCTCTTTTGTTTCTAGCCCTCCGAGGCCCTGCTGTCCCTTCTAGCCTGATGCTGCGAGGCTGGAGCCAGGTCCTGCCAGGCCAGGTGGTTGGGTTCCGGGCAGGGAGGCCGGGCACACCGGGGCGACAATCAAGGGTCCTGCCCCTTTCCGGAACCCGCACATTTGCCAAGAATTTTTCCCCACTTGGAAAGTTGGCTCCAGCTTCCTGCTGGCAGTGTCATTGAGGTGACAGCAGGTCCGCCCATCTCTCCCGGGCCTGCTGCCTTGTCCCAGGTGTTTGCCCGCCAGTGACCAGGCCAGATGCGGTCCCTCTGGCCCGAGGAGCCCAAGTGCGAGCGTGGCCCCAGAAGGACCGACCACTGGGCTTTTTTGTCCCCCCAAGCGTCAGGTGACCGTGCCCCCGCTGGCACCATAGTGACAGGCAGGGGTTTCTGCAGGTGGAAAGCCTCTGTGGGGTGGTCCCTAGGTTCCCGAGAATGAAATGTGCAATAAAGCCCACTCTTGGCCTCGTTGTCAGCAGCCCAGGAGATGCAGCACTGTTAGCGTCCCTCAGTGCCTGTCCCCCTGCCGCGTGCACCACCTGCTCTCAGGAACTTCCCGGGCCCCAGACTCTTTACCTGGCACAGGCCACTCAAGGTAAACGGGGCAGGTGTGCGGTCAGCTGGCCTCTCTTTTCTGATAAAATCCACCCCGTGTCGCCACTCGCCCTCCGGTCCTCAGTCCCGCTGCCTGGCGTCTCCAAGCGTGGATCTGAGAAGGCGGTGGCAGTATTTGTGGCCTTATCAGCCTCCCCTGTCCACGCTGTTGCCCAAGTCACAGCCGCCCCGCGTTTCAGTTTGGCCCCCCTGACCGGCTGGGGACCACCATTCGTGTCAGAAGCTGCCCTTCCGGCTGTTTGGGCTCGATCCTTTGGACTTCTGACTGCTCCGTAGGCGTGGTCAGCCAAGGTCGCTGGCCTCGCCTCGCCAAGGGGCCCAGGTCACACCCTCTGCGCCACTCCAAGGCTGTGTGAGAGCCCTGGGTCCTCGGGGGGCGGGGCAGGGGCGGAGAGGCCTGCGGTGCCAGCCGGCCCGCCCACACCCGCGCTGCGTCCTCCCGGGCCGCAGGCCGCACCAGCAGCCTCTGCGTGGAGCTTCTTTGCGGTGGAAAGGGGGCCGCCTCTGGCTTTGCAGCAATAACCGGCCTTCAGTTGTCTCTTCTGAAGGAGCAGGGACTCGGCACAGTTCACTTTAAACGGGGCCGGAAGCCTGGCCCTCCTCTGTGAGAAGAATCCTTTATTTTTCATTCTGACTTTCTAACTGGCTCACGTCAAGTTGATTTGAATGAAAGTTTTCAACTTGGCATGGAGAGGGGCAGGACGTCACTTCCGTCCATGTGACGTGCGCGGTGTCTGCCCGCCGTCCGTTCCTCCTGCGCTTGGTGGGAACGCTCTTCCGTCCTGACAGTACCCAGGCTTCAGGGGCCAAGCTGACCGCCAGGCAAAATCTCTTACGTTTTATGCTTAACGACGAATGGTTGATCATGAAAGTTATATTTCTTCATGTTAGATTGGGGGAAAATGTTTAGTTTCTACTCTTTAGGAATTACAAAATTGAAAAAGGTTGATATGAAAAAAAAGCCCTCCTGTACATAGTCCAGGTCTTTCTTTGTCACATTTAAAGTATCCACGGACGTCAGTCTATTTTGGATTCTCTGCTAGTGTTACAGATGGAAATAAAACAAGGAATTTGAACCATGTCTTTTGTGTGTTCACTCTTTAGGGTCAGTTCTTCCTCTGGCCCAAGGTGTGTGATTCCGTCCGCCCTGTGTGTGGTGTTTACCTGTGTGTCGGGGGGAGGGGGTCACTCAGCAGGGGCCATTCCTGCACATTCTGTGGAGAAGCACAAGGCCCCCGACTTCTGAAGCGAGCAGACCATCTCGGCCGTCAGGGGCAAGGGCAGCTATGGGGCTCGCTGCTGTGTGGCCCGGGGCAGTGCAGGGCACACCCACCAGCCACCCACGAGCGCGTGGTACGCCGAGCAGGCTGCAGACCGGAAGGCCTTAGGGTTCCCAGAGTCGGTGGTGGCAGAGCTCACCCTTTCCCTCTGTCCTCTCCGTGCCTATTGAGTGGATCCCAGAGGTAGAAGAGGTGGTGGCTTCTGTGCAGATGGTCAGAGGGAACAGGCAGTAAAAAGCTTACGTGTGTTTGCCGCGCTCCTGGTACCGCTCTCGGCTCTGGTGGGTATTGGGAAACCGGCCACATCGCTGCCCTCCTGCGTCGTGCATTCACCGAGGGACAGCCCCCTGGGCCAGTGGAAATGAAAACCGGCAGCGCTGAGGCCCAGGAGTCCAGGAGCAGGAAGGAATCCTGAGCTGCACTCTGGGTCCAGAGTCCTCTGGGGAAGGGTCCCGAGCCCAAGCCCTGTGACGAGGCCACACAGTGCATCTTGGCCCGCACAAGACCTGAGGCTCTGAGTAACCACACACTTCCTGGGGGGCTGCCGGGGCTGGCAGTGCCCTTAACCCTGGTCCTGAAGCCAGGAGCCCGATGAGGCCACTGTCCCAGGCGAGCCCAGGGTGGAGAGGGCCCGTCGGCCCGGGAGCTGCGTAGCCACAGGATGGCACTGACCACGGTCCCCTGAGACTGGTTCGGAATGGGTGGTTTTCGGCTCATTTTTAAGTGAGAAATAGTGTCTGTCTTAACTAATTTTTGTGTTTGCCATAAAGAAATTTAATTGGTTCTTGCATGACGTTGGGTAACAGACAAGGGAGTTCCCTTTCTCACCAGGAGGTGGGAATTTGCCTTTGGTTTCTCTCTCGTCACAAATGGTGGGTCTTATCAGTTCTTTTTCTATTTCTATTGAGACAGGATTTCCCTGTATGTATTGTAGTATGTGCTTTTTTTCGGTGTGTATCAGCCTTGCATTTCTTGAGTAAATCCAACCTGTTCGTGATGTTTTGTTTCTTTATTGCTTTGTTTTGCTAATATTGCTATACTTAGGAATTTTTAAAATCCATACTTGGGTTACATCGACCTATCATTTATTACGCCGTCTTTGTCAGGTTTTGGTTTCAAAGTAGGGCCAGTTTCCTGTAGTGACACTGGGGAGTAATCGCGCTGTACCCTGGATTCAGAGTACTGATTCCTTGAGTGTTTAGTAGAACTCAGCGGTAAAGCCTCCAAGCTGTTGTTTTCATTAAGATTTTAAAATACTGATTTGATTTTTAAAAGATGTTTGAGAACTATTCATATTTTTTTAAATCACTTGTCAAGTTACAGGGAATTCATACATTTCATTTCTTTACAAACTTTTGGCATCAAGGTTTCCTAGAATTGAGTTAATCTCCGCATTAACTCCGCACTAATGTTAATTTATGCCTTCTCCTTTATTTTTTATCAGGTTTGATAGATTTGCCTTTTTCATACTCTGCATATGTAAATCTAGTATCCGCGTCTGTGGGTCAGCCTGAAGTCTTTTATTGCTGCTGGGTCTCACTGATGACGCCTTCTTTCTGTGCTCTGTAAACTTTTTGCTCCCATACTTTGAGCCCATGTACTTGGTACACTCTGAAAATTCCGAGACGGGTTGAAAAGTATTTGCCTTTGCTTTTGTGCTTAAGGTCGTTGCTGATTCAGGGCCACTGTATGTCTTTGTTTACCTTTACACTGTAGTATAGCACACACAAAAAGCACACACTCGCTGACGGGCCCGTGAAACAACCAGCTGCAGCAGCAAACAATATTGCCAGCCCGTCCTCCCGGCCACGCTGCCCTCTCCCCCAAGGTAACCACTGACGGACTTTCGTGGAGATGACTCCTTTGACTGTAATTACGGTTTAATTAGCGGAACGCACAGCCTTAGTTACATAGTTTAGTTTGGCCCGTTGTTTGACCTTCAGATAGGTGGAATCGTTTAATACCTGTTTTGGGCGGGGGGTGGCTTCTTCTGCTCAATATGTGTGGGATTCGTTCCTGGTGTGGAGCTCGTTCGTCTGTCCCGCTGTGCACTGTGTCGTTAGAGGACCGCTTTCGTCTCCACTCCTCCAGCCACTCGTGTTCCGGCTGTGAGTAGCCACATGTGCACGTTGTGCATGTGCCTTTTGCTGGTGCAGTTCTGCCGCCATAGCTGTTGGGCATGTACTTTTAAGTGCAAAATTACTGGGTTTTAGGGTATGAACATTCAGGAAAACTCAAAAAAAAAGGTGGAAATTAACATACTTTTAAAAAACCAGTGGGTCAAAGAAGAAATCACAAAAATTAATGCGAGATGGACCAAAGACCTAGATAGAAGAGCTAAAACTATAAAATTCTTAGGAGACAACAGAGGCAGATAATCATGACCTTGGACATGGCAGTAGTTCCTTAAATATGACACCCAAAATGCAGGCAGCAAAAGGAAGAATCAACTTCATTAAAATTAAAAACTTTTGTGCATCAAAGGACCCTGTCAAGAGTGAAAAGATAACCACAGAATAGGAGGAAATATTTGTAAGTCATCTCTCTGATAAGAGACTAATAACCACAACATAGGAAATGTTCCTATAATTCAACAAGAACCAAAAATCAGCCCAATTGAAAAGTTGGTAAAGGACTGACATAGGTATTTCTCCAGATGATTACAAATGGCCAATAAGCTCACGAAATGAACTCGACATTATTAGTCATGAGTGAAATGTGAATCAACACCACAAAGAGATAGCACTTCACGCCCATTACAATGGCCGTTGTTACCCAAAACAGGAAATAAGAGTTGGCAAAGAAGTACAGAAATCGAAACTGTTGTGCATTTGTAGAAGCATAAAATAGTGAAGGCGCTCTGGAAAACAGTATGGAGTTTCCTCAAAAACAACCGTAGAATTACCACGTGACCTTGCAGTTTCACTCCTAGGTCGGTACCCAAAAGAATGGAAAGCAGGGACTCAGATAGTAAACATCACCGTTCGCAGCCACCGAAAGGTGGGAACGACCCAGATGTCCATCAGCCGATGTCTGGGGACACAGAGTGTGCTGTGTGGTGCCTGTGACAGAGCACAGTTTAGCCTTGAAATGGAGTGACGATCCGCTACAACATGGAACGACCTTGATAACTACGCTCAGTGCACTAAGCTGGACAGACGCAAAAGGGCCAACGCTTACAGGAGGTCCTTGGAGTAGGCAAATTCGTAGAGAAGGTAGCATAGAGGTTGCCAAGGGCGGGGTGCGAAGGGGCGGTATCGTTTAATGGGGGCAGAGTTTCTGTCCGCGATGATGAAATGTGGATGTGGACGGTGCTGGTGGTTGTGGATGGAATGAATGCCCCTTGAAAAGGATTAAAATGGTAAATTTTGTATTATATATATTTTACCACAATTTTTGAAAAAGGAGATAATAGCATAAAGTAATGCTATCACTCACATAGCTATATAATACATAAAAGTCCACATATATAATTTCATGTATATTCCACTTGCGTAATTTGCTCTGTATTCCTCTCTTCATTTTCATTGAGTAATTTTTCTTTTGTCCAAAGAACTTTCTTCGGTATTTTTCTTTTTAGTGAATTCCTGCTAGCAATAAATTCTCACTATTTTTGTTAATCTGAAAATGCCATTATTTCACCTTTATTACGTTATTCTTTTCTTTCTGAGGGAAAAGTTAGGAGTTGCTGTCTAACATGGTTGCCATGAGCCACGTGTGACTTCAAACGGTGAATCCAAATGGAGAGAGGCTGGGAGCGAAACACGGGATTCTGAAGACTTCGTACAAAAAAGTATAGGATTAACAGTTTTTATTTAATACCTGTATCTTGATCACATGTTTAGATCATGATGGTTTAAATATATTGCATTAAATAAAACACTAAGATTTTCAAACATAAGTTAGCAGTTTGTTCTTTTATTCTCGTGTCATTGCCGTTGTAGTCAGCCGTTCATACCTTTGGAGATAATGCGAGTATTTTCTTCGGCTGATTTATTTTTTTTTTTTGGCTTTGTTTTCAGCAGTTTCATAATGCCGTGCTCAGGTGTGGTTTCGCCTGGCATTTATCCTGCTCGAAGTTCACGGAGATTCCTGAAATGGGCAGATATGTGTCATCGTGTGTGGAGAATTCTGCTTCCGTGGCATTCTGTCTTCTGGCCTTTTGGGACTCCAGTTACACAGATGTTAGATTGTCCGCTGTGTCTCATATGTGTGTTCTCTGCCTCATCAATGAGTTTTTTCTCTCTGCTAGTTAGGATGTTTTATATTGAATTGTCCTCTACAGAGTTCATTAATCCTTCTGTGCTGTCTAACCTACTGCTAATCCATTGAATTATCCGCTTTAGTTACTTTTCAGTTCTAGTTAATTTTCTCATAGGTATCAATTCTCAGGTGAAATTCTCCATCCCGTCATCTGTATTTTACACCTTTTTCTCTATTCTCTTGGACCTGTTCGTTGTAGTTACGGTGCAGTCTGCCTGCTGACTCCAGTGTGTGGCACCTATGGCTTTTTGTTGTTTTTTCTTTTTATTTTCAGTCAGATGTGCCTAGAAATTTTAAATTGAAAGCTGAAGTTGTGCATAAGAAATCAGAGAGGCCGCAGATACCGTCCTCTGCGGGCGGAACGGCGTGTGCGCCCCGTGGTGTTGCCCCGCGTCTGTGGCTCGTGCCCCTCGTTTAGGGTCCTTTTTGAGGGGCTCCCTGCTGGGCACCCGAGCACCGCCCCCTGGCTGGTCCGGGTCTCTGATGAAATTGTCCGGACTCCTCCTCGGCTTTTTAGCGTCGATCGGATGTGTCTTCGTGTCCGGTGTACAGAGTGTGAGAACCCGGCAGTGTCCCGAGGGAGATCTGTGTCCGGCTCGGTGATGTGCTCACGCCACCTCACTGGGGCGCAGCCCCGAGTCTCCAACTTTACTCCAACCCCCCACAGACCCCGCAGTGGTGCTCTGCCCGGACGGTTCCGTGCCCTGAGAATTGGAAAACACTTGAGAAAATTAGCCGCCCCCAGCCTCCCGTCTTTTGTGATTCTCCACTTCTGGAAACGCATTATTTCTACATTTCACATTACAGATAGTAGTGTGTGTAGAAGAATGGCAGGAAGTCAGACATCGTCAGGGACCGGACGCCTGTGTCAGAGTGATTATCTGGTGTGCTCTATCGTATCTGCCGTTCATCCATCATCCCATCTGCTTCAGAGACCAGATAACTCCAGATACCACACATTACTTTTCCTTACAGCCTCCTATCCTCCTGATCCAACTGGGCCGGTTCTTCCTTCAGATCTTTTTACAAATTCTAAATTCCTTTTGCGGTCACTCCTGTTAGGGAGCTGTCCAGCCTTCTCTGTTGAACTCGTGTCTTTTCTCTCTCATTTTCTGTGTGTCTCTGCACTCTACTTCATGGATAATTTCCTTATGTTGCAGCCCTTCTCTTGGGTCTCCTTTATAATTCCGGCTGTATTGTTCATTTCCAAGCTCTTCCCCATCACTGACTCTCCAGTCAGGTGACAGGGTCACGTCTCAGTGATCAAACAGGAGAGCTGTTTAGCAGCCTCAGGCTGTATGTGGGAAACAGACCTATGCGCATAAGAAGGTACTTACCGTCTACCTGAAAAATACAGTTTGACCAAAATTATTTTTGTCTCCACACATAATAACAGTTTGTGTGGCTATACAATTCTACATTGTATGCAATTTTCTCTCGAATTTTGAAGGCCCTGCTTCACTATTTAGCTTCAAATGTTACTGGTTAAAATATTTAGTAAGATTCTTTTTCCTGCCTTTGCTTTTTTTGTGACTTCCTTTTTTCTTCCTCAATGCTTCAGGTTGTTTTATGTTTTTGTTTTTTTGTTTTTTTTTTTGCCAGTGATCATCCTTGATGGACTCTCAAGCCATTATTTTTGGCAAATTGTATTATTTCTTTCAAAAGTTATTTTCTTCCGTATTTTCCCCTGGGACTCTTATTGGAAAGTTGTTGGACCTCCTGGATTGAACTTTTAGGTCTAATTTCTTTCCCATTTTCTGTCTTTTTTTCTACTTCCTGAATAATTTCCTTTATCTTGAAACATTTCTATTGAATTCCTTTGACAATTTTGGCTGCATTTTTAATTTCCAAAACTCCTCTTCTAAATATCTTTGAGGCCATTTGCAATGTTTGAACATTATTTTCAACTCCTTCTGTTAACAGCTAGTCTGGTCCTCTGCACGCACACTTTTTTTGATTCTTGGGCTGGAACCATTTCTTATGTGACTGGTGATTCTTGACTGTCTTCATGTTTACAAGTGACATGTTTGAAAGTTAATTACAAGCTACACGAGGGCTGAGTTTATTGATCTGTAGGCTTCAATATGGGGAGAGCATCAAGAACTGCCTAATTCTTTGGGACATTAATAATGTCCATATGTGTTCTCACATCATATAGTTCTGCATAGAGTTCCCAGTGACCTGCTCGGGGAGGGGAGTCCTGCCACCGTGGTCACTGTGGTTCTGCTTGGGGCAAAGGGATGGCCTAAGCAGGGGTGTCCAGCTGCTCTTTCTGCAGACTTACTGCAGCGAGAAATTAGAAAAGACCTTCTAGGTAAAGATTTATTTTTATGTAACGCTCACTGGTTATGAATCGTGAAATAATTATCTGTATAACTTTTCTTACAAAATTGTCGTTACTAGTACATATTCATATCTTGGTTAATATTTGTGTGAAAGCAATAAAATATCACGTCTATGAAAATATCCAACGTATGCTACCTTTTCCTGCAAGCCAGTTCCCAGGGCCTTCCAGGATCACGGGGCGCTCCAAGTGCCCATCTCCATGCCGAAACCCTCTCAAGGTCATCGCCCACACCTGCCTGTGACCGCTCGTGCTCCTGCCAGACAGAGCCGCTCCTCTAAGAGTACACAACACCCTCTCTGGCCCTTGTGTCCTGCGTTCTCTCCTGTGACGGCTGACTGGTCAGAGGGTGCCAGGACATCTGGTCAGACACTATCCTGGCTGTGCCTGCGAGGGTGTTTCTGGATGAGATGAACATTTGGATTGGCACACTGAGCAAAGCTGACGGCCTGCTTCAATATGGGTGGGCCTCACCCAATCAGCTGAAGGCCTGCATAGGACAGGAGGGCCCGAAGAGGGAAGATGGACTTCGGCTGGACCGCCTCAGAGCTGAAACATCAGATCTTCCCGGGTCTTGAGCCCGCTGGCCTGTGGACTGGAACCGTACCATCAGCTCTCCCGGGTCCATTACTGTGTGAGCCAATCCCTTCGAATAAATCAATCTCAGTCGCAACCACTCCCCCACGCCCCCCCCACCGCCGTTTCTCTGCACAACACTGACCTCAAGAGGGTTAAAATTCTTAAGGGGAGAAACAAATCTTAGATAATGGTTTGCAGCCCTCCAAAGTTCAACTGTACCAGACAGAATCTTATTCCTCAGTATTTAATTATTTTTCACCTTAATTTCTTAATTTTTCCTTAGGAGGAGATAATGAAAAGGAGAGGTTGAGAACCACTGCTTTATGCCTCTGCTTCACTTCCGGCCCCCAGAATCACCCTCTGCATCCCCATTCGGGGCTGTCACGTGTCCTGGTCTCCAGGCTTGCTGCCCTGACATCCATTCTCAACCCGATAGCCAGATTTCTCTAAAAAACATATGCCCTACCATGACGGCCCCTGCTCAAAACTCTCCTTGGCTCCCGCTCCATTGAGAATAAGCGCCACCTTGTGTGGGCCTGCAGCTTGTTTCGCTTGCTCGAGACGCAGGGGCTTTTGTTTCTGGACAAGCTGAGCTTGCCTTGCTCCAGTCTTGCTTTGCTCAAAGTCCTTTGCTTGAGAGTGAGTGGCTCTGGCTCAGCTCGCCTCCTCGGGCTTTCCTGCCCCCGGCCCCCAGAGGAACTCAGTGTGTCCCCCTGTGCCCTGCTGGAACCCGGGTCACACCCGAGTTGGAATCTGAGCCCTGCCTCCATCTGGTGACGTAGGCAAAGCCCTTAATGTATGTGAACTTCGGTTTCTCACCCGTAACGTGGGGCTGGTAATGGTGCCTCTCCCCAAAGTAGTTGTGTGGGTCAGATGAGATGATACAGCAGCCAGCAGAGTGGCTGGTGCATAATGGCCTGAACAAAGTCATTATTACGTCATTCATTCACCCAGCAAATGGTGGATTGGTGTGTGTCCAGCTCTTCAGAAGAGCTGGGGTTCGGAGGTGCATGAGGCACCCACTCCCATGCTCTCTCCTTGTCCCGAGACTTCTCTGGGGATACTGAACCACCAGAATTCCAGTCCAGTGCCAACATGCTGTGACAAGGGACAGCACAGGGGCAGTCCCAGCACAGGGAAGAGAGTGTCTGACGTAGCCCGTGTGGGGTGAGGGGCAACCCAAGACATTGTCTCCCCAGAGAAGGGCTGAAGGAGTGTCAGGCAGGCGTCCCTACCCACTCACGCAAACTCCACGTTTGGGAGCAGGGCCGGCCCGATCCTGCGGACCAGGTGGGGTCTACGGGGCCCTTCGCAGGAGGTTGATTTGGTCCTAGGAGCTCATTCTGGCTGTGGCATGAATGGGTCCGAGGATTAGAAGGTCGTGGTTGCAGCTGGGACAAGGGTGAAGTGAGGACACGAGACCTGGGCAGGCCCAGAGCCAACAGCTGTGGGGCCCAGAAAAGAGTGCAGATGGGGACCGAGGACCGACATCCCAGTGCCAAGCTCTGCACCCCGGGGCTGTGACGACCCATGGAACCAAAGAGGGCAAAACATGTCTTTGTGTCTTGGTGTTCGCGATAAGTGGGGTCCTCTGGAGCACTGGTGCCCAACTTTTTGGCACCAAGGACTGATGCTATGAGAATCTAATGCCTGATGATCTGAGGTGGAGCTGAGGCCGTGATGCTGCTAGCGCTGGGGACCAGTACGCTGAGGACCAGTGCCCAGCCGCGGCATGGGGACCCCTGCTCCAGAGCGCAGGGCCCAGGTGAGGGTCCTGGCTTGTCTGGGTATACAGGCAGAACTGTACCTGGGCCTTGCTGGTGCTGGGCAAGGCGCCCCAGCAAGGAAGGTCCAGGTGGAGAGCGCTGGACACCCCGGGCCGAGGCCTGTGAGGTGGGTAAATGCGAAGTCTGAGAAACGCCCGACCATCCCCGGCCCTTGCAGGCTGGCGGGGCACCAGGACCGCGGGACAGACGCAGCGGGGAGCAGGGAGCGGCGAGCGTGGGCAGGGCGCCTCTCGGCCAGGGGTTCTGAGTTAACCGCCGCCCTGCGCGCCGAGCGCGGGTCCCGGTGCAGCCCGCGGGCGCCCGTGCGCGGGCAGCGAGCGCCGTTACCCGCGGTCCGTGACGCCCGCGGCGGCCTGTGACGCTCAGGTGGCAGCTCCCAGCTCCGCCAGACCGAGCGATTTCCCGCGCCCTGCGGAACCGCACCCACGCCCGCGAGGAGGGTCGTTGTCGTCCCCACTGAGTCACCTGGATTCGGGCGAGGGGCCCGGCCCAAGGTCACCGACCCACCCCCGGCGGGCAGAGCCGCGGCTGCCGCACTGACGCATCCCGGGGGCCGGGCCGACCTGCGGGCGCCGGGCGGCGGGGCGCGTGGGCACCCGGGTGCCTGTCAGGGAGGCGGGACTCCTCGCCCGCAGCCCAGGGATCTCTCCCCACCCGGGACGCGGCCGCGAGCCCGCCGCTCTCTCCGCCCGACCACAACTCCCAGGAGGCCCCGCGGCGCGGGCGGGGCCGGGCGGCGCGGAGCTCGGCGGTGACGTCACCGTCGCGTCGCGCTCCCCAGCGCCGGCCCCTTGCGGCGGCGGGGCGCGCGGCCGCGCACGGCCCGACGGGAAGCGTGGTTCCCGCGCGCGGCGCCCCCAGCGGCGTGGCGGGCGCCCGGACTGCAGCTCCCGGCGTGCCCCGCGCGCCGCGCACGTTAACGGCGGGCGGGGGAGGGCGCGGCCGGGGCGCCGCGGCGCCGGGAGGGCGGAGTGAGGCGGGAGGGGGAGGGCGCCCACACCCCTCCCCCTCCCCGCCGCTCCTGCCCCCTCCCCCGACGTAAACTGGGATCCCTTTCCCCTTGTGTCCGCCATATTGGACTCTAACTCTGGTCAGCGGCGGCGCCGGGCCCGGTGGACTCGCCGCTCCTCCCGCGCAGCGGCCGCCCGGCAGCTCCCGCCCGCCCGGCCCTCCGCGCCCGCCCGGAGGCGACCCCGCGCAGCGCCCCCCGCCCTCGGCCGGCCGAGCGCCCCGCCGCCGCCTCAGCCTCCCCGCCCTCCCCGCCCTCCGTCGCCGCCCGCGCCCCGCGCCCGCTGCGCGCCCTCCCCGCCCGCCGCCCGCCATGAGCCCGGCCGACGCCAAGCGCGGGGCGAAGCGCCGGAAGAACAAGCGGGGCGGCGGCGGCGGCGGCTCGGGCGGGGGCCACGGCGGCGCGAGCGGCGGCAAGGCCGGCCCGGCGGCGGCGCTGCGCGGCTCCCAGGCCGCGGGCCTGGCGGCCCCGGGCGGCGCGGCGGCGGCCAACGGGCCCCTGGGCGCGGGCGGCGCCGCCCCCGGAGGCTACTTCGAGGTGAGCGTCGGGGCGGGGAGGGCGCCGCTAACGGGCGGCGGCGCGGGCCGAGCCGGTGCTCGTGACAGCCGGGCGGCGGCGCGGCGGGGCGGCGCGGGCCGGGCATCTCCCGGGCGAGGCGGCGCCGCTCTGCCCACCTGCGCGCCGCTGTCACGGCCCCGGGGGTGGTGCCATCTCGCCGCGCCGAGCTCGTCCTTGAAAGCGCTCGCGTGCCGCTCCGGAGTGATGGGTGTCAGGTGACACGCGGGGCTCCCCTCCGCCGAGCCGTGCTGCGGGCCGCGTCGCGCCGGGCCCACCTTCGCCAGGCCCCGGCGATGGTCCCTGCCCTGAGCCTCGGGAAGTTGTCTTTCTTCTCAGTGGGCGTTCGAGAGCCACCTGACAGGCCTCCCCGGCGGCGGCCCGCGCCCTCCAGCCCCTGCTTTGCAAAAGTTTCAGGGGTCACGGGTGGGCTTCTGACTCAGGCGTAATCCAGTGTTAGAACGTAAGGGATTGGAAGGTGATTTTGTCGAGGGCAGCTCGCACACAGTGCACCAGCTGTGGATGCAGCCACTTCACTCCGTCCTTGGTCACGACACTGCAGAAGACCCAGTTCTAGCCGTGGGGATGCAGTTGGCGTAGTCATTTCCAGTCATTCATTTGGCTCCTGAAAGATAATGGTTTTTTTTCAAAAGTTGCTAGAACTGGTAAATTGAGTTGTTTTAAAGACACTTGCAGTGTAATAAGCGTCATCGGGAATATTCGTGTGCCAAATTATGAGACAAATTGTTTTATGCAAGATTCCAAATATTGTGTTGGAATGGTACGTAGTGAGAGCAGATAAGAAATCTTTGCATATGGCATGGCTGTCTGATGGCGAGCACAGGGTGATGTGTGTGTGCCTTCGTTTAAAGCACGCAAGCGTTCTCTGCTGTGTGGTGTCATTGTGGGAGCTGTCTTCAGGTTACACTGTTACAGTCGTGTAGGGTCCTGGGTGGTCCGCAGCCCCGGGCTTCCGGGCTCGGAGGCGGCCCCTTTCCAGTTACCTGGGGAATGAAACAAGTGTCATTCTGGAGCTGCAGGATGAGGCTTGAGCATTTGGATCCTGGGCTGTGAGTTAAGGTTATGTTTGCTGCTGGGGAGGGGAGGGGGGAGCGGATCCGCTGTGTAAATCCTTTACGGAAGCGTGGCTGATGTTTCTTGTACCTGGTCCTAAGGTGTGCCTGTTTCTGTTGAGTCAGTAAAAACAAGTTGGTGGTACAATAAAATCCTTACACTAGTCTTTCATGTTATCATTTTGGTTTTAATAATTCCTATTTACTTTGAAATATTTTTCTAAAGTAATCTGCATTTGCCAGAGAGGCTTATGATTCCTGGGGTGCCTGCTCTCCACGCCTCGTCAGGTCACAGGGGGCAGAAGATGTCTAAGAGAGGAGTGCGAGTGGAAGGACCGTTTTGATTCTCAAGAGGGGCCGCAGCCCCACTGCCCTGTGTGCTGGGCCCAGCACTGAGTATGAGACCCAGGGTGGCCGCCGATTTACAGGGGCGTTTGTGCATGTAGGTGGCTTCTGCAGAGAAGCGAGGACTAAGGCGTGAGTAGGAAAACGCAACAGCTCGGAGGATCTTTGGCGCACAGCAGGACTCTCTACGCAAAACCCCGGGGGCTCAAACTCTGGGGGCTCAAACTCGGTAGGCTCCGTGCCCTGAGGCAGGGTGTCAGCCTCGTGCTGCCTGGGTTTTGTAAGTGTTATGGCACCCAGTTCCTTGGGTAGCTGTTAGTGATGGCGGGGAAAGTGCCCACACAGTGCCCAGGGGCGCCCCCCACTGGGCGTGAACACGATCCTTGTTCAGGAGGTGACGCTGGCCTTGGTCAGGGACTCTGCCACAGGGTGCCCGCGATCAGGTTTTTCCCCCTTGTGGAATGGGGAAACGGCATGCGGTTTAAAATCGGTGGACGTGGGACACAGCCTGCTCCAGCAGCCTGGGGTGGCGGTCTGCTCGGATGTGCCAGTAACGGGCCGGCCCTAACATGGAAGGTTGGTGAGTGGAGGAGATCATGAATCTATCTCATTATTTGCATTTCTATTTTAAAACGTAATTTTCATAATGTTCACGCCGCGTTAGGTGAAAAAAGCTTACAAAATAGAAAAGTGTTTATGGACCCATTTTTGTAAAATATCTGTGTGTACTCATAGTTGCATAGGAAAGTCTGATAGAGTGTACATCAGAGTGTTTTGTGGTGGAAATCCTGATGGCTTCTTTTTCTCTTTTGCACATGCCTTTTCTACAATGAATATTACTTAAAGAGCAAAAAGGCGAATGGTGCTTTTACAGCCTGATGTGACCAACAGTTTTTTTTTTTTTCAAATGTAAAACTAATTTTGGCTTTTCCCACCATTTAAGAGTTAAACATTTAGGTATTATATACAAAATGAAAATATTTACACTATCAGAATTCTGTTTTCTGAATTGACATGCAAAATTAAGTCTACACATAGTTACAAAAACCAGAATTTCTCTATTATGAAAATTGACTCAACATCACTACCAGTTGGACTGTCAAATTACATATAATTTACACTCATGAAGGGCTCAAATAGGAATTTAGGGCATTTTTGTAATTCTGTTAGAGATCTAGAAAAGGGAGCCATTTGAGGTAGGGATCGAAGTACATTTTCACATAGAGATATTAAAGTTTTAAAGTCACAGATACCTGCTGTGGCATAGGGGGCATTTGCAATAATGTAAATCCTTTTTTGTTGCTGAAATGGCGGCAAAGGGGAGACATCTGTGGATTCTGTAGCCTTGGGGTACGTTGGGGTGCGCTTAGAAGGCGTCCCTGTGTTGTAGAAATCTCTCCTTTGATGGAACAAGGTTTAGTCATAACTCTCTAGTTCACACTCGCCTTTGTGACCCGAGGAGTAAGTCGAATGAAGATCTAGAACCTGCGCGCTTTACGGGAGAAGAGCCATTCCCTGCAGAGAGCACCGCGGGGCCTCCGTATTTTGTGCATGTGAACAGCCATGTGACCACTGTATGAAGACGTAGCCCGTAGCGGGCATGTTCCCAGCGCCCTGGCGCGCCCCGCGTTCCCCTTCCCAGCAGCTCCCACCGCTACTCTCCTGTTTTGCCTGGTTCTGAATCGTGTGTGAAGCTCTCTGCCGGTGCCGTTCGGCTTCACGTTGTGTCGCGACGCGTCCACGTTGGTAACGTAGCACTTTGTCATTCTTTTTCACGACGTGCTATTTTCCACAGTGCGACTGCTCTGTACTTTATCCGTTCTGATACTGATGGACATTTAGGTTATTTCCTGGCCGATATGAGTCACGCTGATGTGCACATCCCTGTCTTCGTGTTTCGGACACGAGTGTCTGTGTCCGTTGAGTGCACACCCGAAGCGAAGCTGCTGAGCGATCCACTGGGCTCGACTTCAGTAGATACTGCCAAATAGTTTTTCTAAGTGGTTTTGTTGTCTTGTAATTTAAAAAATTAACATGTAATGTCGATATTTTAAAACGTGTTCTCGTTCGGATTTTACCGTGTGTGGATTCAAGTATCCGCTCCCGCAGTCAGGACCCAGAGCCTCGCGCCCTCCCGCAGTCTCTCTCCCCAGCCCTCAGCTCTTGCCAGCGCTGCTAAGACTCCGTCTTTTGGAGAAGTTGTACCAATGGAATCTAGTCGTATGTAACTTTTGCGGCCAGTTTGTTTCACTTAACATAGTCACTTTGAGATTCATTTGTTGCATGTCTCCATAGTTTCTCTTGACCGCTGAATAGTGTTCCAGTGTATGACTGTTCCACAGTTTATCCGTTTTCCTCTTGGCAGACACTGGGGTTCTTTCCAGATGTGGTGATAATAAATAGAGCTGCCATGAATGCTTGTGTGCAGGTTTTTGTGTGAAAGTAAATTTTCATATCTTTACGATAAATACCAAGGAGTAAGTAGGAGCTTGGTTATACGGTAACTTAAGAAGCTGGAACTGTTTTCCGGGGGGCTGTGCCGTTTTGACGCCCCAGCAGTGTATGAGAGTTCAGTTGCTCGGCGTCCTCGTCAACACTTGATAGTGTCGGTCTTTTTATTGTAACCAGTTTAATACGTAGGTGTGCAGTGGCATTGTGGTTTTGATTTGCATTTCCCTAGTGACCTCTGATATTGAACAGTTTCCATGTCTTTGACATTCTTGTATCCTCTTGAGTGAAATGTTTATTCAAGACTTTGCCTATTTTTAATTGAGTTGTTTCTTTTCTTTTGAGTTTTGAAAGTTCTTTATAATTCCGAACACGAGTCCTTTGTCAGGTGATTTGGAAACATTTTCTTCTAGTTTATAACTTGTCTTTTTATCCTATTAACTGTTCTTGAAAAGAAAAAGTTAATATTGGTGTTCAGCTTACCAATTTTTTTCTTTTATGGATCGTACTTTTTAGTGTCTAAGATCTCTATTTTATAAAACCTCAGGTTATAAAGATTTTTTTCCTATATTTTCCTCTAAAAATTGCATAGTTTTACATTTAGATCTGTGATTCATTTTGAAGTAATTTTGTATAAGTATCCGATTCAGGTAGGGCTTATTTTTTATTTTTTAAATTTTAATATATGGATGTCAAGTTGTTTGAAACCCATTTTTAGAAAGGATATTCTTTCTCCATTGAATTGACTTTTCACTTTTGTCAAAAATCAGATAACCTTATTTGAGTGAGTTATTTCTGGTCTCTGTATTGTGTCCCGTTGATCTATGGGACTATCTCATTGCCTATGCCACACTGTCTTAATTACTGAGTCTTAAAATTGGGCAAAATGATTTCTCTAACTTAAAAAAAATTTGACTATTTAGTTGTTTTGTTTTTCCATACAATTTAGAATCAACCTGCTTATATCTACAAATAAGTTTTCTGGGATTTAATTGGGACAGCTTTAAAGCTATAGATCAGTTTGGTGGGTGATTGACATATTTACTGTGTTGACTCTTCCAATCCATGAACGTGGTATGTGTCTATTTGGTCATCCTTTATTTCGTTCTTTTAAATTGAGATATATTTGACATATAACACATCTTTAATTTCTTTCATCAGTGTTTTGTTGAGTTTTCAGCATACAGATCCTGCCCACGTTTTGTTAGGTTTATACATAAGTTTTTCATTTTTTTCAACTTTTGTAAATGGTGTTTTTTTAAAAATTCAGTTTCCACTTATTTGTTGCTAGTGTATAGAAATGTAATTAATTCTTGTGTGTTCACTTTCTGTCCTTTGATCTTGCTAAAATCATATATTCTGGGAGTTTTGTGGGGTTTTTGGGGTTTTTTTTGCAGATTTATTGGGATTTTTTTGTAGACCATCATGTTGTCTGTGAATAGAGATTTTTTACCCCCTTGTTTTCCATCTTGTACGCCATTTATTTGTTTGATTATTTGTTTTCATCATATTGGCTAGGGCTGTAGTACAATTTTCTTGTTCCTGATCTTAGGGAGAAAACGTCGAGTCTTTCACCATGAAATGTGATGTCTGCTGTGGATGTTTTGCAGGTGCCCATTGTCAGATTAAGGAAGTTCCTTTCTGTTTTTAGTTTGCTGGGAGTTTTAATAATGGACGTTGAATTTTGTCACATGCTTTTTTGAATCAGTTGACATAAGCTATCATTTTCTTCTTTAGACAGTGTGATAGGTCACATTATTGATTATTGAATTCAACATCCAGATATTCAATATCCAGCCAACTTTGCATCCCTGGAATAAACCTTCCTTGGTCATGATATATGACTTTTTTTTTTAATTGCTGGATTCACTTTACTGATATTTTGTTGAACATTGTTGCATCTGTTTTTATGAGAGATATATGTCAGAAGTTTTCTTAGATTGTCCTTGCCTGGTTTTGGTATCTGTATAATGCTGGCCTCATAAAGTAAATTAGAAGTTACTCCTTTCTCACCATTTTTAGCAGTTTGTGTTTTTCAAAGAATTGGTCCATTTCAGCTTAGTTGTTGAATTTATGTGTTTTGCGTTGTCTGTAATATTTCTTTATTATCTTTTTAATGTCTGGGAGTGCTCTGCAGTGATGGTCCCTTCTTTTATTCTTGATATTGGTAATTTGTCTCATCTCTTTTTTTTTCTGCCAGTCTTGATAGAGTTTCCTCAAGTTTTTAATCTTTTTAAAGAACCAGCTTTTTGTTTCACTGATTTTTTTTTCCTGTTGTTTTTTAATTTCATTGATTTTTTTTTTTTTTACTTTTGTGTTATTGTTTGCTTTGGGTTTATTTTGATTTTTCTCTAATTCCTTAAGTTAGAAGCTTAGATTATTGATTTGAAACCGTATTTCATTTCCAACATACATTTTAATGCTATAAACTTCCTTCTAAGCCATACTTTAGCGGCATCTCACAAATTTTGGTATGTTGTACTTTTACTTTCATTCAATTTAAAATATTTTCTAATTTCTTGAATCTCTTTGACTGATCGGTTTTTTAGAAGTGTGCCGTATAATTTTCCTGTTACCAGTCACTGAGTTCTGGTCTAATTCCAGCATGCTCAGAGAACATGCTTTGTATGATTTTCTTTCATTAGAAAATGTTACAGTTTTATGGACTGTCTTGGAGAATATTACTTCTGCACTTAAAACACGTGTCGAGCGGAGTGTCATGGGAATGTCAGCTGCAGTTCGGTGATGGTTTCTTCAGTCCTTCCGTATTCTTGCTGACTTTCTGTGGACTAGCTCCTCTGTCAGCTGCTGAGAGAGGTGCGTTGAAGCCTCGACTGAAGGTGTAGGTTTCTTGTTTTCTCCTTCCAGCGTTCCTTTTGGTTTTGCGGACTTTGAAGTTCTGCTCTGTTATATGTTTAAGACCGTTATGTCTCGGTGAACCGACCCTCTGTCAGTTTAAGTTGTGCCCCTCTCGTCCCCGGTCGTGTCCTTGGCTCTGAAGTCTGCTTCTTTGGCTGCTGACAGCCACTCCAGCCTCCTTTTAATTAGTATTTGCATGACATACCTTTTTCCATTTTACTTTTAACCAACCTACATAATTCATTAGAAGTGGGTTTCTTATTAACAGCTGCTTGATTAATTTTCATTTTTTCCTGGTTTAATTACTGATTGAGTATCTATTTGGTACTAGTACAAGATACTTCTTTGCATTGTTTAACTCTCCTTATGGGACTTTTTTTGACCTATAGGTTTCTATAGGTTTCCGAACTGATTTGCTGGAATTCACTAACATGGAGACACAAGCCGTCTTTATCTTGTAGTGAGTTTAACCAGTATGAGTTGAAATTGAGTAACTCGTAGCTCATGGGCCTATAAAACGTTTGTTTATTTTTTTACTGTAGAAATCAATTTTAGTTTCTAAACTCTCTTGGGGTAATTCCAGTAATGTTTGTGGCACTGAATTATCACTTTTCCTGTGGAAATTAATTTTTTTAACATGTATTTGTAGAATGCAGAGAACATTTTTCTTTTGAATATTTTGAGTATAATATTAGTTATATCCAGAAACTGAATAAGAAGTTGGGGGATTTAACTTCTTATGGCCCAGGTCTTTTCTTAAATAACCTTTTTATTTTGAAATAATTTGACTTACAGAAAAGTTGCCATGTTAATATAGAGTTCTTATATTCCCGTTAGTCAGCTTTTCCTAATGTCGACATCTTACATGACTCGGTATATTTATCAAAACTAGAAATTAAAAACGGTACAATAATATTAACTACAGACTTAATTTGGATGTTACTGAATTTTCCACCGATATCCTGTTTCTGTTCCAATATCGGTTTTAGGATATCACATTGTATTTAGTGGCCAAGAATTTTAATTTTTATTCTTTTTCGCTGCCTCATTTATAAAATGGGAAAATTAATTTTTATTTTCCTCAAGGAAGTCCTACAAAAGCGAATTAATATTTATGTTTGAAATGCGGCAGTAATTTTATGTTTATGCTGAAATTCAGTGAAATTGTTAACCATTTAGTGATTTGCTACATCTCGTTCTCTGCTCTAGAAATGCCGGGCGGGTCTCTCTCTGGTGAAGGTAGCTCAGCAGGGTGACAGTCTCTATGAGTCGTCCCCCCCCAGGCTCCTGGGGGGCGCGCCTATCTGCACGGTGCCCGCTGCGCCCGTAGTTGGTGGTCAGGGCGGCTTAGAGAAGGGAGTTCAAGCTGCTTGGTTGCCTTGAATACGGAGAGTCCACAAATGACTCCTTGACCATGCTTATAATGTTGTTTTCTGTTCTTAAAAGCATAAAAGCGGCTTCATTTATTAACTGGCTTAATTGTAGCTACTGTCAATATTCTTTATTCCTTTAAAAGGGTAATGGGTCAGTTACACCCTAATTAAAAAAGAAGAAAGGGAAGGTTGGGTCTGTCAGCCGGTCATTCCCCGAAATGCCTCTCCACAAGCCGGGAGTTGAGCTTGGCCTTCGCTCGCTCGCCGAGGCCCCGCCAGGGCAGCAGGTTCCCCAGTAATGTCGTTCCTTCAACATTGTTAAGTCACAACGTTGATGAAAAAGGGACTCGCAGCCGGCGCCACCGTCAGTGTGAGCGTGCGCGTCCCCCCCACGTCCGCGTGGGTTCGTGCCGGATCCCCCGGCTGTGCGTGTGACGAGACCGGCGTGTCGGCATTGTCCCCGTGGGAGCGAGAGTGGACGTGGGCGCGTGGCCCTGTGGCGGGAGGGCGTCCCGTCCGGGGTGGGTGCCCCCGGCGCCCTGAGCTGCCGGGCTGGACGGGCCGCCCACGGCGCTGACCGGAATGAGCGCGTCGGGAGCCGACGGCCTTCGCGCTTCATCGGCCGTTCTCAGCGCGTGCGCAGCTCCCGCTGACCGGTGTTCCACCTGAGCAGGGTTCGGGGGCTTCGCTTCGAAGTTTGGTCGCGTTTCTGTGACCAGACATGCTGGCAACGTAGCTCCTGTCGACACGGAAGAGCCTGGGGCAGACTGGTTTCGCGACGCGTCGTTTCCCTGAAAGTCACAGTTTGCGGGGAGCCGACGCCGTTTAGGGAGGACGGGCTGCCCCAGTGGGAGCGCTGGCACCGTGAGTCAGGCTCGCGGAGCTTGCCAGGGGACGGGGCGACAGCGAACGTGCATTTACTGCCAAGATGGCATTTGCTAGCTGAGGCAAGTGAGGCCCAAAGCGCTGAGTTTGAAAAATGTCTTTAATTGTCCTAGACAGTGTCCCCTCTTGCTCCTCTCAAGTCCTGGTGGCATTTGTCACTTCCCAGTGATGGTGCAGGTCGAGAGCACCCTCCATCCCCTGGTCCTCGTGTCCCCTGCGCCGCAGGGCTTCGCTCCTCTCCCATGACACCCGCAGGTGCCCTGCACGCGTCGCCTCGCCTGCCGCGTTCTCGCTGCCGCTTCCTCCCGCTGTGCTGCTCCACGCTGTCGCCGCCGGCGTCCACCACTGGGCAGGTTCTCGGAGGTGCAGCCAGCACTGCGTGGACGGCCACATCACGTCCTTCTCGCGTCTGCTGCTGTTGGCACTCGTTGTCCTGTGCAGGTCTCTCTCCCTTCCTTGCGTGAACTGCTGCTCCCTCTGAGAGGAGTCGTGCGTGTCCCCACGCCGGGCTGCCGCCTGCCTCCCGGTCCCTCAGCGCCTGTCGCAAGCCTGGCCACGGCACGTGGCCTGGGCTGTAACCCGGGCTCCTCGGAGCGTCTTCTCAGCCGTGCGGGGCCCCGAAAACGCGCTCTGGCTGCAGACCGCCGGCCCTGCTTTCGGAAATCTGTCGTCTGCCTTGTCTTCGAGTGTGGAAGAAAGCTCTTGTCCTTTTTTCCAAGGTTAATCCCACGCTTCCGGGGTTCTTAACCGATAGATTTGACTGAGTCGCTTAACCCGTGGAAACCCGCTGCGGAACCTGTGTGCGGTGCGTTATCTCGGGGTCTCTTTGAAACGTCTGTCTTTTCTGTCCTGGGTCTCGAATCGTCCCTTCCGTAGGGTTATTTCCCTTGCCATTCACATTTTGAATTTCCCGCCTTTTGCCTCTCAGTCCTCCTCTCGATCTTGCTTAACCCCTTCAGTTACCTTTCTGACCTTTTCCTACTCGCTGCCACCAGGGACTTGACGTTCTAGTAAATGACACTGGTTGCTTCCGCTTCCTTCACCCTCGATTCCTACTTTACTGGCTCATCCAGCTCTTTCGTCTTCCACTTTAACCAGCCTTCCCGGTCGTTCAGCGACCCAGTCCTCACCAGGTCCCGTGCTTGTTTTCAGTCCTGGTGCCCCCGAGCTTGTTGTGTGCAGGCGCCTTTCCCGAACTCTCTTTTGCCTGCCTTTCTATGGCGCTGTCCTGGTTCTCCGCGCTTTGCTTACGCTCCCAGTGATTCTGTGTCCAGGTCTCTCTCAGGTTCAGACTTACATAGTCGTAACACACGTTGGTAGAGACGTGATCGTGCTCACTAGAAGGTCAGTGGAGGCTGCGTGTCCCCTGACTTGCAGCGAGGCAGCTCAGCTCGTCCACGTGTGGACCGAACTGGTATACAGAGTACTGCTCGGTGTCACCGGCCTGTGTGCTCGCTCGTTTATCAAAGAAGCTTTTGTCTAGAGATCTCAGAGCAGCCGTGTGGCTGTGCGCCCAGCACGGCTTCCTCATCTGTTAGGTAAGATTTTCCGAGGCATCTGCGAAGGTCTTTTCCAACTTCATGATTCTGTGATTGTCGCTTCCTTGGTCACACACTGTCTGCTGCAGGGTTTTCTAGTGCAGGCTGCTTCGGAGGCAGCTGCGGGTGGGTAAGGCATTTCGGGCACTGCAGGAAGGACGCGTTTAGTCTCTGTTTTCAAATAAGATGTTGCGCTTTGCAAGTGCTTAGTATGTGGGTTGAGACCAGCGCCATCACTTGGTCTGTGTTCGAGTCATGGGTCTCGGTGATTCCTGAGTCAAGAGGAGGTGTTTTCACTTGCAGTGTGTTGCAGCCTAGGGCACTTAAAGGCCACTCATTAGTACGTTCATGAATTCTGCCATGTAATTTTAATTAAGCTGGTCCTCACAAAATAGTCAGGTAGTCTTCAAAAAAACCTGGCTCGAATGCAGAGGCACGGTGCTGCTTCCTGTGTGAGTTCTTCATTAGCTGCCTAACGGAGCTAAGAAAGTTATCTATGCAGAACTGAGAATCAACTCTCAAAGATAACCTGAAATGTGGAGTTATCCCTATTTTTGTGAATGATGAACGTATGTCCAAAGTGGTTATCTTGCCTTGAGCTGTCAGGGAAGGAAAGTATCAGCCTTTATAATCAGACTATATCCAAACTTGGCATCCAGAGAGAAACACACGTATGAATTTGGCAGCGGTGTTTAAAGTCATGCATTACTCAATCTAGTACTTTATGAAATTTTATTATCTTAAGAATCAACCCTTTCTGGGGTTTCTAACTTACATTTCTATAAGGTTCAGTTGCAGTAGCAAGGCCAGTGAATTTGCACAGACAGGCATTTAGTATGGAGAAGTAGGAGCGTCAACATTTTGGAAAGGGCTGGCGGAGCAGGCCCTCAGGCCGGGCCCCCAAGAATGTCTTCTGGAACAGAGTGCAGCACTCCGCTCTGGAGCCGGTCAGGCCAGCCTGCAGCAGCTGCCACCCTCAGCCAGCTCCGGAGGACAAAGCAGCCAGTGCCATTGAGGAAGAGCTCATGGGACTCAAGGCGGCAACAAAGTATATACCTTCCTCTGTCAGCAGATACTTTTGGAGTATTCATTGAAATATTGCAGAAGATTAGGAAATACATTGTTAGAGTAAATCATGATGTGTGTGCAGTTTGCTCTGTGGTGATGGAAACAAGTGTTTCTGAAGAGGTTTCCCCTTTTGCTTTTTTGCTGAATTCTGCTCAAGTACTTTTTTTTTTGTGAGCCGCTGAATATCCTAGAGGATATCTATTCTGATATGATTTCTTTAATAAACAGAGTTTTGTGGAAAGACTAGTAACCAGTGATGGAGCAGCCATAAAAAAAAGACTTCTTGGGTAGCGCAGGGTTGCAGGAAGAACAGCGCATGCGAAGTCCACGCCCACGTGATGCAGAGAAGTTCCCACAGCGACGAGCTGAGGCCAGAAGCGCATCAGGGATCAGCCCCGGACCGTCCACAGAGCCGTCAGTCCTCACAGCGTTCCGTGAGGAGAGGAGGGGCGCCTGGAAAGCCTTGGCGAGCCACGGAGGCTGGCTGGTCATCTTGCGGCAAAATTAAAGGGTCCCTGCTCTGAAAGTGAGCTGAGTGTTTTACGTAGAGACAAGCGGTCTCAGCTTGCCGACCTTTTCGGCAGTAAGTGGCTGTCAGGAGAAAGCTACCCAGCAAATTCAGTATTTTTGAGAAAATAAACAGTTTTCCCCCTCAGGGTAAAGGTGACGTTTTCACGATGAGTAGAAAATTGCTTTTTGAAAACCTCTTGTGTAAAGAGTAGGAGAGCTGCTTGAAGATGGATGTTCAGAGGTGTCTTTGAGTTTTTGTGCTAAGAATACCGTGAACAGTCATCTTCCTGCACACTTAAACTCGGAAGTGAATTTTTTAGCTTCTTGTAACCTTTAGCTTTGAACTTATTAAAAATACAAAAACGTGGTAACTTCTGATTACTGTGTAACAGGGAACTCGGGGGAGGAAGACGAAATTGGCCGGCCAAATGTGAGCAAATCCTCACGTGATTGGTAGGGTGGAAAGTGGACTAGCATGATTTATAAGCTCAGCCTACAGGGCATTTCCTTCATTTAGCTCTGGGTATCTTTAAGGGGCAGGGACCTTATTCGGTAAAGACGGTCAGTGAAAGCACAAAGATCCAGTTTCAACACAAAGCATTATTCCAAGATACTAAAAAATTATAGAGTACATTCAGTCACACTGGCTTCCTTAAATGTTTTCCTCATGATTTTTGTGTGTGATAAAAACAGGCTTTTGTTATTGTTAATAAGAAAACTAATATGTAAGAGTATAACTTCATTTTTATTCTTTTTATTTATTTTTTATTTTAATCCTCCCCCCTCCACCCCGACCTAAGATGTTGCTGTCTCCCCTGAAGAACTGGATCTCTGAAGGCGGTGCGTCGCTTCACACATGCTTGCGGCGTGCACCCGGGGCCTGGCACACACGGGGTCTGGCGCACCCAGGGGGCCTGGTCCATCCGGGGCCTGGTCATTTTTATCTTGTACGTCTCTCTATTTTCTGTATTTTTCATCGTATGTAAATTGCATTCATCAACTGTCCGAATGCCTCCGTGTGACCGGCGAGAGATGCAGGACAGTCTTAGAGCTGCAGCCCGCGCTGGGCGGTCTGCGGTGTGGGGGTCTGCGGTGCGGGGGTCTGGCTGTGGGGACCGGCGTGCGCGCGAGCCTCCGCAGTGGGCACCGCGCAGTGGACCCAAGGGGCCTTTCCGGCTGGATTCTTCCTCGCACCCGGTACCTGTGCTTTCTCCCACCGCACGCCTGGGTCCTGGCTCTCCAGGAACACGTGTCCCCGTCCTCTTCCCTTCTCCACCCCGCCCCTTCCTTCCAGTTCTGCCCCCCGGAGTCCCGCCATCCTTCGCCGTTCATCTCAGTCTGATCCCCTCCCAACTGCAGTAGTTAACACATGCACAAAAGAGATGTAAAAGTGGGCGTCAGGAAGGACGAGGGGCTCAGAGTGGCAGTGGCATACAGAGGGGTCCTCTGAGGTCTGGCTGTGACCCTCGACTTAACACAGGTGTACGTACTTGTATGTCTATTTTCTTTTACTAGCTTGGAAGTTTATTAAATGTGGACAGATTTTAAAGCATAGAACCTTGTTCATAGCCAATGCATTTTTTTGTTGAATGACTCAAATGAGATTTAGAATTAAGAATTTTTAAGAGTCTTCTAAAAATTTCATATCTCATTTGAAATGTAGAAATGTTCTACCTTGTGAATTTAGAGTCTAGCCACATTTAGTCCAGGTGTTCAAACGTGCTGAACGAAAAGCTATAGTAAAACGTTAAGGCCAGTGTCCCCACCGCGAGGGGGGTGTGTTATGTTACAGGTAGAGCGACCCCAGTGTGATGGGTGGAAACAAGGAGGATGTCACTGTGCAGAAGGAGGGCGGTTATCAGAGAATTGGGTCTTAGGTCTTAGGAGGTAGTCGCCCGAACACATTTCCTTGTGTCCAGGTGGGTTTCAGATTTGGTTAATTTTGCCTCGGGCGTGTGGAAGGGCCTTGGGAGCCTGGTTCTCCTTTCAAGTACATGAAAACTCCTGATCGGGTAGGATTAAGTCTTGAGGTCATTTAGGAAGCCACACATTTTGTGTCAGTGTTGTCTAAGTTCCTTATCGAGACACCCCTGGGTTTACTCATCCAGACCTCTAAAGAGCCCGTTGATTAGAACGCGTGTGGGGACTGGATGTTCTGTTGCCAACAGTGGTGGAATACAGCTTTCTAAAAGCTGGATTTTATTTAGCAGTGCTAGAAAAAGCAGTCCAAAGGTCGTTTATTCAGCCACATTTAAACCTAGTTGTGTAGCTATGAGCTTAGTGCCATTCGTCAATTTTAATAGTACAAATTCTGGTGTTGACTGTCTGGAAATACCCTTGAGTGTCGTGGGGACGTCAGTCAGGGCACACCTGACTGTACTCAGCTGCCGGTTCACTCGTGACACACGCAGAATGCCTGTTGTGCGTTGGGAATGGCTCTTGGCCCTGAGGCTACATCAGTGGACAGAGCAGGCGAAGACCCCCTGCTCCCTTCCTCAGGAAGAGACAGGAAATCACGCAGGGCGATGGGATGGTGAGATGAGGCAGGCTGGGTGGGCGTGAAGCCACAGTGTTAAGTAAGGGTGTCGTGGCGCTTTCCTGAGCTGGCGACACTGAGCAGAGGCCAGAGGCAGGGAGGGCTCGGAGCTGTGCAGACATCTGGGTGAGAGTGTTCTAGACAGAGGCCCGCGACTTAGTTTTTATTTTAGCTAGTTCTATTAAAATAAAATATGCTTTCCTAGTCAGGGGGACCCAAATATTATATGTAATCTGGTCACAAAGTCACAAGTTTCTGGATGGTCCTGGGGTTCCTGTATTCATTCTCAAAATTTTAGGACTGGCGTAGTGTCGTGGGCATAGTCAATTTCCTCTCGTTCAGATCCTCTTGGAAGCGGAGCCGACTGCCAGGGCCAGACGCTGGCTGACTCACACACTTCCGGAGGTTTGCAGCGAAGACTTGAGGTCCCAGCACAGGCTGAAAGCATCACGTCTGGTGTTCTCTCCTGCGCATCTTCCGAAGCTGCGGCCAACTTGGCTAGATGGCCCGTGGCTCTTCAGGGCGGTTCCGGGCGGTTAGGCAGGCGTGGATGTTTGACACCTGGTCGCTGTCCGCTCAGCCCCGGGGCCAGCTGGAGCCTGTGCGTCCCTGGACAGCGCCTCGCTCTTCCTGCTGCCCGCGGGTGGAGTTCTGTCTGGGAGGAAGCCGGCCTCGTGCGAGCCGGCCCGGCCCGGCTGGGCTGCTATGGCTTTTGCAGCTCCTTAAGTTCAGGGGCCCTCTGAGCTGACGCAGCGACTCTGTGAGCCTCCTGGAAGAGCTCTCATGGCACGCTCAGAAGATCTCAAGAAGCGAAATCGCCGTGTTTTTCCTCCGTGTGTTTTACACTTTCCCTAAGTAGTCCACAAACTGGGGAAGGATGGTAACAGTCTTGGTCACCTCACCTATGATTCCTCCTTGCAGGGGTCCCAGCGGTCTTCTGGTGTGTGACACGGCTCTCTTGACTGGAATGATTGGAACTCTTTCTCCCCTTCATGGCTGAAGTGCTTGGCGACAAGCCCACATGTGGGGCCGTGGGCGGCTGGAAGGTGTGAGCACGCCATGGGCGCTGGCCGGAGGGTGCCTTTCCAGAGCAGGCCTCGCCTGGAGGAGCCTGAGCCCCGGCGCAGCCCCCGAGGGCGGACACCCGCCAGCCCCCCTCGGGCTGCATTTGGCCGCGTGTCCTGGGTGAAGTCGAGAGCCCCGCGTGCCGACAGCGTCAGTGCCTTTTCCTCTCCCTCCTGCCCCTGCCCTCCCGCTTCCCCCGCCGGGTTCCGCAGATTTAGATTCGGTCAGGGGTCTCTCTGCGAGAGAGGGAGGCGCTCAGCGTCGTTTGAGAGAGCAGCCGGGCGTGGGCCGCCCCGGCGCCCTGCTTGCCCGGTCGCTGCTCCTCGCTGCGATGGCTTCCCCCTCTGGCTGGCCCACCTTAGCCACAGGTTCTGCTCTCCGGTGATCCTGCTTGCAGCCGAAGAGCGACAGCCGGCTGGTTTCGCGTTTTGTTTTGGTTCACGTTTCTGAGAAGCAGATCCGAGCGTGTGTTTACGCCAGGCCCCACGTGTCCCTGGCCGTGCAACGATGGGCCGCCTGTCTCCCGTGGGTCGATGCGTTCCGAGGCATGAAGGAGAGGGCAGGGCCTGGGGTGCAGGCGGGGGGACCGTGGGGCACTCTCCATGACGAGAGCCACCTTGCAGGCCAGCTTGGGGACACACATTTGCTAGCACAGTGCAGTTCTCTTCGGTTCTGTGTAAAAAACGCTGTAGGTAATAGGAGGTTGGCAGTGAGCGGCTCACAGGTAGAACCGAGTTTCACTTACGGGTGTCGGTGGGGCGTGGAGGGGCGTGCGTGGAGTGGCATTCTCGACCAGAGCTTTTTATTTACGCTTTCTGCATCTTAGGACACCAAAATAGGTTGTAAAGACTGAATTTCAACTAAAAAGTTAAGCCCAAAGCAACCTTTCAAGCTTTCCAATACCCGCCTCCCCAAACGGGGTCCCGTATGCCACCGAATGGGAAGCAGGTTGTCCGAGGATGTGGCCTCAGCACCAGCTGGACTGGGCACCTGGGTGTTTTTCCGGTCTTGCCAGGGATTCAGTATATGACCCGAGAGATCGTTGTCCCCTGGTTTGTAAAATGAGAGAATTGGCAAGGTTAGAGGTCGCAGGCCGGTAGGAGGGGAGCGGTGAGCGGGCCGAGTGCAGGGCAGCGGCGGTGCCCCTGTCGCCTGCGAAGACCCTCTGGCCGCGGGGAGGGTGCCGGGAGGGGGAAGTGGCGGTGCGGGCGCGGGTGGAGGCGGAGGGAGGGCGCACGTGCGCTGCGGTGGGCTGAGTGCGAACATGCCGCGTCCGCCGTGGGGAGCTGCGCAGGGCCGGCCGTCGGGGTGGCTCAGGCGCCGCTGCGCTGGCTTGCTGGGTGACGGCCTCGTCCCCTTGGTTCACGTCAGGTCGGCGCTGGTCCCTCCGGCCGTCTTCCCTCCCCCGCAGGCCTTCACGTCTGTGCTCGCTTGTCCCCCCGTCGCGTTCGCCCCCTCACAGGCCCGCGTAGGCGGTGAGGGGGGGCCCTGTGTGTGAGATGAGCCTCACGTGCATTTGCGTGTTCGTGAGCAGACGGTGCGCGGCCCGGGGCCTTGTGCTTCACGTCGCCCCGCGTGCGCTCTGCTGCCGTGTCTGCGTCACGTTTGTCCATCCTGCGAGTGTCTGCTGAGAGCCTGCTTGTCAGGCTTCGCTCTAGACAGGTGTGGAGGGCCTTGCCTGTCACTGACAAGCGCTAGTTCCCGTCATGGTGAGACGGCATGTGAGGATTTCGAGCAGACAGGTTTGAGGAGGGTTGCTTCACGTGCTCCTGGTCATCCGAAGGGCAAGGGCTGAAGTGGCAAGACTGGTTTGAGGCGTGGCATTGGGTGTGGGGCCGGCTTTGGTGGGGCATATGCAGCGTGTGCCCCTTGACTTCTGCCTGTGGCATGTGGAGAGCGGGGCACAGGTGTCCTTTGAGGAGCAGGGACCATCTCTGCATGGGGCAGGTGGGGCGTTGTCTACAGCCAATGACTCCAGGTGAGACATCTCGGGACGTGTGGCTTAGGCAGTTGTGCCATGTATGTTTGCGCCCCAACACCGGCTTCTGGGGGCTCCGTGCGTGTCGATGGCGGTGCACGGGGTTGATGGACGGCATAGAGCAAGGGGAGGCCAGGAACAGGCCTCGAGGTTCTCCACCGTTCAAGACCTGTAACCTCTTTCACAGTGTAATCCTTACATCTAAACCGCCTTGAGTGGATTTGGAGCAGAGAAGTTTTAAATAAATATTACGTGCACAACATTTTTTTATTACATGGATTAATCATTTTGCATTAAGTAAAACATTAATTTATCAATTTTGGTTACCATGAATTTATTTGGGTAGGCGGTAGGCATTAACCCTTGCCCCCCAAAAACAGTTCTTGAGTTGCCTGTTGGCCTGGGCCCTGGGGCTGACACAGCTCTGCCCTGCCCACCGAGGATGCGGGTGCGGTGAGCAGGAACAGCGCATCTTCATGGGGACAGAACCATAGCAAGCGACCTCGGAACAAGCTTCGGGGTGAGGGAGCCCGGGTTCAGTGCTCCAAGTGAGGAAGTCAGGGTCACTGCCCAGCCAACCAGTAGAAGCTGATCAGTGGCAGTGGGAGCAAAGGGTGACCAGGGCCAGACTTACCAAGGGGTGCCAGCTGTCAGGAGCCTGGACTTCTAGTTGAAACAGTTTAAAGAACTCAGATTTATTCATCAGGCAAACTTTGTTGAGGTTTTTGGACGTGTTGAGTACGTGCTGGATCCTGGATCTAACGGAAGAACGCCACGAACCCTGTCGCGTGCGGCTCTGCTGGGCCGTTGCGGGGAGCGTTGCGAGGTGTGGTTTCTGCCAGTGTCTTAGGCGAGTGAGACAGCAGTGGGAGACGTAAGCACCAGCAGCCCGGGACTGTAGCGAGAGAGCAGCAGTGGGTTCACGCGGCCGTTTTGGCGCGAGTTCACAGTGTGAGCAGTGGCGGCTGAGCCGCTCTGCTGCAGACTCAGTTCTTAGCGTGTGGAGCGTTAGCGGGCCGCGGTAGAGAGCGCCTTCACTGCGTCGTCACCGTGCACACATGTGTCCCTTGGCCCACATGGGAAACTGAAGCAGAGGTGCTCTTAGCCCCATTTCCAGTTGAAAAAACAGACACAGCAGGTCTAAGGGTTTGCTCAAGGCTCGACGGTCACAGGCGTAGGGGCCACCTAGGGTGCCGACTGCTCATTCCCCGCCTATTAGTTTAGAGGTAACTTCCATGCACATTCACATAGCATTTCTGAGGAGTTAATGTGGTCGCTTGTGCTTCGTTAGATTTCTTTGTACAGGTGCTGATCTCAGAGTTCCATACGAAAGGTTCTCAGTTGACGTAAGGCCTAAAATACGTCAGTCATGAGAATATTATGGAGTCCATGTAGTATTTATTCCAGATGTCCGTTCGTTCCTTTTGATGTAACTAGTTGGTACCATTCTGCTCTCAGTTTTGCAAAGGTGTGAATTTGAGTGGAGAAAATCTTGAAGTTCCTCCATGTGTCTGGAGGTGACTTACCTGGCGACTGCCCCTCCCCTCCCATTTCATTTTCAGCCTTGTGGTTTTCCCGCCCTTTGAACAGTGGCCGTCTAGTGGGGTCAGTACAACAATGTCACAGAGACGGACTTTGTTTTAATCTTATTAAAGGCCTGACGAGGTCATTTAAACATCTTAGTTATTTGTTATAGCAGCTGTTCTTGCAGGTCCTGACCGTCCATTGAGCTTGTCAGGAGTCCTTTGTACAAACTACACTGACTTCTGAACATCCGCAGACAGCGGAGTCGTGGTGGAAATGAATTAGAAACCGTGGCTCTGGACAACGTGGGGGTGGTTCGAGGTAGGTGAGAAGCAGTGATCTTAGCAGTGTGGATTGTCGTCATGCACCATTCATGCTGCTAAGACTTCGGTGAGTGTTCGCTCCGTAACCCTGTGACATGAGCCCGGTCAGTGCCCAGGAAGGTTCTGGTCCTTAAGGGGGCCCGTTAAACTTTGGGGTCTGGAGCTTTTAGAGGAGGCAGTTCTATGCTAATTTTTCAGTTTCTTCATGATTAGTGGTCTAGGTTTAATGTTTCTGCCTGAATCAGTTTTGATAATCATTTTCTTAATTAAACATTTAAAAACTTGATCTACCGTGTCTTTCTTTTAAACATCTTGACTTGCTGTCCGGGACTCATTCCTGGACTCGGTGCCTCGGTAGTGTTTGTGCTCTTTTGTTTTCCCTCATTTTCAGTATCCCTCCTTTAGAGTAGCCTTTTTTTAACTATATTTTTAAACTATATTGTGATAAAACATATAAAACAAAGTTTGCTTTTTAACAATATTTAAGCATACATTTTAGCTACTCTTTATTGTTTAACAATTTTCTAAGTCATTAACTTCATATTTATTAATAATTTGTTTTCTTTCAGGCCTTCGTGAATTGATTTCTAATCTTGAGCTGATTGTTTATTTTTTTCTTCCTTCAGAATAATACTTACAGTTAAATCTATGAACTTAATTTTGTCAGACACCTGAAGTTTTGATATATAGTGTTCTCAGTTTTATTGTTCACTCAGCAAACATTCATCTGGTGCATCTTCTGGTCTTGTTACTGCAGGAGGTACTAGGAATGTCGTGACTGCCCCTGTCCCTTAGTCCTGGTAAATACTGGGAGGCCTGCGATGATGGGTGTATTACTTCTCTGTCAACAATATTTAACAGAGAGCTTTGAATATTGAAGTGAATTGGATTTTGGAATATGGCCTGTATAACTTGTGCCTTTACAGTGTAGTTTTTTTGTTTGGGTTTTTTTCGGTAGCATATTGGTTGGTCAGTTTTGTATTTCACGGAGCTTAACAAGAGAAATATTCAGTTTAAATCTTGATATAATTTAACAGTTAAGCCCTATTTAAATTTGTCATGTTTTTGTCCAATTGGTTTGTTATAGATTGATAGGTGCCCTATTTAAAAAACTTTTTTTTTTAATTCTGTTTTTACCTGGAGACATTAAATGATGTTTTCATTATGTATTTCAACGTGGTTATTTTTATATTGAGTCATGACTTTTATATGTTCATTAAAATTTTATTAATAGTAATCTTTGTTACGATATTTTCCTGATTTTAATATTTCTACCCATACATTTATTTGCATTTTCCTATTTCATCCATTTAAAATTTTTTTGTCATTTTAGTAATAAATAGCTGCCATTTAGCTTAATGATTGCTTTGTGCTAGATTCTCTGCTAAGCACTTGTGGTATCTCACTGGACTCCGGCAACCCTCTGAGTGGTTTTTTTAAAAAAGCTTTCATTTACAAATAAGAAAACTGAGGCTTGGAGGTGGGAATGACTTGCTCGAGGGTGAGTGGGGAGTAGCTTTCAATCGCCGTTATTCCATATAGTACTTTAAGTATATACATTTTCTAAGCGGCCACAGGGTTCAGTGTTGCTTTAGAAAATAAACTATATTTTTTAACACCTTGTGAAGTATCTCTGTTTCTCAGAAGAAAAAGTGAGTTCTACAAAGGTTGAGTGACTTCTCAAGGTTCCGCAGCTCATCGGGAGATGGAGCTGGGGTTGAGTCGGGCGTTCTGCCTGCAGAGTCCCAGGCGCTTCACCAGGTTTCGCTTTTCTGCGAGTCCTCCTTTCGCTCTACTGCTGTTCGGTGTCTTTGTGTCGGTCGCTGTCCGCCCTCGACAGCGAATGGTGCCGATAGAGACATGGAGGCATTCTGTTGGCCTGCCCCCATTCATTTAGTCCAGTGTATTCCTGATATGTTTTTAGGCAGATTTTATTTAGAAGCATGTGTGTATATAAAAAGAAAACCGTAGCTGACTAAATTTTGTTAGGGGAGGGACATATGGTTCTAGGCTAATGTTTTATTAATTTTTCGTCATTCTGTTTTATGACAAATTCAGATGGCTGGAATAAACTTATCAGTATTAATGCTGCTATTCTTGGAAGACATGTCAACATTTTGGAAGGAAACTTAGTTTAGAAATACATATTTTTTACGAGACATAATTTTTGGGATTCCACTACCTATTTCATGTTCTCTTTACCTTTGACGATCACATCATCTGGTCGGTGTTGTTCGTCGCTGTTTTTCAGCCGGTTGGCGCATAGGCATGCGGAGTCCGGGTGCTCAGGCCAACCCCCGGTGTGTGGGAACTGCTGTCACCTGGCACAGCTGTGCAGCTCTTGGGCACTAAGACTTCGGACCTTCCAGAAGTCTTAGTGCGAATTGGCGTGGGAGGGAAGCGTTTCCAGGCTTTGTTATTAGGGGGGAGTGAGGGACGCTACTCCCAATGGAGCCTCCTTTCCTGGGCACAGGAGGAGCAGCGCCATCTTGGTCATCTGTGTAGCAGGTATGCGGTGGCATGTGTGGGACTTCGCTTTAATCCCAGAGGTCTCCCAGCGGGCCGTTCCACCGTCCTCTGCAGCCAGCTGCTTCTCCGTGGTGGGGTACATGACGAGTGAGTGACTCTCGGGATCGTGGCCCATCACTCACTTTTAAAGCCTGCCTTCGGAGGCCCGGTAAGCGCTCCGGGAGGAAGTAGGTGTACAGCGTCTAGCACAGGGCCTGGCCCTCAGCTCTTGGCTTCACGGCCCGAGCCATCTGTCGTCATGGCTCCTGTGGTCACGTGCACATATTTTTGATTAATTCTTTCTTTCATTCCACTAAAACAGCCCACTTTCAGGCCATCTCCAGCACCTGCAGGCCTTCCAGAAATACTGAGCGAACTGCACAGAAGACACGGGGTATGAGGGAGGGGTTCCTTTCTAACTGCCAGGTTGAGTTCTTCGGTCGATTGCTGCTAATGGCTTTTCTTTGCACTCAGTGCAGACCGTCAGGTTGGGGGCGGAGACTCCGAGCTGAGTGATCACCTGCACCCTCACGCAGCGCTTTGCAGGACTTGGCCCCGAGCTGCCAGGCGGGGCTGGGAGGAGGCCTGCCCGGCCCTAGCATCCCGCAGCCCCTTGCCCGGGTGCCTGCGGGACAGCCAGCTGCGGGGAGCTTCCGGGGCTTTCTGCTCATGACCTCCTCCTCTCATTTCAGTTAGCAACTCCCAAAACGGAGAGTCAGTGCCTTTTAAAAAGGAAAAATGTTCATAACCCCAAGAACAGGGTGAGTAATTTAAAAAACATCTTGAGGTCCTAAGAATACACACTGCATAGGTGGCATGTTCCTTAAAGGTCATCTTACAGTCTACAGGCAGGTGACGTTCAGTGTGGGGGAGGCAGTGTCGTGGACTCACCGTTTCAGTGGCTTCGGCGAGTACTCGTGGAAGCCTGTTTGACCCGGGGTGCCCTTGGGGCTGAAGAAACTGTGGGTGTCCAGTGAGAAGCCGCACTGAGGCTTAGCTCTGGCTGCTTGCGTTGGCGGAGGGCTGGGGAGCAGGCTGGAGAGGAGTGAGAGCCACGGAAAGGGATCCTGACAGTCGCCTGGTGAGGGCCGTTGTGTTGGGTGGGAACGGCATGTCCCCAGGCCACACAGGTGACCGGGACAGGGTGTGCAACTGTAGGATGTTTCACTGGGTGATTATTCAGAGACGAAGTGATTGTGTGTCACGTTCAGGCCTTTATAGGCAGTGCGAACTGTTGAAGGGGTCAGAGCAGAGGAATGTGGTTACGTGCTGTGTGACATGTCACCTGGCAGAAGGTAGAGTATGTGGAAAGCAGAGGGACCTCCAGACTAGGGACCAGTCAAGAGGAGATAATTGTATAGTGTTCTAGGCAGGAGAAGATAATGACACAAAACCAGGCCGTTCGTTTTGTGTGTTGCGGTGAGGGCTTTAGCCTTCACTGGGCTGCAGGATCTGAGATGTGTCACTGTCACCTGAGCAGCTGTTGCTTTTAGTGTCTTTATGCCCCGAAATGCCGTGTATTCTTCATGTCTAGAGGAGTTTACCTGTAAAGTCTTTAAACAGTAAGTCTGAGTTTTTGACATTGAACTTGGATTTTATTTTTGGAAATTACTTTTAAAACTAGAATATAAGCCTAGCAAGGAAATGAATACTGTGATTTGGTATCTCTTATTGCACACACGCGTTGGCCACAAATGACAGCTTCACCTGAGAGCCGAAAATCAGTCCATTGAGAGGGGTAAAGTGTTGTACTCCGTCGAAGTAGGACTCAGATGCTAGTGGTATCTCGAGTGGTTTCAGCAGTGTTGCCGTCTTAGGACCGTGTACATTCCCTACGGAAAGGCTTCTGGGCTCCTCTGGCCCCTTCCAGTAGTGCATATACGATTACGTATTTACATAAACATTTTACCTCCGCGAGGCCTTAGGAGACAACCGTTGTTTAAATATGTTCATTCTGGTGCATTTGTTTGTTTGTGTTTAAATATCAGTCAGTGTACTTGGACTGGATTTATCCTCCTGCCTTAAGCAACTTAAGTGAAGGACAGAATATCCCGAAGAACAGTTTTCCAACACTGGACAGCAGTTAGTGCAGGACAGCGATCCCTGAGAGACACAAAATAAACCAGGTGAGCCCTGGGGTCGGCCCCGCTCGCTGCCTGGGAGTTTGCAGACCGTGGCTCAGAGAGGGGGACGAGCAGCCTGCTGGCTTCCATGAGCTGAGGAGGCCGCATTGAGAATTCGGGGAGACCAAGGTGAACTTGCAGGGCGGAGTCCCAGAGAAGAGAGAGCCCTCGTCTGGAGAAACACACAGGGCTCCCTGGGTCTTCAGCACCCGCGTATGTGGGAACTCCCAGCCTGGGAGAGGAGCCCTGGAGGCGAGCCGTGGACAGATCCCTGGAGCCCGAGCAGGGCCGCTGAGCAGGGCCACGCAGTTCCTGTTCCCAGCAGCCAGGGCCGAAAACTTGTAACGGCCGGATAGTGCACCTAGTGCACCCACAAGGGCGTCGCAAGGCAGGCGAGGGGAAGTGCTCTGGTCCCACCTCTCCCCAGCTCGCAAGCAGGCCCTGAAGGGACCAGACTGTTCCCAAGTAACCTAGCCGTGGCCCACAACAAAGCTCAGAAATATTTCGAGAAATAAATTGAAGGATTAAAAATATACTCAGCACCTAACAGGGTAAAATTTGCAGTGTCTGCTTATCTAGTCAGAAACTGCCAGGCATGCAAAGAAGCAAATACAGTGCATAGTTAGGAGGAGACTCAGGGCGTAGAATCGGGCCCAGAAACAACACATGTGCTAGAATTACTAGGTGAGGACGTTGACACAGCTGTTATTGCCGTGGCCTGCATGTTCGAGAAGATAGAGGAAGCATGAGCATGTCAAGAAGGAACACAGAATATGAGGAAGCCCACATGAACATCTAGAGTTGCAGACAGCAGAGCCCAAGATGAAAAGTACATTGCATGAGGATTAGCAACAGATTAGATACAGCAGAAGAAAAGATTAGTGAACTCTAAGAGCCATTGGGGAGAAGACTGAAATTTAAAGAAGGAAAAACAGGCACACAGCGACAGGGAGTTGTGAAACAGCTTCAGATGGCATACTCCGTGTATATGTATTTTGGAGTCCCTGACAAGAAGACTGGGGATGGGGAACAAAAAAAAGTTTAAAGGAGTAATAGCTGAAAACGTCTAAATTTGATGAAAACTATAACCCTCCAAATCCAAGAAGCTCAGTAGGCCTCAAGGATGAGAAACATGAAGGAAACGATACCGAGACACATTATAATTATACTGCTTAAAACAGCGATTAAAAGAAAACTTAAATTCAGTCAGAGAAAAAAGATACACATTGGACAAAGATAAGACGAATAGCGGACTTCTCGTGGGAAACAATTCCAGCCAGAAAATAGAGGACAGCGTTAGAGTGCCGACCAGCCAGAATATCTTTCAGAAATGAAAGTGAGATAAAGACTTTTCAGACATACAAAGCTAAAAGAATTCACGACCAGTGGATCTTCATCACAAATGTTCAAGGAAATCCTCAGGCGGGGGCAAAAGTGCACCCATGGAAATCTGAGTCTGCACGGAGAAATGAAGAGCACTGAGGACTGTAAGTATGTAGGTAAACATTTCTTAAAATTACTTTAAATGTAATTGTTCAAAGCGAAAATAACATTATGGGGCTTATGTGTAGATGTAAAATGTATAACAACAGCAACAAAGACTAGGAGAGAGGAACAAAGTTCTAATATGTTTAGTGATAAAGCTTATTTGGCTGATTGTAATGTTAAAATGTACACTACGCACTAAAGCAACTGCTTCAAAATGAGAAGAGATGTAGCTCACGAGTCAACAGAAGTGGCGAAATGGAATCATAAAAACATTGGTTTTTTTTTAAATAACTGAAAAAAGGAGAAAGGGAACAAAAATGAGTCAATAAAAAAATAGAAGATGATAGATATAATAAACCCAACCATATCAGTGATCATATTTAATGTAAATGGTCTAAACACCCCAACTTAAAAAGATTGTGAGATTGGAGAGGAACGAAGCCAGGAGCAAAAAACAAATACATACTTTTTAAATTATAACATGTGGACTTATTACCTAGTCTTTTTATAGAAACCCAGGGATAAAAAGCTGTAATGAATGGAGGTGTCAGATGTTGTTTGAACTTATTATACTCAGAAGGCGTGTAGTTCAGGTTCCTAATCAAGAATGAAATGAACAAGAAAATACTTTTGTTAGGTACATTAGAATATGCAGCTGCATAGTAGAAATGGAAAGGATTAAATATTTTTTTAGATATTTTAAGTATCAAACGGAATGATATTTAAATGCTCTAAGCCCGGAGAACAGGGTAAAGAAAACCAGTGAGTATTTTATACCTACATGGAAGAATTGGGAGCAATATTTCTGAACCAAGCATGCCCTCGGTATATTTACAACAGAAATAAAAGATATGTCCTTGATTAGGGGAACTTCTGTTAAAGAATGTGGTGTGGTGACTACTCCTTCAGTTCTCTGAAGAGTTAGCATCTGTGTGTTCCTGCTGGTCTTTGAAGGTCATTGACAGAAATGTTTCCATCAAGATTCAGCAGAGACCCTCACTGCCACAGACTCTCTAGTTTGGACCTCTGAAATCTGTTGTGTCTCCTTTTGGTTGAGGCCATCGTACTTGGATGGAGGAGGTCCCAGATTCAGAATAATGCCTAAACTCTCATCAGGTCTGCCAGAATGGCCATTGGAGGAAAAAAGAATTGTTCCTTTAAACATGAAAGCTCAAGAAACGTAATTAGAATTTTCTATAATTCTTCAAATTTTAAAAAAAATGAGTATGAGAAATCTTTGTTTACAAAACCTAGGGAAAAACTGACATCTTAGGTTAATTATATATAAACAAAAATGTGTTAATAAAAATAGCTTAATGATTGTATAAAAAAAAAAAAGATTGTGAGATTGGAAAAAAGCAAGACCTGACTGTATGCTTTCCCGTAGGTAACTCACTTTAAATATAAAGATGCAGATAGGCTAAAAGTCATAGGGAAAGTTATGCCTTGCATAATTATGTAAGTGGAAAGAAAGCCGGAGTGGCTATGTTAGTATCAGACAAATAGATACCAGAGCAAAGAAGTAAAAAGAGTCGTTTCATACTGATATAGGGGTGAGTTCATCAAGGTAACATAACAATACTAAACGTTTTTGCACCTTATAATAAGACTTCAAAATATATGGAGGAAAAACAGAACTTCAAGGAACAGTTGACAAATCCATAATTATGGTTCGAGATTTTTAACACCTCTCTCAATAATTGATAGAACAATAGAAAATCAATGAAGTTGTAGGAGATTTGAGTGACACCTTCAGCTAACTTGACCTAACACATTTATGAAACATTCTACCCAGCAACAGCAGCCTACATACACATTTTTTTAAGTAAACATTGAACGTTTGCCAAAATAGGCCATATTCTGGGCCATAAAATAGTCTTGATAGATTTGGAAGAATTAAAATTATACAAAGTATCTTTTCTGACTATAGTGGAGTTTATTAGAAATCAGTAACAGAAAGATACTTAGAACACTATAAATATCAGGAAACTAAACCATACTTTATAAACAACCCATGAGTCAGGAGAAATCAAGAGGGAAATAAAAACTTTGAACAGAGTGAGAATGAAAACACAACCTATCAAAATGTGTAAAATGTGGCCGAAGCAGTACTTATAGGGAAATCTCTTTATGCAAAAGAAAGGGCTGGATGACCTCAGCTTCTACCTTAAGGTAGATCAAGGAGCCAGTCATACCCAATGAAATAACACAAAGCAAAAATTAAACAAAATTTTTTAAATATGGGAAAGCCCATGAAACCAAAAACTGATTCTTCGAGGAGTAATGCATTTGATAAACCTTAAGCCAGGTCAAAGATTTGAATAGCTACTGCATAAGCCCATGAAAGGATATGTAACAACTAATCACTTGGGAAAACCGCAGTGAGATGATACCACACACTCGTTACCATGGCTGGAGTTAAAAGAACTCGCCGCGTTGATGAAGATACAGTTAACTAACTGCAACTTCCCAACAGTGCTTTTGGGGAGAAGTCTGGAAATTTCTTAGAAGTTAGACATGGCACCTACCATACGACTCAGTCATTCTGTTCCTTGGTATTTGTGCAAGAGAAACAAAAGCATATGTCCACACCAAGCTTTGTACGTCAGCGTTCACAGCAGCCATCGCTTCTGATAGCCTCAGACTGCAGACACCCCGTCTCCAAATGGGAGTGCGGGTAAAGAACTCACGGCCATGCCACGCAGCGGAATACTGCTCAGTGATGACAAAGAACCGTTCCTCCACGCAGGGACACTCCATGAAAGGGGCCGGGCGGAAGAGAGCACGCCGTGCGATGCCGTGTCCGTACAGTTCCAGAAGCTGCGGGTTAACCTGTAGAGACAGCACTCAGCGCAGTGGTCGCCCGTGAGTGCGGCAGTAGGGCCGGCGGAGAAGGGAACCGGGCGAGGGAGCGTTCAGGGCCACAGGAGACGCAGGGAGCGGCAGCCGGTGTTCCTTGCCTGGATGGTCGTGGCGGCTCCACAGACGTGTGCATGTCGCAGTGGTCCGGGCTGCACCCTTCACACTTTCAGCTTCCTGTACCTCCATTCTGCTTCAGTACAGCTAAGAAAGGTTTTTCGAAGCATCGACGGGATTTGTATTCGCACCCCCGTTTCGTCACGGATAGGGTGACCGCGGTGGGGCACTAGCGTTGGTGCATTTGCATTTTGGTCCAGAGCGGTGTGCATGTGAGCGTCATTTTTTTTTTTTTAAGTTTATTGGGGTAACATCAGTCTATTACAATTATATAATTTTCACGTGCGCATGTTTCGTAGTGCCCCGTTAGTTGCTTTGTCTGGAAGCGCAGTGGAGGGCGGCGTTTCGGTTCATGGGAGGACTAGCCTCACGCATGAGCATGTTAGCCAAGGTCAGAGAGATCGACTCTGCGTTAAGGACACTGCTGCCCCCTCCTCGCAGGTTAGCCCCATGGCTCTCCACAGCACGCGTGTGACCCCACAGTGCATATCCAGTTGCATCCTGTTCCCCGAGGGTCTTTTTCAAAGATAGCCGCTCCCCTTCCGTGTTTGGGGGTTCAACACCCACTTCACACGCACAGCACCCAAGGCAGGCTCCTGGTTCCTACCACTGCCCCCACCTGTCCTGCGCCTGTGTCTCTGTCGTTGGCATGCCCAGCACTGGTGTCTGGGCCTGTCCTTGGCCCATCCTGGGGTCTAGTGGCCAGTCCTGTGGCTTTGCCTTCGATATCCTGAGTCCGGCCGCTCTCCACCCCTCCCGTCTCTGCCCCGTACCGCCCGGAACCGCCCAGAACATTCCAGCACTGCTACTTCCCTACCCGACAGTTTCTCAGGGTGGAAAGGGGGCCACGCAGCCTCCTGAGGAAGCTGCAGCCCCCACGGCCGTCTGGCCGGCACCCTGCCCTGGCTGCACCCGTGTCACACGCTGCGCACGGCTGTGCGGGCTTCTCCTTAGCCTCGCCCAGGTTAAAACGACACCCGCGGTGGCTTGGATGTCAGGTGGTGGGAGCCGTGTTCACTTGTCTCAGGGCCGTCCGCACCCGACGGCCTGCCCCAGTGTCCGCCGGGGCGGCCTGCGGTCTTCCCTGTGAGGACGCCGGTGTGCGGCGGGCCCCGGACACCTGCGGGGCACGGCGTCCTCGTTGGCTGAGCCACCTGCGCGGCCAGGCTCCGGGACTCGTCTTCGCCTCTTCAGTCTCCCTCACCCAACCCCTGGCCGTGAGCCGCCTTGTCAGCGCTCTCGTCACGGCGGGCCCTGTCACCCCACTCCTGAGGCGCAGACAGCATCTCCCCGGCTCCTTCCCGTCTGTCCTCCCATCTCCTCCGGGCCCCAGGCCTTGGTGGCCGCTGTCTGCAGTGCCCCTCCCCCGGGCATGTGCTCCTTCCACCAGCTGGCGCTCTAGTTGTCCCCATGCTCCCTTGCTGGCCCCCTAAAGAGCACCATCCCCAGGCCCAGGCCCGCTTTCCTGCTGTTTTTCTCCTTCCCAGTTACCATTATCCGGTGTTCTGTGCTTTTCAGCTGTCTTATTGTCTTTGTCTTTGATAAGGACCTAATTTCCTCAGGACAGGGATGTTTGTTTTACTCAGCACTGTGTCCCTGGTGCCTGGACCGGTACCTTGGCACAGGTCCCAGTAAAGACTAGCCGGACTCACACATAGATGCATGGAGCTGAACTGGATGCTCTCAAGTCAGTTTTGGCTGCTGCGTTGTGATCCCGGCCTTGGGGCCTTTGTGACCTCGAGCGCAGCATCTCCTTCCTGGGTTAAAAGTGGCCTAGAAACTGTGAAGGCCAGGGCTGGTTTCTGGGCCTGGAGATGAGATGGCTTTCCATACGGTCAGTCAGCATGGCTTTGAAATTGTTTGTCATAATTTAAACTTGAGACAGAGAAGGACAGCTACTTCCATGCTATTCTGTGGTTTGAGGGGCACTCTGGAGCTTTCTGGAATACCACTGGAGGATAGTACTGAGTCCTGTCCCCTCACACCCCAGATGTTCAAATGGCTGCTGAGCGGGTTTGCTTAATCCTTGGAATGTGGCTGTGACAGGTGTCAGCAGTTCTGATGGCTGGTTTTTGAAAGCAGGGAAGAACACGTGTGCACATCCCTGCTGGCCTCAGAGCTGTTGTCATTCATTCCTTTAATCACTCAGACCCCTGTTGAAGCACCTGACACCTGCTGGACATTCCGGGCTTTGATGGAGCTGGCAGCCATGCAGAGTGCTCGGTTATGTCAGTGCACACCTGTAGCCCAGCTTACAGGCGCAGCCAAGGGCGTGTGTGGGCCTCGGTGCAGGAGGACAGGAGACAGCCTCGGGCTGAGGCAAGAGTGGGCTGCTGGCTGGGCAGGGCTGGGTGGGCGTTAAAGGAGCCTCGGTGGAACTGGGGACGTCGCCAAGTACCCCAGAGTTCCCGCCAGAGTAGCTGGCATGGGTCCTTGCCCACCTTCCCGGGTGGCCTCCTGCAGCAGGGGTCCTGGCCCTGGCCAGCCTTCCGTGTGGCCTCCCGCAGCAGGGGCACTGCAGCTGGCACGGGCCCTGAGGGCTTTCTGTCTCTGTGATCCCACATGTGCTCTGGATGGGACCCTTGGCAGAGCTGTGCTGCCTCTGGAAGGCCATACCTGGCTTTTCTGCTCACCTGTTGCCCAGGTGTGCCTCTCTCGAACTGCTCATCAGGATGTATAGAATGGTCCCTCTAAGGCGGCAGTCCCCAATTTAGCACCAGGGACAGGTGCTCCCATGAGAATCCAATGCCTGAGGATCTGAGGTGGAGCTGGGGCGGTGACGCTGGCGCTGGGGAGCGGCTGCAGATACAGATGCAGCTTCACTCACCCGCCCGCCACTCACCTCCTGCTGTGCAGCCCGGTTCCTCACAGGCCACTGACTGGTACCAGTCCACGGCCCAGGGGTTGGGAACCCCTGTTCTAAGGCGCAGATGGCCCATCTTGGTTGGGCTCACACTGATTTGGGTTATTTTGGCCCCTGCTTGCTGACCTTGTGACTTCAAGCCTGTTTTAAACATGGAGCCCTGTCTGTGTGGTTTTAAGGCTAAGGTTATTTTTCTGATAGGGTGGTTGACAATCTTTAAAGAGGATCTGGGGTGATAATCCTGCCTCCTCTTCCTGCCTCTGGGGCTCCCACCCCCACCCTGTAGCTTAGGACGTATTTTAAAAAGTGGATGTTGAAACTGGCTGGCCGCAGAGGGTCAGGCGTCATTGCTGCCAGGTGGCAGGGGCGGCAGGGTCTCGGGTGTGTGGCCGCAGTGCCCGCCCCCACTGTGGTTGTCTTTGCTCTGCCCACCTTGGAGGTGGTTTGAGCCTTCAGGTGCCCTGAAGCCATGGTGGCTGCCTGGGCCCGAGCCTTCCTGCGCTGGCTCCCCTAGGATAGTGGGTCTGCACCCTGCTGACAGTAAAGTGTCCCGGTGCTTTCTCAGTCCTGAGGCTGGTCTGACGCTTCCTACCCGTGTGGCAGGTAACGCAGAGTCTGGGTGCAGGGCTGAGGTGGGCAGTTTCTAACTCCTACTAAGATGTTCTTTATTGTGTTATTTTATTTGAAGTATTAGGAGTTTCTAGAATACTAGGTATAGTTCTATTCAACAAATTCCCTATTCAGTGTGTTTCTCTGTGTAAACATACATGCGCATCGTAATCTTAGAATGGTACGTAGCGCTTTTTAATGATCGCGGCTTTGTGGCTCCTGCTTTGACAGTGTTCTCCCTCTGTTCCAGACTCCGTTTACCTTTGGCGTGAACCACAGAGCCCCGCCCTACCCCGCCGGGGACTGCTGTCTTCTGTGCCGAAGCGAGCGGAAAGACTCTTCATTTCTGGAGAGCGGGACTAAGACGGCGAGCAGACTGGCCCTTTCCATGGCTCCCAAGGGCAACAACGTGCTGCACCTGCCACTGTGGGTGTGCCCGGACTGCCGGCGGACCGTGGAGAGAGAGGAGAGGCCTGGCGGCCTGGACCCGCCCACGGTGAGTGCCCCACGCAGAACACGTGCTCGTTGGTGTCAACCCCGCCCCCCAAGGGCCGGGAGATCGCCCCTCTGCATCTGCTTCCTGGAAGAAGCAGCCTCCTGTGCCATCTTCCAGTCCCTCGCGCTCGGCCTTCCTCCTGGTCTTCCTGGCCGCAGCTGCAGTGGGCACTAGGGGACCTGCCCTCCCTGGTCAGACGACTGACCAGGCTTGGGCATGGGGCTGTGTCCTGGCTTTGCAGTCTGGCCTCAGATTTCTCTGGTGAAGCAGTTTGCTGGAGGCTTGTCATGTTTAGTTCTAGATAATTCCATGTGCTGGTGACTCATCTGACGTTCTTTCCCAGATGCGATTAATAAGTCCGGGTGTCCCCTTTTTCTCTCGATTTCATGCCTCAGCGGAACGGAGGCACCCTTGAGGCCCAGGCTCGTGTGGGGAGGCCACATCCTCACCTGATGCTTGGCCCAGACGATGGCTCGGTGGCCCTGGTTCTGAAAGGGCTTTCAAGTCTGCGCGTTGGGTTCTGGAAAGGGCTGACTGACTTCTGCGGCCATTCGAGGCCCCACATCCTGGGCTCCTCTGTTCCTGTGACCTCTGCTCACCATCCACTGTCCCCGAGCTGCGCTTCCAGCCCATTCTCCGACTGGGACAGCTCAGCGAGCACTCTGCGGCTGCGCAGGGCGCATTGCATTGGCCTGTCCAGGTCTCGTCTGTCTCCGTGCTGCCTGCCACTGAGCCGGTGCCTTCTGTGTCAGGGTTTTCTTGAGGCAGCACCCCAACTCACGTGGCGGTTTCTGCAGGAGTGCTTTAATAGCCGAGCCTCAGAAGCAAAATCAGAACGGTTTCCATGCACCCCGCTCCCGCACGCCCCTCTCTCTGCTGCGTCCTCCTCCTCCTCAGCGCCTCTCGCTGATGTGCCGTCCATCCGCTCCGTCCATCTGCTCCATCCACCTGCTCCGTCCACCCGCTCCGTCCATCCGCTCCGTCATCTGCTCCGTCGCTGTTTCTTCTGCCATTGGAGTGCGCACGCCCTGAGGGCAGCTCTTTTTCTGTGGTATTTTTTTTAACCAGGAATGGTGCGGAGCCTGGCATATTTTAGGTACCCAAAATGCTGAATTAATGAATGAATAAGTGAATGAACGAGGAAGCGACGGTGAGAACCCTCGTCGGGGGTTGGGAAGATGGCCCCGGTCTTACCATCCCACTTCTGTTTCCTCTCCGTGTGCACCGGAAGCGTTCGGCCTTCTGTTTCTAGTGGGAGGCCGTCCGGTGTCGCCGACATTGGTTCCGTCTTCACTTCCGGTCCGCGTTCCTGAGCCCTCCCCGCACTGAGCGCGCTCTTTGCTCCCTGAACCGTTTCCAGCCCTGCTCCTGCAGCGACTCTGCCTTTGGGACGGGTCGCGGTCGCTGTGCTGACCTTGCCTTGGATGCCGGTGGAAGGAAGCACCTCTGGTGTCCTATAATCGTCCCGCCCTGGGGCCCCTCATCTCCTGACTCTGGTTTGTCCTGGAAGGTGGATTATCAGATGAGGCTTTCTCTCCCCATCCCAAAAAGCGATCCTGGGGACCATAGAGCTGCCACGTCAGCCCGTGTTCTGTTACTTTTGTAAAGTTGGCTTCTTTGTTCAGGCCGGTTAAAATTGCGCGGGGCAGAATTCAGCCACGCGGAGTGCGTGCCGTTCCGTGCGCTGACCAGCGTGCGCTACTGCACGGGCGCCCCCGTCCGCCCTCATGGGCGCCCCCCAGCCCCCCTGCTGGTCCAGGGTCACAGCCGCCTCTGCGCGGCGTGATGCTTCTGAGCGCCACACACCGTTCTGTTGCTTATCATTGCCGAATAAAGCACGGAGGTGCTCCACGGTTCTCTCCTTCACCACCGATGGATGTGGGCTTTTTCCAGATGCGAGCTGTTGCTCTGGCTACGTCACCGTACCCCAAAATGGCGCGAGTCTTTCCTTCTCTCTCCCCAACCCCACACCCCCTCCGCTCTGCTTTAGTTAACTCAGCTGCTGACACCCCCCGGCCCCCGCAGGCAGGAGCTCCAGTGGGCACTCGGACCATTGCTGCCCTCCTGCCCCCTTGGCCGAAGGAGGCCCCCTCACTGGGCTTTCAGGTGTCTGTCCCTTTCATCCTCTGTTGCTGTAGTCCCTCACTTGCTTTTACATGTCACAAATCTTTACTTCTGTCCTGGCTCGTGCCAGGAGAAAGCTAATGCTCTAGAATTGTCCATCTTTACAGAACCCACCTTTGCCCGTGCCCTCCCATCCAGCTGGCACCATCCTCCTCCCTTCACAGCCATACGTGTTTCTGGGCAAATTTAAAACTTGCGGTTTGGTCTGATTAATGAATAAGAGATTGTCCATTTCCCTTCAGCTTCATCTGGGTGCTGGACGTCGTCAGCCGTCGCTCCGCAGCCGTGCGTAGCTGGGCTCTGCGGTCCCCACCACGCCTGCAGACCAGCTCCCCACCCCTCGCGCTGGTGCCCTTTTCCCTCTTTAAGCCAGTCTGGCTTGACGTCTGTCGATTTTGTCTTTTCAGTGAAGAGCTTTTTAATTTCTTAAGATATGTCTCACTTCTTCCGTGTCATTAATTACTGCCCTTCTTCTCTGCGTGCATGTGGTATAGACTTGGCCATCGATGCTGTGGTTCGCGTGATAAAAGCTTAGCGGCACAAACGAGAGCCGCGCGGAGTCCCTGCGCTGTCCCTCTGGCTGTCTCCTCCCCATCCCCCTGCCTTCCCAGAGGCATCCACTGTTGCCAGATTCTAGTCTGTTCCTCTGGAGATGCTCAGTTCTTTTCTGCTTATTAGAGGTGGTGGTGGCAGACACCACAGTGCCCCAGGTTCCAGACGTCTGTCAGTAAGTGAAGACGTGTGGTTCTCCCAGCTTCCTGTTCCTGGACAGGGATACGGACGCCATGCGAGGTGGCTGTGCGTCGGTGCGGGGCGGGGGTGCTCTCCAGTTTCTAGGCCCCTTCTGAGGGCTGCCAGCAGGTGTCTGGGAGCATGAGCTTGGGTGCCAGCTGCTTCGGAGAGCTGCGTTCCTGTGCCTTCTCACCTGGAGACCTGTGGGAACCTGAGCCTCCCTCAGCTTGCCTGCTTGGAGGGAGGGAGGGGAGACGGCCCTGTCCCCCGCACTGGTGCCAGCAGCCTGCCAGGAGCCACGCGGTCCTGCTGATGCGACCACAAATTCGTTTTTTTCTTCTTCCTCAGTGGCTACCCTGCCACTTTCCTAAGTTGTGTTCTTAGCCGTCAGTTTCTTTTCTTCCCCTCTGATGGGCTGAGAACCTCTAATTACTGCTCTCAGTTTTAAAATGTTGGTAGTATTGGCTCCATTTTAAGTATTACCCAATTTTCAGTATTTCTGTTTTCAACCGTGAATTGTTGAGAAGTCTTTGTAAATATCCACACGTGTGTCTCTTGGATCACCTTCAGTCCTGCTGTTACAGTTTGAGGTTGTGGTCCAGTCAGTTACACTAATACGTGGCTAGGTTTTTCTGACTGTTCTGTGTGCCTGAAAATGTCATCTGAGTTCAGATGCCGGACTCTGTGTACTCCCACATGAACCCGTGTTCTTACTAATTTTTTGAGTGCTTCATCTGTTAATTTCTGAGTCAGATCAGTTAAAACCTACTATGCGTGTATTATTTGTCCTTTTTTCCTCATAAATGTTCCCGTTTCTGCTTTACGTGTTTGAAGGCTGTTCTGGGTGAGTGCGGGTTGAAATGATTGTCCTGGCGCAGCGTCCTTCTGTTGCACTGTCGTCGTCCGTGGTGGCCCCTCGTCCTCCGGGGCTGTTGGCTCGCCGTTCGTGAGCCACGCGGGGGCCCCTCCTGTCCTCCGACACCTGCTTCCTCCAGGCTCGGTGTGCCACGCAGAGGGGCAGGCTGACTGAGTCTCAGAGAGAGCCTGCTTCTTCGCGGTGAGGTTGGCCCTTGTCGCTGACTCGTCACTGACCTGTCTGGGTGTCTTCGCCCTCTTGTGCAGGCGGCACGTCCAGCCTTGCACACCCTCGCTCCCAGGCCCTCCCTCCCTGCTCTGCGTCTCAGAGCACCGGCACCTCCGTCCCCAAACCCTGTCGCTCGGTTTTCCTGGAGATTTGCACTTTATCACACTGTCCGTACAGTCTGTGGTATTCTGTTCAGCATCATGTTTGAGATTCGTAAGTGTTGTGGTTCCTTGGTTTCTGTTGCTGTAGGCCACTCAACTTTCTGACTACATTGTAGTTTGCGAGTTTTGCTGACGTCCTGCTTCGTCACAGGGTCCGAAAGGCGTGCGCTAAGGGTTCAGCTTGACCGCAGCGTGCGGTTGTACTGCGCAGGGACGCGCTCGGGTGGGGCTGGCCTTTTTAACCGAGCGTGTGGTGACGAGGAACGCAGCGGCCACCAGCAGCTGCACGGGCTCCGTGCTTGCCCAGGTGCCAGCAGTTCACCCGCTTGGCCCTTACAGATGTTAGCACAGCGGACAGACAGATGGCATCGTAGTGTAAATGTGGAGATGGTTTCGACTGCGGACCTGACGAGGAGGTGGTCGGGACGCCCGGGGCCCATGGACCACACTTTGGGGACCACTGTTCTATTGTGTTGTTTGTCGTCGTCTTACTGACGTGTGGGATTTCTCCGTACGTGCTCGGTGCCGTCCCTCTGTCGGCGATGCGCATTGCAGATGTCACACACCTCATTTTCGCTTCCCTTTTCATTGTGGTGTCTTTTGATGAACAGAAGTTCATTTTTAATCTAGCCAAATTTCTCATAATTTTCCTTAGTAGTTACTGCTTTCTTCAGTCCTGTTGGAGTGCTTCTTTCTGTATGAAATCATAAACATATTTTCGGTGTGTAGTTTTTTTCTATCAGCACAGTCCAAAGAAATACGTGAATGACAAATGTAAGCCGCATGAGTAATTGAAAATTTTTTAGTAGCATGTCAAGAGCTAAGAAGAAACAAGTGATATTATATTTTAACTCAATATATCCAAGCTCATTTCAGCCTGTACTCAATATAAAAAATATTAATGACATATTTTCTACTTTTTCAAACTAAATGTTTAAATTTTGTGTATTTTACACTTAGAGCCCGTGTCGCTTAGGACTGCCCACATTTCAGACCCCCAGTAGCCGCACACGACACGGGGTTACCGAACAGCACAGTTCTAGACGTCTTTAAGTTGTTCATCTGACCGTGAGTCCTTTGTCTCAAGTGGAATCCCAGATTTTTTCAAGAGTTGCATTTTCAAGTCATAGTCGGCCTGTCTTGGGTTCCCCGTATGTTGTGGGTGGTCACACGCTCCTCACGAAGCCTCCTCCAAAGATGCCGCACCCACCTTCTCGGCCTTGGTCACCAGCAAGACCCATGGCGGGGGGCAGGGCGGGGCAGCCCTGGGAAGCATCAGGCCTGGGAGCTGTGAGGTGGGGATGAGCGAGAAGCAGGGTCAGTGAGGCAGGAGGGAAGCGGGGTGGCATAGCGGTGATCTGGGGCGCTGTGCCACGTGGCTGTCAGGTCCGGGAGGTGAGAAGCCAGCGCTTCTGCTCTGCGGGCGCTGGCCAAAGACCCGAGATCCCCGGTTGCTAGGCCAAGGACTTCAGTATGCTCGGCCCAGGTCACGGGCACGATGGGGCTGTCCCCTGCCCCCCAGGCCCCATGCCCGGGCGCTGTGGGCACAGTAAGTCTGTGTTGCAGCTCAAGAGCCCCGAGTGCGGGGGCCTGCTTAGCAGCCAGCCAGCCTGCTCTATCTCGAGGTCATCGGCTGCATAAACACCCTGCGGAGTGGCCCAGCAGGGGTTCAGGGGGACACTCAGGCCCTTACAGCCGTGGCATATCCAACGAGATGTGGAGGAGCGTGAGAGGCCACGGAGGACTGACTCCCATGTCCTCCTGGCGGACGTTTTTAAAAAGTCACCGGGAAAGGTAGGGCGTGTTGAACGTGGGGAGAGCGCGGGGCTCCTGCTGGCTGTGCTGGTAGCGGGGGCACAGGACCCGACTGGACCGTGTGAGGAGCAGCCTGACGGCCAGGAAGCCCAAGAAGCCTCAGTGTGCGGTTTGTAAGGTGCTTATCTGCGAGGGCAGGAGAGGCCGGGTCTGGAGGAGGCGCGTGGGTGTTTAGGGACCGAGGGAAAGAGTTGCCGCTGAGGAGCTCCCATTTAAACTTTATTTTGTACAGCATCAAAATTTGATATGTATTTGAGATACATATCAAATATGTGTGTGTGTGAATAGGTAGATGATACACGTGTTACGAGGGATAATGGCATGGACCCCAGGCCGTCACTGATGCTGTGCGCCTGTCCGTGTGCCCCTGCCTTCCCTGTCCTCCCCACTTCTCAAGTAGCCACTGTCCTTAAACTCTGTGTCTGTCATTCCCTCTAAAAAACCTTTTTAAAATGTTACCACCTATGCGTGTGTCTCTAACAAGCTATTTAGTTTGGGTTGGATCTTGACGAAATGGCACGTGTGTCGCCGTCTCTGTCTTCGTTGAGATGCCTCGTGCTGTCTGGGTAGCGGCAGTCGGTTCTTTTTCACAAACAAGTTACCCATGATCCACGCATAATTCATTGTCACTATAGTTTATTTATTTGTCAGTAATTTTGTTGTAAGCTATAGAGTTTTTTCCCATTTTTTAGCAATTATAAGAAGAAATGCCATTGGGCATTTACATACCTGTCTCCGGGTACTCATTTCTAAGAGTTTTGTTTGGGTGTGTATCGGGCAGGATTCTCCAGAGAACCAGTAGGACGTGGATGAAGGGATGGGTGGGGGGGGGAGTGATGGGGGGAAATTGGGGGGATGGATGGGTGGGGAGGATGATGGAGGTGGAGGATGGATGGATGGATGGATACATGGGATGATGGGGGATGGATGGGTGGGGATTGGACAGAAGAGGCGATTCATTGCAGGGATTGGCTCACGTGGTTGTAGAGGCCGAGATGTCCCGTGACCTGCTTTCTGCGAGCCGGAGGCCCAGGACAGCCGGTGGCACAGTGCGGTTTGATTCCAAAGGCCTGAGAACCAAGGGGCCAGTGGTGTCAGCCAGGGTCCGAGTGTGAAAGCCCTAGAGAGGACATGCTGGTGCCTGAGGGCAGGAGACGGAGGGCTCAGCTCAGACAGGGAGCGCGAAGTCACCCTTCCTCTGCCCTCCGTTCTCTTCGGACCCTCAGTGGGATGGACGAGGCCCACCGCGCTAGGGAGGGCGGCTCCTTTATTCAGTCCTCTGAGTCAGAAATACAGGCAACGGCCTCGCAACCACACCCTACGACGGTGTTCTGCAGACTGCCCGGGCCCCCCTTAGCCCGGTCAGGCTGGCCTGAAATCCGCCATCCCGGAGTGCCAGTCTGTGGAGCAGACTTGCCGGGCTGCAGCTGAGGGAGACGCGTCTAGAAGGGCACTGCAGTGTGCCGAGGGAGCGTCCCGGCCATGGCCCCCGCGGCATTTAAGTCCCGGTCACCTCGATTCCTGCCCTGACTCGTCGTGAGAGAGGCAGCGCTTGAAGTCATATGGGGGCGGGGAGGAGTAAGGTAGACAGGTGGTGTTCATAGGCCACTAAGATGAGGAGTCGAGACCTCTTTCTAGAAGAATCATCCTTCCGTTGAGAGGGTTCGCAGGTAAGGCTGCATAGGATGCAGGCAAGGTGGCGGCAGAGAGGGTAGGAGTTGAGAAGATTGCTTTAAATCTTTTTACGAGATTATTTCTGAGAGGGAGAGTGGCTTTAGCGGGACAGGGATGAAGCGGGAGTGGGTAGGGTTTCCGATGGCCTCCGTGAGAAGTGAGAACAGGGAACTGGCAGGGCATCTAGCTGCTGGCCAGCCCGACGTCCCTGTCAAAGGTTGAGGCATCACCGTGTGGTGGCCCCAACCTGCCCACCAGCAAGGATGTCCCCCTCAGCGGCATCCACGCGTTGGGCAAGGAGAGAGATTCTGGGGGCTTGGCAGGTTGGCGACGGGCCCAGCAGAGGCAGGCCTCCAGGGGGCTGAGAGCAGAGTTGGCTCACTGCTCCTGCTGGCATGCCCTGCCACCCCTCCGAGCTGCTGATGACCATGCACCCCTGAATTTCTGCCATAGCCGCTTTGCCCGGACTCCAGTCTCACTCAGCTCAGGGCATCTGTACAGGGCTGGCATAGAGTAGGCACCTGGGGATGGCTTTTGAGTGAAGGAACGAACTTCCTTTGACAAGCATGCAAAGATAATGTTTCAGGACTTCGGAATGTTCACACTACTCATCCTGCAGGTAGAGTTCGCACCTTGGGGGCTGCGGCTGTACTTCCATGGCCTGTGAATTCTCTGACAGCGGAGACAAGTTTTGTTTGTGTTCTGGTAATGGGGGAGGCACTTCCAGATCATCGGAGGGGGCCCACTGTGTGTCGGAAGGCTTTGCCCCGACTCTTGTGACCTGGCGGGGCTGGGTGTGCTGCTTTTAAGGCTGCCGAGGAAGGAGCAGAGCTCGTCTTAACACTCGCTGAGGCCAAGGTCAGAGCCGGCAAAGGCCTGGCTCGCTCTGTGCAGGAGAGAGTCAGACATGCAGAGGGGGCTGTCGCAGGGCCCACCACCCAGAGCCAGGCCTGTCGCAGTTGGCTGTTTGCGTAGGCCACTCATTCGTGTCTCTTTAAAGCAATGTTTATTTGAACTTCAATGGTTTTCAGGGTTGTGTATGTGCGCGTAGTAGACCAACTTAGGTTTCTACAGTTATACAAAGGCTTAAGATAGAAACCCTATCTCATTTCACATTCGTATGTGTTTCAGTAACAAAAGTAGTTTGGTTGGGGGTGAGAGATGGCGCTTTTGGAGGCTTCTTTTTTCTTCTTTTTGTGAGAATTATGTTTTCTTTAAAGGGGTCTGTGTAGCAGTGCCGCATCCTGCCGTGAGGATGAGTGTCGGGCACATCCACACTGTTTGTGTTGTCGAGCCCGACTGTTTCAAAGGCGCTGTTCTGGTTGTGGACATCAGCCATTGTGTTTGTGTTCTCAGACGTGTGGTTAAAGGTGAGTCTTGCGTGTCACACCAAGGGGCCAGGTTTCTCACAGTTACTGTCTATAAGGCGTACAGTCCCAGTTTAAACCGGCCATTTAAGAGTTTGCTAATATTCTTATCTGAATGTTTGCCCCGGTGTGTCTTGGTTCCTGACACAAAGCCCTACAGCTCCTTTGTAATGAACTTCACAGGAGCAGTTGCTGACATTTGTCGCTACTGCCCAGAATGGTCCGATTGAGAGGACAGAACTTGGGACAGCCTCATAGAAAGATGATCGGAAGAGTGGCTTTTGGCTTTTCTTTGCTCGACACAATGCATTTGAGATTTTTTTCCTGTCGCAGCATGTCTCAGTAGCTGATCCCTTCTTCCTGCTGAGAGACGTTCCGTTGTGTGGATGAACCACAGTTTGTTTCTCCATCACCAGCAGGGACGTTGTGTTTCCTGGTTTTGGCTGTTACGAAGAAAGCTCCTGGTAGCATTTCAGTACAAGTCTCTGTGTGGACGTAGCTCATTTCTTTTTGGTAGATACCTAGGAGTGGAATTCAAGGTCATAGGATAAGTGTGTGACTACCATTGATGTGAGGAGCTGTCATGCTAATTTTCAGAGTGCTTGTCCTGTTTTCCAGCCACATATGATTGTTCCTGCTGGTCCCCACCCTCGCCAAGGCTGGGTATTGGCAGTCCCTCGTTACAGCATTCTAGTGGCTCGTCGTGTCATTGCATATACTTTTAATTTGCAGGTTCTTAATGACTTGTTGAGCATCTTTTTGAGTGCTTATTTTCCACCTGTCTCTCTTTGGTGAAGTGGCTGTTTAAATCTTCAATTTTTTCTCCCAGTGTGTGGCTTGCTTTTTCATTATCTAACATTTTTTTGAAGAACAGAAGTTTAAAATTTTGATCAAGTCAAATTTACCAATTTTTAAATGACTCGGGCCATTTGTGTTCTATGTGAGAAATCTTTGCTACTTAAGGTTACAAAGATTTTTTTTGTCTTTTTTTTTTTTTAGATGTCTTATGGTTTGAGCTTATGTATTTGATCCCTGATCCATTTTGAGTGATGTTTTGTGTCTTTTTTTTTTTTTTAAGTAACTGTCGAGGTCCATTCTTTTCGCATGGATATCTAATTGTTCTAGAACAATTTTTTGAAAATACTGTTTTTCCTCATTGAATTACTTTGGCATCTGTGTCAAAATCAGCTAATGCTGTATGTGTGGTCCCACCGCTGGACCGTGTTCCACTTCACACACATGTTTGTCTTTTTGTTAGTACCATACTATCTTGTCTCCAGAAGCTTTTTATAGTAAGTCATGAAATTAGGTAGGAGAGGTCCTCTGGCTTTGTTATTTATTTCAAAAGTGTTTTGGTTATTCTAGTAGGTCCTTTGCATTCCCATATGAAGTTGAGAATCACCTTGCCAGTTTCTGCAGAAAGGCCTGCTGAATTCTTAACCTGCATTGTGTTGAGTTATAGACCAATTTGGGGAGAATTGACATCTTAATACTGAATCTTCCAATCCATGAACATGGTATGACTGTTTTTTTATTTATTTAGGTCTTTTAACTTTATTCTTAGAATAGTTTTGTAGTCTTCAAACTACAGGCTTTGCATGTAGTGTATTGAAAAATTTCCAAAGTATTTTATTATTTTTCTTAATATTTTAAATGTTATTTCTAAAATTTTTCAGTTATTGTATATTGTCAGTATATAGCAATGCAGTTGTTTTTGTATAATTAACTCTCGTATCCTGTGAACACTTATTTATTAATTCTAGTGATTTTTCTAGAATTTTCTTTAGGATTTTCTACATAAATGATCACGTCACCTACAAATAATGTATTTCTTCCTTTCCAGTCTGTATGTCTTTTATTTTTTCTTGCCATATTCCGTGGGCTGAGCTCTCCAGTATGATGCTGACTAGGAGTAGGGTGAGCAGACCTCTGCCCTGTCCCCAGGCTTCAGGGCAAAGCAGCCAAGGATCACTAGTGGGTACGGGTCTGCGTGGGGCAGGGGCAGAGTGGGCGGGGGGGTGGAGAGCACGCCCTGCACCACGGTGACCCGGCCCGCCCCACCTGCCATGTCAGTCAGACCCATCTCCCTTCCAGTCACCTGCCGAGCCAGCCTTGTCACACTGGCAGAAACCCCGGATGTCTCATCTAGTGCATGGCTTCTCTCTCGGCCTTAGTGCCTTCGAGGATCCCCGGGGGACGTGTGGGGTGGGGGCGGCACCAGCTTGTCCTGCTTTCTTGTGCCGTCCTGGCTCTTCCTGGTACGGGAGGCTCTGGCAGGACTCATGGGTCTCCATTCTTTGTCAGGCTCTCTGACGTTCTCTTTGGTGACAGGGGCCCGAGGTCCAAGCGGGTGGCCCATAGTGAGTGGCTCCTGCTTTAGGTTTTCTTAGACCTCAGTCAGGGCTTTGCACTGGACTGTCTCCTGGGGACTCTGTTGTGACATCCCCAGACCTGCTCTGTTCCCCTGGTATAACCCCGGGGTCTGCTCCCCAGCGGGAACCTCCTCGAGTGGGTTCTCGCATGGCGACACCAGACCCTGCCCTCAGACAGCTCTCGGGACTGGCCTCACCAGGTGGGTCCTGGGGAGGCTCTGCCTTTTCAGAGTCAGATGTCGGTGTCCGAGCGCCTAGACTCCAGAGGACACGCTGCAGGCCCTCAGAAGGATTTTCTCGCACTTTGTCCGGTGGCACAGTGGGGTGGCGCCACACGTGTCTGAATGTCCTTACCAACCACCCAGCCCAGGAGTGAGACCCAGGCCCACAGAGGAGTGACAGGAGGGACAAAGTTCTCTGTGTGAGATTTCCCTCGGGCGCCTTCGTGACTCAGCTGCTTCCTGAGGTCGTTGGGGTTGGGGCAGTCACTGCCCTCCTGGGGCGTGCTGCGACTGTCAGCAGGCAGCACACAGCGCTGCCAGAGAAGGCGTTGCCACGTCGCGTCGGTCGCGCTGTCTCGGTGCGGTTCTGCGTGCTTTCTGCAAGGCACGTGCTGCCGTCGGAGTGGAGCCTCTGACCGGAACTGCTGTGCTGTTCTCTCCTCCCAGCAGGGACAAGACTTCCTCCTCCACGCGCCCCCTGGCGGGCCCCAGGCGGAGGCCGGCGGCGGGAGGCTGGCCCTGGGCACCCAGCCGCTGCCCGCGGACGCGGCGTGTGCCTGCGAGGCCTGCAGCGAGCGCAGGTACCGGTGGGCGCGGGGGCGCGGGGCGGAGCTGGAGCAGGAGGCGGCGCTTTCATAGCCGCCTGCTCGCCTGAGAGGGGGCCAGCACCGGCCCCCCTTCCTGCCCCAAGGACGAACGGGACGGTGGGGGTGGGCTGTGAGCTGCCCCTGGGCAGCCAGATGGCCAAGGTCTGGGATCCAGGCCTTCGGCCTGGCCGATTCCCGCCTGCGAGGAGGGCCTGGGGCCTCTGGAGACAGGGTCCTTGGGGATTGGGCAGCCGCGGGCTCCCTGGGTGCTGTGCGGGTGGCGTGGACTGTGTGGCCACCCTGACCTCCGGCCCTCGTGCCGCCCCGCAGAGAGATGCCTGCCGACGCAGAGCGCGAGCCGCAGCAGCTGCAGAACTACTGGTCGGAAGTGCGCTACATGGTCCGCTGCATCTACCGCCAGGCGGGCACCCCGCTGGCCGACGACCAGGACCAGTCGCTGGTGCCCGACAAGGAGGGGGTGAAGGAGCTCGTGGATAGGTACACCTTGTCCCCGTGTCACGTCCCTCCCTCCCTCCCCTCTGCCCGGTGGGCTCTCCTTTCAGGGTCTGGAGACGCTTGGCCGGCCCCCAGCAGACGGCCCAGCATAGCGGGCCCCGCGTAGGCCCGGGTTCTTGTTCCACTGAGGCTTGCTGCCTGTGTAATAAGAACGAAGCGACACGGTTCTGTCGTCTCTCGGTGCTGGGATTGGCAGGGACACAGCCGTTTGAGTACTTGCTGTGCCAGGGGTGATGCTAAGCATTTTGTCACCCTGTCACCCGAGGAGGAGAGGCAGCGTCCCATCTGCGAGGTGAGAAACGGAGGCTCTGTGCGGTCCGCAGCAGGAGAACCTCCCTGCGCGCAGGCAGGGTCCGCTGTGCCAGGCCTGCCCTGGGCGTGTCTCGCGTGTCTCACGGGAGTGGCTGACAACGCGGTGTCTGCTGCTCAGAGGGCACCTCGTGCTCGTGACAATGCAGGATTGGAGGTGCACGTGATTTTTATTCTTCGTTATAGATTGTAGCATCTTTTTTCTTTTTTTAAAATGTTTCAAATAAAAGCAATAAATTTGAGCTAGACATTTCATGGATTGATTCTCACGTTGGTTTCTTTTTCTCACGTTTTGAATGCAGCACCTTCGGGGGTTTTATGAACTCTTCTTCGATGTACACTGGAGTTTGCCCTGGAGGCAGGAGTGGTGGCTGGCCATGGCTTGTGTTAACTATTTGGTGCATTCGGCCAGTGTGTCCAGGGTTTGACCTGTGGACCTGTGCTGTTCCATGACATGGTTCCAGGTGGTGTGTGCCTTTTTCAGAAGTTAGAGTTTCCTAGTGAGTGTTAGGAAAAAGTATGTAATCTGCACATCAGACCCACACTTCACAGCTTACGAATACTTAGGAAGAAAATAAAGTAAAATAAAAGACAGCTGAAAGAAAACATTTAAATACTAGCGCAGGTGAGGGATGTTACGGCAGGGATTATGAAGGTGAGGGTTTGGATTGCTGAGGTTGGGGACAGTGTGACTCTAACACAATAAATACCCTGTGAAAGTGTCTCGCCCCCATTAGAGGTGTGTGTATGCCGTGTGTGCTGTACTTTCCTGGTCTTTGTGTCCAGAACACTCCTTTTTGCTGCCTAAATGCCGATAGATGTCAGGAAGGGCCGTCTGCGAAGCTCGCATCCAGGAGCTGCACAGCTGGTGGCGCTACCCTGGCCTCCCGCATGCTGCCCCTCGCCCCCCGCCTCACCTCTTCGTGCTCATACCTCCGTTTCTGCCGCGGGGCCTTTGCACTTGCTTTTCTCTCTGTCGGGGTCGGGCTTCCCTTTTTGGGGTTTTTCTTTTTTCTCCCTTCCCTCACTCCCGTTAGTCTCCAGTCACCTGTCTGAATCCGAGGGCTCCCCCACCCCCGTCACTCTTTACCCTGTTATCTTTTTTTTTGTTATGTTACCGCCACTGCCTAGATTTACATTGTGCATGCGCGTGAATTCTAAGCGCCGTGAGGACAGTCTGTTTACCTGGCCTCCTCACTGCCGCCGCCGTGGGTGGCCTCCCACACACGAGTGCCAGCGTGCGTTGGATGTGCGTGCGAGTGAGTCCGCAGCAGCGTTAGCACATTTCTCACTCTTGGTCGTGTAACTTTTCAAAATCTGTCGGCGAGAGTACCACACAGTCATTTCATTAAATTTATGAGATGCAGAGATGGACAAAGAAGTAGGGTACAGACGTGCGCACAATCTCACTGTGCCGACGGAGGAGGCATCCAGTCTGTGTTTAAGTTCGAGGGTCCCTGTGTCATTTGAGTCTTGCGTGGCTTTCCTTTAAACGGGTGAAATACATTCTGTTTCAGAGGACAGTTGTTACACTAGATTGTTCTGCCAAAAACTTAATTTGCCTATCTGAAACGTACTAACCGCAGCGGGAGTTCCACCAAGTTTTACTCTTTTTCTAGCCACATGTTATATAAGACAGGGTCCCCAGCCCCCGGGCTGTGGACCAGTACTGGTCCGTGGCCTGTTAGGGACCTGGCCGCACTGCAGGAGGTGAGTGAGCGAAGCTTCATCTTTGTTTGGAGCTGCTCCCCAGCTCCACCTCAGATCGTCAGGCATTCGATGCTCATAGGAGCAGCGGTCCCTGGTGCCACAAAGGCTGGAGACTGCTGAATAAGGCACCCCTTGTTCCGTTGCAGGATTCTACTAGGCTCTTGTCTCTTGAAGCCTGGTGGGGTGGTAATTTTAAAATGGACTAGGTGACGACTTAAGGTTTTCCCTTTGGACTAAACGTGGTGTCCAGCAGGTGAAAGTATCCATTATATAAAATCCAGGAACTGCAGCTTGATGGGTTTCACAGCTCGTGTCTAATAAAGTGCCCCCCTCCCCCCCGGTGAGGGGCTGTGGGCAGATGGGGCTGCTGCTTGGGTGGTCCAAGGCGTCCGTCCCGGGCTCCTCGGAGGCACGCAGGTGCAGTGATGCCAGGTACTGTAGCGCGAGTCAGGAAGGAAATTCACAAAAGCGTTATGTGGCCTGGTGGGGGGGCACATGTTAATTCTTTTTTAGCGTTTCAGCTTACAAATTTTATTTTATGTACTTTTATTGTTTTTTTGATGGGGTAATTAAAAAAGAGATACACTGTCTCTAAGTTTCCTCTGATCATAAAAATAAGCCCTCTTGGGTTGTGTACTGACTTCTGGAAAGAAGGGAGGAGCAGCCTGCCCAGCCCTCCAGCCTCAGGACCCTCTGTTGGGGTCGTTTTTTTCACCTGTTAGTTAACACATCGGCATTCAAAAATAACTGTCTTCAGTCTCCTGTGTTTTCAATAGTCCAGTGCTTGAGGAGGCGCATCTGAAGCCAGCTGCTGAGGCGCTGGTGTGTCCTCTCTGCCACCTGCTGGCTGTGTGAGTTCCAACAACTTACCCAGCCTGTGCGGGCCTCAGTGCTCAGTACTGGGAGATGGGGCCCGCCGGGCGGGGTGGCTGAGTTGGTACGTGTGGGAGACAGAGCCCGCGCAGAGTAAGCTGGCAGTAAGTGTCGGGTTTTCTCTCCGTTAACGGGGGACCTGGGGAAGCTGCAGACAGGCTGCCCGGTCCCCGTCTGTTGAATGGGGTGGTTGATTGTACCTCTCACGAGTCGTGAGAAGGTGTGTGGTGGTCATCGTTGCAGGTGGGCTCCTGTGGAAAGGCTTCAAGAAAGTTGCTCACAGATATAAAACGGCCCCCTCGAGGGGACCTGTGGGGGACCCCGGGGGAGTGGTGACACTCTCTTTTCTGTGCAGGCTCTGCGAGAGGGACCCCTACCAGCTGTACCAGCGGCTGGAGCAGCAGGCCAGAGAGTACGTGCTGGAGATGAAGGTCCGGCTCCTGCGGCAGCTGTCGGCCGCGTCCAAGGTGAAGGCGCCCGCGTCCCTGCAGGGCCCCCCGCAGGCGCACCGCTTCATCTCCCTGCTGCTCGAGGAGTACGGCGCGCTGTGCCAGGCCGCCCGCACCGTCAGCACCTTCCTGGGCACGCTGGTGAGAGCGCCCTCTGCCCTGCGCCGGCACCCCGGGAGCAGCTCCCTGCGGCTCCCCCAGGCTGCCGGGCTCGAGAGCGCGAGTGCATGGCACGCGGTGGCGCGGCCTGGAAACTCTGGGGAGCTCGAGGCCTGGGGGCAGGCGTGGTGAGGACAGCCGTGTGCGGTGACAGCAAGCAGAGGAGTGGCCTCCATCGTCGGCCGCTAACTGCTGTCCCTGTAGACAGGCTCGACTGCCCAGCGCGGGTTCAGGGTGCCATCCCCACCCTGCAGGCATCTCGCTGTCCCAACGAAGGGGATAGACGGTGTCCCTCTGGGTCTCGGGCCACCTCCACAGGGAGCACGGATGGGTGAGCGGGTGGGTGCAGGGGACTCACAGCTTGTGGAGACCAGGCAGGCCGGGGTGGGTCTGACCGGCCTCCGCGCCCTGCTGGTTGGGAGGTGACCACGCTCCCCAGAGAGACTGGCCTCTCCTCCCCTGTCTGGCACAGAAGCACCCGTTAACCAGCAGTCTACGGCTTCTCCTCATCGCTCACATTTCATTAGATGGTGCTTCACCGGACCAGAGTGGGGTGCTCGCTTAGTGGTAAAGCTACGTTTTGAAGCAGTAGTGGCCTGCTCCGTGCGACTGAGTGCGATGGCTTTCCTGTGGCGCTGCAGTCGATAGCCTTTCTCACTAGGAAATTATACACACACACGGTTTTGCAGAGTCGTTTCAGGGGCTCGGACGTCCTCCTGCATCGCTGCCACTCCTGACGCGACTGCCTGAGCCCCGGAGCAGAGCCCTCGCTGTGAGAAAGGGAGCTGGCACGTGGCGGGGGCCCACGTCACCCGGCCTTGCCTTTGGGGCCTGGCTCTGTGTCACGCGTCTCTTGAAACGCGTCCCTCCCACGTCACACTGAGAGTCTGGGTCTCCGAGGGCGTGAGCCGGGTTTGGCGTATGTCCTGCCGTGCAAACCCGGCCCACAGAGCAGTGAGGACGGCGGCCATGCCCAGGCCTGCGGCCTTCGTACGCGCCCTCCCTGCCAAGTCGGGGGCGCTGCTCCCACAGCCAGCGGAAGTGGATGTGAACTGTGCTCATTGGAGCGAATTAGCGATTTACAGGGACACCTTTTGTGGTTCAGAGAAAACTCAGGAACTTCGAGCGCAGCACACGGTGTCTGGGTGGTGATTCGTTTCCCTTCTATGCCCACAGAGGTGTCCAGTGTGGGTCTCGGGGCCCAGCAGACGGGACCTGCCCTCGTCCCTCCCAGGGAGACAAGTGAATCGCTGCCTGACAAACCCAAACTAGATGAAATCTTTTAAAGCAAATTCCTCAGATGGCGTGAGAGGCAAGAAGCCTCGGGGCTGAGAAATTCATGGGCTCAAAAGCTGACATTCACCCAACCCCAGGAGACGGGGTACAGCCTAAGTGCACCCCGGGACCCGGGACCACCGATGATCTTACCCTTGGTGTAAGCGTGAAGGAGGGACCCACGCACTGGAAGGGTGGCGAGGACACGCCCCTCATGGCTGGAGTGGGCGGGTGGGGAGGCACAGCTTCCCAGAGGTTCTGTCACCGTAAGCTTGCTGCCACATAAGTATGTGGTCTGAACACCATTGATGCGGCGTGAAAAATTTGAGCCTAGAAGTGACTTCACAGTGACCCAGTCCATAGAAAAATTTACCATTTATCTCAAAAACCTTTTTTTGGTTGAGGGTGTTCAAAGCGGGATCCGAGGTTTGTGAATTTATCACGTCGCCCTTCCAGGCCCTCCCCGTGATCTCGGCACTGTGCAGGGTTCGCAGAGCTGCATTAGGATAAAGCCCGTCTCAGAGCAGGAGGTTCTCAGCAGTTTGGGACTTTGGGCTCTTGAAACTTAAACACCAAGGTCCCCAGAGAGCTTTGCTTATGTAGGTTTCATTCTATTTAAAAGAGAAATTTAAAAATATTTATTGTTACTTTAAAAATAACAACCCTATCACGTAAATAGCAAATTTTAAATAAAAAGTGACTTTTTCAAAACAACATATTTATTAAGAAAAGAAGGTGGTGTTTACATTCCTGCACGCTTCAGGCGGGGCTCAGAAGAGAACACCCAGCTTCTCGTGCCCGCTCCGCCCTCAGCCTGTTGTCCTGGGCTGCTCGGCTGCGGCAGCTGGAGTCACAGCCTCACAGAAGCATATCTGGGAGAGGGAGGGACGTTTCAGAAGCCTCCGGTTGATCGGGGATGTTCTGAAGGTTCACCAGGGCCGAGTGCTCTTTAATCGCCGGCTGCAGTGGAGTCTGAACCTGGGCGTGGAGCTGACCGCGTGCTGCACGTCCGACCCCCTGGCTCACTGGGTGGCGAGTCTTCGGCCCCAGGACACTCCAGATAGAATTGACTGCCCCTCGTCCGAAGGCCTTTGAGCGCAGAGAGCTGCAAGGCCACCGTGGCGGGCACGAGTGTTCCGCGCTTCTGATTTTTGCCGGAAAACTCAGATTTGATGATTGGCCACAAACAGGATCCGTTGTTTCCCTAGAAACAGCAGGTTCACGTGCTGTGCAGACTTGATGGCTGATCCTCTGCCACCTCCTCCAGCTGCTCCACAGACAGCGCCCCGTTCCGAAGCCACGGACGACACGCACACGGGAAGGCACTTCCCGGAACGCACTCGTGGGCTCGTCCCTCCTGCCCCGCCCAGCGCCAAGTCTCGTCCTCGCCCAGGCTCGCCGCTCATAGCAGCGGTGACAGCACGTGTCCCGCAGCCCCAGTGCCCACTTGCCCCGGGCAGGTTGCTCGGCCTCCCTGGGCGGCCACTGGCCTGTGTGAGGCGTGGCAGTGGCAGCAAGTTCAGGGTCACTGCCGCTGCTGAGAGCACCACCGCCCTCGGGCGCCGCACTGCCAGCACGCGTAGCAGACCCTGTCGACGATCGATGGCGAAGCGAGTGTGGCATCTGCGGTCTCTCTCGCCTGCCTCAGCCAGAGGTGTGCTTTCAGTTCGCGTGGAAATGCCGCGCCCGTCCTCAGAGCTGCCTTCGCCCGGTGACCCTTCGTTAGCGTCAGTTCACAATGCCACAGCTGTGGCCCCAGTGTTGTGACTCAGTGCCCAGGCACTCCCAGGCTGGCCGGCAGGGGCATTGGCCGTGTCCCAGAGATTTACTGGGGCGCCCAGCAGGACCTGGACTCTCCTGGGGCGCCTGCCCTGCACCCCCTCAGCTGGCCGGGCTGCTCTGCTGTTTACCTGGTCTTCCCAGCTTCGCTGTGCTGAGTGCCAGTTTCAAGGAGCGCTGGGCGTGGAGCGGGAGTGAGGAACTTGAGGTCTGGGCAAAGCATGGGGCAGGATCGCAGATGGCACCATGGGGGCTGAGGTCCTCTGCGGACGGCACAGGCTCCTTGCTGAACCGGCTCCATGTTCCCAGGGCACACAGAGGACCAACTGGCGGACTGGCGTCTGCACGTGCAGGGCAGTGCCCCTGTGTGCTCTCGGCGGCATCGCGCACACGTGTCGGGGGCAAGGGCTGGCCACCCGACGTGTTCTCAGCCCCGGGCCAGCCAGTTGTCAGGATGAAATGACGGAATCGTCTCGTGTGGGTCATTCAGGGATGTCTCCAGCTGTGAGCGTGTCAGCGCGGCCGAGTCGCATGTGGGGGAGACTGCCGATGCGGTGACTGCAGATCCCGCTTCCGTTAGGGGAGGGGCCCCAGACGGAGGGCCACTGCAGCACGGGGAAGGGTGCGCGGGGCTCATGCTGGGAGCCCAGGGCCCACAGTTGTAGCAAGTGAGGTGAGCTGAAAGCAGACGCCGCGTTGCGGGCGCAAGGCCGTCTGTCCTGCTCACCTTGTGTGGAGGGTAAGGGGACATCACTCCTGATGCCACTCCCTGTGACGGCCGGCGTGCTCCCGAATGTCTGAATGCTATCTGAGTAATGGATGAGTCTGCCTGCATTCATTAGAGAGTCAGAAGACCCAAGTGTCACCACTGGAGAAGTGACTTGCGTCCGTCAGCATGGGGGATTTCCCAGGGTGGGCAAGAAGGCGGTTGTCCTTTGGCATCGAAGGATTTGTATGCGTTTAGATTGTCGGAAAAGTAGGCCTTTCAGTACATTCGAAAGCCTACTAAGGACGTGGTTCTGTAGTGTAGCGGTTAGCAAGTCTGCTTTCCACGCAGAAGGCGCGGAAAGTTCACGCCCCAGTGGATCCACAGTTCATGGTCTACAGCCACGCCACCCTGAACAAGCCCGATCCCGTCTGATCTCGGAGGCTAAGCAGGGTCAGGCCTGGATAGTACTTGGATGGGAGACCACCTAGGAAGACCGGGTGCTGTGGGCATAAAAAAATTATTTAAAAAAAAAAAAGAATAATAAGGAATGACATCAAACACGTGCCGACGTTTCTCTTCTTTCTCTCCCTTCCTCCTCTGTGTGGGTCACTTAGAAGGGAGCCCTGGCGAGCTGTGTCTCCATCAGGGTCTACTTGGGGACATACAGGGACCATCGCTCCTCTTACACAGCATTTCTGGGCCTGTGTGGAAGGGGGAAGGAAGGGGGAGGGAGAAGGGTCATGGGAGTTCTTCAGTCTTTTTAGTCATCAGCTCAGTACGTCTTGTGTTTATCTTTTTTGACTAGGAAAATGAGCACTTAAAGAAGTTCCAGGTGACTTGGGAGCTACACAATAAGCACCTGTTTGAAAATCTGGTCTTCTCGGAGCCCCTTCTCCAGAGCAACTTGCCAGCCCTGGTGTCGCAGATCAGGTATGTGGTCGTCTGCGTGTCCCAAGCTGTGACGGCGTGGTCTTCCCCCTGTGCTGCAGCACATGAGCACCTTAGCACCACTGCACCCTGGGGGTTCTTGCTGGAAAGATCGCCAGGCTTGGAGGAGAATATGGTTTGAGCATAAAACTCAAAACCCAAACAGTAACATGACTAAACTTTAAAATAGCAAACCCAGTATTAATGCTCCTAAGATTTAACACCAGAAATTACTCAAGGCTGTGATAAACATAGAATTTGACCTTGACGAGACTCACGCTTGACCACGTGGCCATGCTGTGGCACTCACTGTGGGAATGGGAGAGGGCGGGAGGCAGGCTCCAGCACGGGTGTGAGGTGCCAAGGGGCTCCCGGCACTGGGGCAGGGTGTCTCTCGAATGTTCCTGGACACCTTGGTTCATGGCCTGGCTTATGCTTACTGGTGTGGAGCGTCTGTGCTCCGTGTGCTGAGACGCGTACCAAGCGTGCGTTCGGCATTCGTCCTGGTGACGGTGGAAATGAAGACAGCTGGCTGTGTGCTCCGCTGGGAGGCGGCTCCTCATGGGTCTGCTGTCACTCTGCACTGCTAAGCCAGGTGGGGGACTTTGCTTCTTATCTGCTCACCACGTGTGAACAGATTTCCCCACTTCGGACACATCAGAGCAGCACAGCTGAAGTCAACTACATTAAAATGTCCAAGTGAAATGCAGTTGCACCTGACTCCAAAGAAGGGAAATTATGTATGTATGTATGTATGTATGTATTTATTTATTATTTTTTAGGCGAGGCATCCCTTGGTTGACCTCACAGATCGCAAGGACCTTGTCAGCGTACAATCCCTTATTATTATTGTTATTACTTCTGCCTGCAGCACCTGGTCTTCCTAGGTGGTCTCCCATCCAAGTACTAACTGGGCCCGACCCTGCTTAGCTTCCGAGATCACATGGGCTCGGGCACGTTCAGGGAGGCACGGCTGTAGACGGGAAATGATTTTTCAATAAATAAATTATCGTCATAGCTGACTTACGTACACACCAGTCACCTTTTTCCTTCTCGAAACCCACGTATTAACCCAGTCCTTATTTTCTGTCTTCCGAAATCCTGTCTGAGGGTTCTTGACTGTTCCCGCTTCACACCCTCACATCCGGGGAAAGAATAACCTTACAAGCCATTCATGAAGCACGGTGGAGATGAGATCAGAGCAGTGTCACTCAAGTGTGGCCTGTGCTCTGGTCGGTTCCTGACCCGCACCCTTTCCCTGCTGTGTCCACTCGAAAGTGTCCGTTAGGTGTCGTGCTGGGTGCAAGGAGACCGGACATCCCAGCTGCGCCCCTCCTGGAGGGAGGGGTCAGGACAGTGCTGGAAGCCATGAGTTCGAGACGCATAACCTGGTTTTGTCTCTAGTTGCTACGTTCACATCCAGCATGAGCACTGCGTTTTAAAGAAACGTGCGTCTTGGTGGGAAGGGGTTCTTACAGTGAGAATCCAGGGTATTCAGTGTGGTTTTTTCTTTTCTGGTGCGTCAGTGAGTTTGACGAGCCTGTCAAACTGTGGGTGGGCGACAGAAACCTTAAACGTGTCATAAAGCTCCTTGTTCTCCTGTGCCCGTTTCGGATTTCTGACGCGCTCGTTTCGGATGGTCAGACTCCCGGTCACAGCATGTCCGTCTGCAGTGCCAGCGCCGGGGTCCCGCTGCAGATGGCAGGGGAAAGAGGGACACGGCACGTTCCCCAGGAGAGGCGGTGCTGTCACTGTCCCTGCAGATTCCAGTCGGACCGAGAATCAGCCACATTTGAGCTTCTGGTGTAAATGTGCACGTAACAACTTAGAAAAGTTCTGCAGCGAGTTATACGCAAACGCCGCCTCCTGAGGCAGTGGCTGCCTCAGTAGCACATAAAATCCATAGCCGGAGTTAGTATGGATGCTTTGTCTCTGTTCCGTATTTGTTTAACTTTATTGTAAAGTAAATCCAGATAAAGGAAAGTGCAGTAAGCAGATGTATGGCTTGATGAACTGTTAGCAGTAGGCCCCAGCCAAGCCCGCGCGCACGGCCGCCGCGTGCCTGCCCTCTACTGACCGTCCTGCCGCTCGAGTGCGCGGCTACAGTCTTGCCTGGCTTTTAGTTTATGAAAGCTATTTCTCTCTTTTTAACAGCTTTATTGAGATGTAATTCACTACCGTACAGCTCATTCATTTAGAGTATACAATTCAAAGGCTGTTGGTATATTACACGATTAATTTTCTAAAATTATAGTCAAAAATATATTCTACAACTTGCAGTTTTAGCCACTTTTAAGTGTATAATTCAGTAGCATTACTATGTTCACAGTGTGGCCACCATCACCGGTGTCTATTTCCAGAACCTTTCGTCAGTGCAAACAGAGACTGTCAACGTTAACCAGTGACCTCTACCCCTCCTTTTCGCCGAGGTCTTTTGAGATTCCTTAATCTGCAGACCCCACACCCCAGCCCCTTTTCCCTTACAACTTACCTGTTGAAGACCCGGAGCCGTTTGTCACGTAGCGATGTCCAAGTCTTGGTCCTGCAGCCCCCACTCACGGAGCATCCGCCTCCACCTCTGCCACCTGCAAACTGGCGGCAGGCCCACAGGCTCCCGTCACACTCCACGTCCGTCCCCGCGGCGAGACTGGGAGCCTCAGTGTCTGCCTGTTTGCCGCGGTGGACATTAGGCACTATGACTTAAATTAGTTTTTATTTAAACGTATAATATCAACTGTTAGGGAAGATTTTAATTGGGCTCGTTAAATAAACTGAAACTGATTTTCATTCTCCTGATCACTTGTCTCACACATCTGATTTGTAACAGGGATTAGCTTGAGTAGCTTTCCATGACGCTTTCGTGCTTTTGCAGAGTTAACCTTTAGAGAGAGAGCTGTTTTCCGAGCCATTGTTGTTTGACCCTGAGGACGCTGCCTGCGTCCTGTTTCTTTGGGACTCCAGGCCAGCTCCGCTACTGTGCCTACCGACTGGGTTCCTCTGGCCTCACCAGAGTGGCCCGGGACCCCTGCAGGCTTTGCCGTCCGTCGGCACACAGTAGGATCTGCATCACGGTCCAGTAGGAGCGGGGTGAGGAGCACACGCGACCTTTGCCTGGGCCTCTAGCCTCCCAGTTCCTGAGGCGGTCAGTGGGGCAGGTGGCTGCACGGAGGAGGAGGCGGTTTGCGTGAAGAGCGGACGTCAGTCCTGATGAGGACGGTCGCAGGAGCAGGAGTGCTCTGCAGGGGGACAGAAGACTGTCCCCAGGTGGTGTGTGGTGCCCACAGGAGCCTCCGAGCGTCTCTGGCCTCTGTGTCTTGAGGACTTTCGTTTCTCGTGGTGGAGACAGCCTTAGAGCCGGCTCTGACTCTGGAATTCTGTCGGCAGGTCTGCATCGCAGTCACTTTGGTTGCTTTAAACGTTGCTACGTTTAGACGTTAAGAAAGCAGATGGTGTCTGACGAGAGCCTGCGCGTCGACCCAGGCGCCTCCCTCTCCCAGGCCGGCCCCCGGCTCCACGTCTCCTTTCTCGGAAGCGTAGGCGTCTCATTGTTTAGCCGTGTGTATGTCTTTTCTGTCTATATTCTGATTTGCCATCTTACTATCTTTCTTAACGAGATGTAACGTGGGATGGATGACAGTATAGTTATGTTTCTTCGTTTGAATCGGATTCTCTGGTTGACTTGACTGGAAGAGCAGGTCCGGCGGCATTGGCCGTCAGACGCCTCTCTCTCTTGGGTCGGTGTGTGTCATCGGGGCATAGCTGGCCACCCTCACTGCGTGCGCCGGTCCCAGGGCTGCGTCTTTTGGGAGCGGCGACAGTCACCACTGATTCTTTTCTTAGGAGCTGTTACTTCTTTGAGCTTCTCTATGCCAGATTCTGTTCTGGGTGGCTTGCAAACGAACTTAGTGTCCAGTAGCGTGCCATTTGCCCTGTGGGGAGGGGAGGCGACGAACAGCAGCAACCTCCGGTGGCTGGCCCCGAGCCCCCGGACCGCTTCCTGGGCTGAAGGGCCTCTCTCCGTAGGCTGGGGACCACGACGCACGACAGCTGCGGCGAGGACACGTACGGCGCCTTGCTGCAGCGCTTCCAGCGCTCGGAGGAGGAGCTGCGCAGGGTGGCCGGGGAGTGGCTGGAGTGCCAGAAGAGGATCGACGCCTACGTGGACGAGCAGGTGAGAGCCGCCGCCAGACCGTGAGGCCTGCGGGAGCCTCTGGGGCCTTGGGGGCTGCCGAGTCCTGTCGTTCCTGGAAGCGTTTACGGAGCAACCTGCCCTTCAGAGCCTGGGGTGCACGGAAGAGCAGGATCCTCAGCGCCCACTCTCTCTCCGTTCCTAATCTGCCAGAGAGGGAGTGCAGACACAGACGGTTGTGTCGGGCAGGTGACGTTCAGAATGGTGGAGGACAGGGAAGCAGGGCTCCAGGGTTAGGTGGGGCCTGAAGGGCAGGGATGCCTGATCAGCCGGAGCCTCGCAGGTGACACGGAGCGGGGCTTCCAGATGGCACCCCAGCCCGCCACCTCTGTTCAATTCTTCCCTAAACATGCGCTGCTGCCAGCTCCTTGTAGGAGGCCAGCGGGGCCCTCCCAGCCCGGGGTGTGCCGATCGCACGCTGTTCTGGTCGTCTTTTGTGTCCTGGATGACGGCTTCGTAGTTTCTACACGTCTTCCCGAGTCTGCACCTGGGTATTCTGTGGTTTGGGGTCTGGGGTGAGTGGCATCTTCATGGCGAATAGACTCCCCAACATCCGTGCTGGTGCGTGTGGCAAAACCGGGCCGCGTCGCGTCCAGCCGCCTCGCCAAGCTCCGTCTGCGCTGCAGTAGGTCTCGAGCTGCTCGCCCTAAGCTGCCGGGAGACCATGGTGTCTTCTGCAGATAAGGACCGTTTTGGTCTCATCTCCAGCGTCTCAACTTCAGCGTTTTCGAAGTTCGTCACGAGTGGCGGCGTTGCTCACGGCATCCACATTCAGCTCCTGGCTTCAGGGGAGTTTGCACATTTCACCTTGATGCCCGCCTGCAGACTGTGATACTTTCTAGCAAATTAAAGAAGTTTCCTTTTTTGAGCTTATTTATAAGGTTATTTTTGTTTAAAAAAAAAAAAAGGATATTGAATTTGTATGTTTTTTCTTATTTTATATATTTCTGAAAGAATCGAGATTCGATTTCCTAATTTTGAGACATCCTTGCATTCCTGGGAGTAAACCCTACTCGATTATATTATTTTTTAATCCATTTTTAGATTTGATTACCTGCTGCTTTATTTCGGATTTTTGCATCTGTATTCCGAGGCATTGTGGAGTTTTCGTCTTTGAGGTCTTGTCCGTTTTGTGTGAAGTTACTGCTAGTCTCAGAGGATGAATTGAGACACTTGCCATGTTCGTTCAGTTTGCAGGAACAGCTTAGATTTTCTGTTGCACGAGGACTCGGTAGAGGGGCCTGGTTCGTTTCTGTGGCGGGGAAGAACAAGGAAGGTCGCTCTCCGTCCCCTGTTCAGCTCACGTTACGTTTGGTGCTCTGTGTTGGGTTCTCGGCTTCACGCGTGAGCTTCACAATTTGGTATTTGCCCAGGAACTCGCCCTTGTCATTCAGGTGGAGGGTCCCGCGCTTGTGCTTAGGGGAGGCAGTGAACAGGGGCGGCATGGCGGCTGTGAGGGCCTCTCTCTGTCACACTTTGGAGAGAGCGCTTTCTCCTCCGAAAGAAGAGCCCTGTCCTCGGCGTGGGGGCCGCAGGGCGCGGGCGGCGGTGTGCCTATCGCCCCACTGTTTCGGAGGGGTGCCATGGAGCTGCTGACATGTCGAGAGAAGCCAGCAGCTGGCACTGCTAGGTGAAACCTCAAAGCTGCTTCAGGGCGACCCAGCTTTCAGACATTGCGCAGGCCACACAGAGTAGCCCGGAGCCCCTGGCGGCAGCCCCAGTCTGGATGCGGGGAGTGTGAGTTGTACAAGCGTTTTCTCTGGTGGCTCAGAAGACTTGCCCGTGTCGCGGGTCCTCCCACCCCACTGCTTCTGCGGTGCCCTCTCGTCCCTGTTCAGTTGCAGACAGGGCTGGGGAACCAAGTCGCGGGTTCAGTGACCACATTTGCTTCTTCGTGTTCCCTGTACTGGCCGGTGTTACCTTCGGTTCCTTCCCACCTTATTGGTTTCTTGTTTTGTTCTTTTGGCTTCTTACATTAAATGCATACGTCTCAGTCTTTTTTTGTTCTATTTTGTTCTGTTCTGTTCTCTAATGCATTTAAACCTATACTTTTTTTCCCACGTGTTGGGCACATCTCATAAAATTTGATTCGTGGGGCTTTTATTGTGAATTATTTCTAAACAGACCAATTTCAACTTTGATTTTTTCTCTAATAGTTGAAACTATTTAAAATTCTCCTCAAATGTGTGGGTTTTATTCTTTGAAATTATTTTTGACTTGTTTTAGAGGATTTTTGTTATATTTTCTTGCCTTTAGGATTGAATATATTCATCCTCCCATTTTCTCCTACTATTTTATAAAATATGGTTCCCGTTTCTATCCTTTTAGTGGTTACTTTTAAGTTTTTGATAAGTATAAGACTACTTTTAGGTAAACATCAAGATTTGGGAGTAGGACAGAGCCTGGGGCCTATTTTTAGTTTCTTGTTTTGTTTTACTCGTGGTAAACGCACAGGTCATAACGTTTACCATCTTAACCGTATCTGGGTACAGTGTACTTAGGAAAAAGTGCGCAGCTCAGTGGCATCGTGTGCGTGCGCAGTGCTGTGACCATCCCACCGCCGTCTCCAGGACCCCCGTCCCGCCAAACTGACCCTCTGCCCATTAAACAGCAGCTCGGCTCCCCCAGGGCCTCACGCAGGTGCCCCGCGCAGGCTCTGCTCCTCCTGTCGGCCTGTTTCACGCCGCGTGACATCCTGGGGGGCCATCCACGCCGTCTGTTTGCCTGCTTGCGGCTCCTCTGGACCTGAGCCCCTCACACACACCGTCATCTTCATTTTTATCTCCAGCGCATGCAGGGCACATAACGGGCATTCAGCAAGTGGGAACTACCCATTTCCTCTGTTGACAGTTTCAGCTCTGACATCTCAGCTTCTCTTTTTAACGTGAACTCATCTCTGCGATGATTTGAGTAAATTGAGCAGGATGCTGAGATAGAAAGTCAGGTGAACCTTCTCTTGTTTGCAGGTGACGTTTCTTGTGTGTCGTTCAAACAGTCTCCCCGCGGAAGTGTCCTGGGTAGCTCATGCTGGCGCTAAGGTTTTGTGTTTTTATGTCCTCTTGCTAGATGACAGTGAAAACCAAACAGCGCACACTGACGGACGACTGGGAGCTTCTTAAACACCGGCGCTTCCTGGAGGAGCAGGTGAGGCCGTGGTAGGAGGGGCAGTTTGAGGGAATAGAAGCGGGCGACTGCAGAGCGAGTGGCCGCACGCAGGCCCTGCACCCACGCTCCGAGCCCAGAGGAGCCCGCATTCCCCTGCGCGTCCCTCAGGAAAGGCTGTGCATTCCACGTGACCCGCTCCAGCCCACAGCCATCCAGCAGTCTCCTGGGCGGGCAGTGCCGTCTTCACGCTCGAGGGCGACACAGTGCGGTCACAGGGCTGGTACCCGGCCGGCTCCCCTCAGACACCCCTCCCAATGCCGCGCCGGGGCTGCGCCTTCAGCGTGGCCGATGGCTCCGGCCTCCCCTCGAGCAGGCTCATCTACGTGCTGCATTCTCTATCTCTCTCAGCCCCTCGGCCTCAGGCCGGCCCCAGACGTGGGCCCTGGCCTTGGCCGCCACGCCTGCGCCCGCCTCCTCACTCCCATGGTCTCCGGGCGCCGCAGGCAGACAGGGCACTGCACTGCGGCCCCCTCGCCCGCCCCCAGCGCTCCCGCACGGCTGCTGCCCACCCATCCCCTCACAGAGCAGCCGGCAGCCTCCTTCTCTGACATCAGATGCTTCCTCGTCGCTCGGGGGCTTAGGCGCCCTCCCTCATCGCAGCTCCTGCCCATCCCGTCTGCCGCTGCCGTCCTCTCCGGCCAGCCTCCTCATGGCCACGCTCCTTCCCACCTGCCTGCTGACCACCCAGGCCTGTCGTGCCTCGTGAATGCCTCTTGACACAGCTCCTTGGGGGCAGAGGCTATCTCTGTGCCGCTGGTGCCCAGCAAGAACCGAGCACACGGCAGGTTCGGGGTCAAGGCTAGGCATCTGCCATGTGGGGTGTGACAGAGCATTGCTGGTGAGGAAGCCCGTTGGTGCCCTGGTCCCTGGCCTGTGTGTGGCCCGACCCCATGTCTCCTGCGCACTCCAGGTCTGCTGCCTCGTTCCTGGCCCTGGCCCACTTTAGGAAGCTGCGACCATTGGTTTCTAAATGAGCATGAAATGTGTTATCATAATTACTGAAAAATACACACCACGTGATGGGAGCCGTGTCTCGCAAAATCAACCTGTTGTTTTGCATTTCCTGCCTAGTTAACAAATAAGAAAGTGGTCACTGGTGAGAACAGCTTCACGGACGCCATGAGGCACGTGCTGTCGTCCCGGCTGAGCCTGCCTGACTGTCCCAACTGCAGCTACCGGAGACGGTGAGCCCGTGCCGGGAGGCACAGCGGGCCGCAGCGCGGGTCTCACACGCTCTGGCCGCCTCGGCAACTGTCCTTACTCCCCATTCAGGTGTGCCTGCGACGACTGCAGCCTCTCACACATCCTCACGTGTGGTATCGTGGACCCCCCCGTCACCGGCGACGCCCACATTCACCAGCTGCCACTCCAAGTGGGTTCTGCTCCCGACTGTCTCTCTGAGATGCGCCCACCTAGTGTCTCATCCGCAAGCTCAGGGTCAGGCTCCAGCTCTCCCATCACCGTCCAGCAGCACCCCAGACTCATCCTCGCAGAGAGCGGCTCCGCACCGACTTTGTAAGTGGCGGCTTTGTAGTACGAGTTCAATTATTTAGGTGCCGGCTGCAAAAGTGTGTCTGTCACCAGTGCTGTCCAAGGAAAAGGGCTGTTTTTTGTTTTTTTTTAAACAATCTTTAAACCATGAAATCAGTAAACCCAAACTTTGACACTGTGTCATTACTTGATATAAAAGGTGGATCAGTGGGCTCCAGGCGGGGCCAGCTCTTGGGGAGGCGGTGGACATGGGGCCCGGCCCCACCTGCAGAGGGCGTCCCGCCACTTGCCTTGTGTGTGTCACCCACGCCCCGTGCCCCACCGCCCCGCATCTGTTCTGGAGCACGGGCAGCCGAGAGGCTCTGTCGTCATGCTCCCACGTTGTCCAGACAAGGTGCCTGTGTAGCTGTCACCCGTTCACACTGTAGACGAGCGAGTGGTCCCACGTCTGTTCAGGGTTGTGAGCCTGCCCTGCGCTGAGGCGCGGCACCGTAGCTGGTGGGGGCGCTGCATACGGATGTTTCCACTGCACCTGAGTAAACCCAGGTATGCGCCCGCGTCATGGTGCCTGTGGCGTTGTGGGTCCCAGTGAGACCCCAGCTGGGGCAGCTCAGCTCTCCTTGGGTGTCCCCCCCATGCTCACGGTGACACAGGCTTGCCCTCAGCCTTTGCACCTCAGTGTGGGCTCACAAACAGGGGGACGGGCCAGAGCGCCAGGCCCTTTTCACTGGACTCGGTGCTTCGAGGCCTTGCGACCCATGCCCAGTTCCCGAGCCTGAGGGCCTGGGGCCCCCACAGCTGCTGTCGGCCAGCTCCTCACTGAGCCACACCTGTGTCATCTGATGGGCTGGTCCCTCCCTGCTGGGTGTCACAGCTGCTGCCGTCCGTCGCGGGCCCATGCGCTGTACTGAGGGGAGGAAAGGGGCTGCGGGGCCTCCCTCCCGGCCTGGGGTGCCCACCCTGCTCCCAGACCTGGGCCTCCGGCCTCTGGGGGCTGGCGTCTTCCAGGCGTCGACGCTGTGCCTGGAAAACCTCCAGTGTGGCCTTGGTTGGTGGTGTCGCTTTCTTGATGTCACCTCGAAGTTGGCCAAGTGGAATCCGCGCTTTAGTTGCCCGGTCCCAGGGTAAAGGAGCAGATGGTTTGCGTGTTTCATTTCTGAACTTCGGTTTCCTCGTCTGTGAATTACGCTGACGGGACTGCCTCGGGAGCAGGTATGCGTGCTGACCGAGGCGACACATTCCGCCACAGTGGGAGCACTGTGAGCCCTCGCCTGGCGGGTGCCGTCTGCGCCCCTGGGGGAGCGCCAGGTCATAGAGCATCGTGCGTGTTGACCCTTGTTTTCCCAAAAACAGGAAAGACACCTGTGTGGGGCAGCTCTGGGCACCACCTCTTCAAGGCGGCAGATCACCAGTTCTCAGAACTTTTCCTTCTGGAGGTCCCATGTGCCCAGGCTCCACACGCCCCCAGAGCCTGTGCGTGTAGAGCCCAGCGTCCTTTTACGGTCATGCTTTGAGCCACTGTCGCTGAAGGAGATTCTGCCAGCTCTTTCTATGCACCAGAAAATCAATCGTTTAAAAAGTGTTCCCCGCAGGCTACAGCCCTGAAATTTCACATTTTTTCGTAAATATTCCGCTTGCCCATTGCCTACATGTCTTGCTGAAGTCAGTATTTAAGATCATGACTGATTTGACCAGAGCTGGCCTGGTAGTAAAGCACTTCCAGTGTTTGTGACATAGGTGCCTCTACAGTTTTGTTCAGCTGTGTCTGGGAAGCCGGTGATTATGAAAACAGACACCGCACACCTAGGGTGGCTTTCTGTACACCTTCCATTTTAATTGAAAATGAATGGTGTCTGCTCGGAGGTGGCAGAGGGAACCCTTGTACACCAGGGCACTTCACGCCGGAGGGAGACGTCACATCGGTCTGATGACCTGTATGTAGCGGTCTTCCAGGCCCTTTGTTGAGTGAGTGCCCGGGCGACGCTGCCAACGGGTGAGCAGTGTGCGCAGGCCTCGCCGTGACCGGCTCTGCTTGTTCAGTTGCAGTGACGACGAGGACGTCGCTCCACTGTCGGCTAAATTCGCTGACATCTACCCGCTGAGCAACTACGCGGACGCCGAGGTGTGGCCCACATGAACGGGATCCACGGCGACCTAAATGGCGGCGGGGAGAACATGGCCCTGAAGGACGAGGTACGGCCGGGCCCCTCGGGGCGGCGCTGGGCGGGGTCTGCGGTCTGGCTTTTCTCTTCCTCTGTCCTGAGGTGTGTAACCTGCTGAGGGCTGTTTCCACAGTCCCCGCAGGGGAGCAGCACCAGCAGTAGCTCTTCAGAAGCCGACGACGAAGAGGCGGACGGCGAGAGCAGTGGGGAGCCGCCAGGAGCCCCGAAGGAAGACGGGGCTCTGGGAAGCGGGAGCCCCAGGGGCGAGGAGAGTAAAGTGGACAGTCCACCCCCGTCGCACCCAACCCAGCAGGTGTGGCTTCATGTCTCCAGACTTTCTGTTTGCCAGGGACCGTCACCTCTGTGTGTTTTCTCTAAACATAGCATCGTTAAGTACAGAGTCGTGTCAGTTTAAATAACTGTCGGAGATTAGAGCTGGAGAGAATCGAGCCGTCCTTAGAGAAGAAACCGGACCTCGCGGCCCCGTTCAGATCTTGTTCCTCGTGCTTGAATCTGTGACCAGCAGTCTCAGTTTTGCGACAGCCCCGGTGTTTAGATGGCACGGAGTTGTTTTGTCTGTAAAGAAGCAGAGAGTGGGGGTTATAAAATAAAGTAGTAGGACGTTAACATTTCCGCAAACGTTGGTTTTATGAGAGCTCGTCCCCCCCCGGTAGACATCGGTTTCCTGTTAACCGAAGGTGAGGATGTCCCTTCGGACTGACTTTTTCTTAGACACTCATAGTTTTATAGTAGGTGCTCAAGCAAGTTCCAAATGAAAGTAAGAGCAGATGAAGGTGGAGGTGTTTGGATGATGAATTCATTTAATAAGTGGCAGAGTCTGAGGTTCGGACGAGAAAGGTGACGTTAAAGGGAGTATTTTGCGGAGTTTTGCTCCCCCCTCCTTCCCCGCCTGCCGTCTGGCACCGCCCCTGCCCCGTCCCTCGCCCAGTAGGTGTCCAAGTCATGCTCATTTGCTATGTTCCTCCAGTGTTTTTCTTCTGCAAACACAGACGTTTGTTGTCCCCCTCCTGACCACGAGGCGCGTGCTGGTGCCCACTGTGTGCTGCTCATGCCAGCGGCCGCCCCAGCCACTTCCTGTCCGCGGGGCGACGCCCTTCTCTTCCGCCAGCCTCTTGGTGTTCCCTTGTGTGCACACGTCATGCTTGTTTCTGTTTTTCTTTTCAGTCCCCTGCTGATGATGGGCACTGTTCGCTTCTCTTTTTCCCCATTGTGAGCTATTCAGGAGCAACCTCATCCGTCTGACGTTTTATACGTAAGCAGACACGTCCCTAGGATTGGCCGCCAGCAGTGGCTTTACCGGGTCAGAGGCGAAGGCCTCCCCTGTCCCCTGGGAGAGGGTGATGTCACAGTTTTGGAGTTTTGCTGATAGATAAGGAATGGTAACTCCTTGGAGTTTCAGTTTTAATTTCATTTTTTATGGGCAAAATTGAGCATTCTTTCATAGATTTAAGGGCATTCATTTTCTACCTTATTATTGAATTCCGAGAGTCTTTTACGTATTGGTACAAGTTCTCTATCAATTTTATGATTGACGAATACTTTCTCTTGGTCTGTGGCATATCTGTTAATTTTTTTATGGTGTTTTGAAAAGCAAGGTTTTCGTTTCGTTGTATTCCAGTTTATCTTTTTCTTTTTTATAAATCATGCTTTTGACGTCACGTCCAAGAGTTTTTGCCTAATACAAAGCTGTTTTCTTCTAGGAGATTGATAGTTCTAGCTCTTGCTTAGTGTTTAGGTTCATTGGACTCAGATTTCTTTCTGGTGTGAGGTCAGGGTCTAACTTCATCTTTCTGAGTCTGTGGATATTCATTTGCCCTGGCAACGTTTGCCGAAAAGGTCACGCTTTCCCTTGTATCATGCTTTTGATGTCACAGCCAAGAATTTTTGACTGCCAACATTTAAGGGTTCTTACCTTCATTATTTCTTGCTATATTCTTTGGGGTTAGTTCTAGTTTGTGGAACGTAAAGCTTAAGATAACTGATTTTAGAGCTTCCAATTAACTGAGATTTGTTTTATGGCTTAACATATGGTCTATCCTAGATCATGTTCCACGTACACTTGAAGATAATTTGGTTTTATTATTTTATTATATATTTTATTATATAATCTGCTCTTGTTAGGTAGAGTGTCTTAAAAATGGAAGTTTGGTCAAAGTGACTGATAGCATTATTGAACTCTTATATATAATGATTTTCTGTCAGGTTGTTCTAAGAATTACTGGGAGAGACATATTGAAGTCTTTAAGTGTTAACTTGGATTGTTTCTTTCCCTTTCAAATCTGCTAGTTTTTGATTCATGCATTTTGGGACAATGTCGTCGAATGTGTACCCATGAATTATTGTTCTGTCTCCCTGATGTATTGACCCTTTTGCCACTAATGAACTATTTCTCTGCTAATGTTTCTTAAACACTACTTTAGCTAACATTAATCTAGCCATTCTGCCTGTCTTAGTGTTACTGTGTGCGTGTTTCATATTTTTTCATCTTTTTTAAGGTTGGTCTCTTTGTGTCTTTGAATCTAGAATAAGTCTTCAAATGTTTTAGTTGGGTCTTGCATTTTCATCCTGTCCATCAGTCTCTCCCTTTTGTTTGGAATGCTTCATTTACATTTAATGATTGGCGATGTTTACATCTGCCTTTGGCTGTTTATTTCTACGTGTCTCACACGTTTTTTGTTCCTCTATTCTTCCTTTACTTTCTTTTTTCGTGTTATACAAAATTTTAAGGTACCATTTTAATTCTGCTATTCTTTGATTATGTTTTTTCTTAGTTTAGTTTTTAAGGAGTATGAGGCATTGGGAATAGAAAGAGCCCCAGGCAAGAAGGCCAGACTTTTGCTGTTCTTACCTTGGGTTCTAGCAGACCACGGATAAACGCCTCCCAATTTGTTTTTTCCTTTTAGCTGAGTTCAGGAGCCTCAGGACGTTGCCTTTGACAGTTGTGTTCAGTTCACACTTGTTTTGGGGAGAGGAGTCCCGGCTGCTTCGTCCCAGCTGACCGGGAGCCCCTCCCCGGTGCATTTGAAGCCTCTGCAGAAGCACGCGTGCCACAGGGTGGTCTCGTTGTCCTTGCTTCCAGCTCCCTCTCTGCACGCTGCCATCTTTACCGGTCCCCTGGTCCTTTCTCAGACGGGCACAGGATGCGGGCTGCTGTGGCTGCTGCCCTAGCACATGCCAGCTGGGGATGAGGTGCAGGTCTCTTCGGGTGTCTTCAGTCCCAGGCTCTAGGGTTCCTCATTTATGTCGCGAGGAGGGGCCTGGCAAATGTGGGGTGACTGACTTTAATTCAGACCAGTCTTTGTTGCACTAAATAAGCAAGTAATTTTTTTTCTTTTAGGTTGAACAAGCTCCAGACACTTGTGAATGTCACGTTTGTAAGCAAGAAGCTTCTGGACTGCCAGTGTCAGCGATGACGGCTGGAGCCCTTCCTCCAGGCCATCAGTTCATGAGTCCAGAGAAGCCTACGCACCCCGCTTTGCATCTGTACCCCCACATCCACGGACACGTGCCTTTGCACGCCGTCCCACACCTGCCGCGGCCTCTCATCCACCCCACCTTGTACACAGCACCCCCCTTCACACACAGCAAGGTAAGTCGGGGCAGAAAGGGCATGGCACACCAACACTGTAGACCGGCAGCTCTTACAGGACAGCTGTCCGTTTGCTGGGCAGGGCTGCAGGGGTTTCCTTTCGTCATAGTCTCTTACGCTTTTGGAATTTTGAACCTTTATGACTGTAAAACCAATCGTGAAAGTCATGGTCTGTTCCTGCAGAATTAACTAGAATGGAAAGAGGTTTTCAGATGATGTTGGTGTCTCGGGTTATACTCAGGGCCACTTGCCGTCACAGCTCCTGGGGCCCGGCTGCTAACGTGGGCAGCTGGAGCGCTCTAAGACGAGCGGGGCTGAGGCTCTGAAGCAGTCCCGCTGTGCGCACAAAACCGGGGCTTCTAGAGTTGCACGGGCGGGCGCTGAGCAGCACCCCGCGGAGGGGGCTGGGCGCCGATGCGGCGGGGCCTGCGGGAGCCAGTGCTGAAAGCTGCTGGGGAAAGGGGCGGGGCCCAGGCAGAGCTTGGCTCCTGTCTTCCTCCTCTGCGTCAGACTCTGCAGGGAGCTTAGCCTTAGACAGCTTTACCTCTCTATTCCAAAGTTACCTTAATTAGCTCTTACCATAAATTCCGATTTTTCCTTTTTATCAGTGATTCTGATTTAAAGTTCTAATCATTCAGAAGTAGAATTTCCCCCAAAGTCTACCGATTTGATCATTGAGAACAGGGATTCTCAGCTGGGAGGGGCGGGCGGAGGACTGGGCCTGGAGGGGCCTTCTCAGGCTGCGTGCACATTTTCTTCCCTGAGGGTCAGTGCCCTGGCGTAGGGGCAGGTCTGGTCCCTGAGTGGGGCTCGCCCCGTCTGTGTGCTGGGGAAGGGCAGAGGAAGGGGGTCAACACCCACTGCTTTGGACTGGAATAATCATCGTCACGTCCTGTTACTGTAAGTGTTTGGTAACTACCCAAATTTATGCTTACATTTTATTAGTTTGAATATTGCTATATCCCCAGGCGAGCACGTGCCCTCCCCTTTGTTAGTTTGACTTGGTTGAACACTGTGGATACGTCTGCACCTAAGTGCATTGTGAGTTCACAGTACGTCGGAGCTGGTAGAAGCACCTTCTAGAGAACCGACGACCTAAATTAGAATGGCCCACACTGGTCTTCAGTTACGTCAGAGCAGGTTTCTCAGAGAGGCCAGGTGGTTTCGTGCGGTGTTCCGACGGGCGGCGTGCCAAGTGTGGAGGGCAGCCAGGGCACCGGGGCCCTTCCGACCTGCCAAGCGTCATGGCCCACGATGTGGCGGCTGTCCCACGCAACCTCGAGAAGGGTGCACTATCTGCTGCCGATGGGTGAAGTGGTCTGTAGGTGTCATTCTGCCCAGTGATTGATGGTGCTGTCGGGTTCAGCCACGTCCGCACCGATTTCCTGTCTGCTGGCCCCGTCCACTTCTGGCAGTGGAGAGGCGACCCCTCCAGCCACAGCGCGGGCTCTTCTCCCTCTCGGGCAGTTCCGTCGTTTCTGCCTGGTGTAGTTTGACGCTCCATTATGTGCTTACATTTCTGGGATTGTTCTTTGTTCTTGAAGAACTGACTCTTTGTCATTAGGTAATGCCCTTCTTTATCCCTGACAGTTTTCCTCACTCTGAAGTTTGATGTGACTAAGATTAAGATAGCCGTTCCAGCATTTGACTCGTGTTGGTGTGGTATATCTCCATGCCTTTGCTTTTAACTTACAGAGGTCTTTGTACTCACAGTAGATTTCTTGTAGGGGTGCGTGTGCGTGTGCGTGCGCGTGCGCGTGCGCGCCTGTGTATGCTCTGATAATCCTGTCATTCCATTGGCATTTTTAGACCGTTCACATTTAAAGAGATTTTTGATGTATTTGGATTAATAGCAACCATGTTTGTAACTGTTTCCTATTTGTTAGCAGAGGCTTTTCTTCTGCCTTTTCTGTTTTTAATTGAACATTTTCTGATGTCATTTCATCTTTTCTCTTAGTATGTTGATTATACTTATGTTCTTAAATGTTAACCATTGTGTTAGAATATATGTTTTAACTAATCTAAGTCCCCTTCGAATAATACCACTATGTTTCATGTGTAGTGCAGTACCTTTCAACAGATTATTCTCAATCCCTCCCTCCTAGCCCTTGCAACATGCTGTCATTAATTTCATTTATCTGTATATTAATCACCCAGTACTTGGCTATTATTATTAAACAAAGTTATCTTTTAGGTCAATTAATAAGAAAAATAAGAGATTTTATTTACTTGTATTTATTCATTCCATTGCTTTCTCTTTATGTAGATCTCTTTGACCTGTGTTATTTTATTTCTGCCTGAAGGAAATCTTTTAACATTTCTTGCAGGGCAGGTCTGCTGGTGATGAGTTCCCTAAGTTTTTGTTTGTCTGAGGAAGTCTTTATTTCTCCTTCACTTTTGAAGGGGAATTTCGCTGGATACCGAGCTCTAGGTTGGTGGTTTTTTTCCTTTCAACACTTTAAACGTATTCGGCTCCACGCTTTCATGCTTCGTGGTTTCCAATGAGATGTCCTCTGTAATTCTTTACCCTTTTTTTTGTAGGTATAGGGATTTCTTCCCTCCCTCCACCCCCTGGATCCTTTCAAGATTTTCTTTGTATCTTTGGTTTTCTGCAGTTGGAATATGCTACGCCTAGGTGTAGATTTGGAGACATTTATTCTATTCGGTTTTCTCTGAGCTTACTGGATCTGCGGCTTGGTGTCCGTCATTAATTTGGGAAAGTTCTCAACATTACGACTTTAAACATTTCTTCCATCTGTTCTCCCACTTCTGGTTTTCCAGTTATCGTGTTGCATCTTCTGAAATTGTCCCACAGTTCTTGGAGGTTTTGTTCTTTTCGTTGTTGTTGATGGTGGTGGCGGTGTTTGTGGTTTGGGGGTTTTTTTTGTTTTGTTTTTTATTCTTGTTCTCTTTGTGCTTCAGTCTGAGAAGTTTCTGTTGACGTATCTTGAAGCTCACTGTTCTTTCCTTGGCTCTGTCCAGTCTCCTGATTGGCTCGTCAAAAGCGTTCTTCATTTCTCTTGCAGTGCTTTTTATTTCTAGCATTTCTTTTCGATAATTTCTTAGAGCTTTCACCTTTCTTTTCACATTACTTATTTGTTCTTGTACATTGTCTCCTTTCTTCGTTAGAGTCCTTAGCATAGGGACCATTGTTAGTTTCCTGTCTGATCGTTTTCAGCCATCGTATCTCCGTGGTCCTTCTCTACTGTTCTGTCGTCTCTCTCCAGGCCTCTGTGATTCATCTGTTTGACCTTGTGGGTCTCTTCTTTATACCTGGCGCTCTCTTTCATGTTTCTCGTTTCCTTGCCTCTCAGTCTATTGTGAGAATTTTTTTTTGGATAATCTTCCAGTTAAGTGATTCTCTTATTGTGTCTAACCTGCCACTTAAGTTTGAGTTTTTAATTCCAACTATAATTCTTATTTCTCAGCTTTAGCTTATTTTTCAAATATATTATTAAGTTTTTGTATCCTCTTGTTCTTTTATCACTTATTTTCATCTTTTCCTTCTTTAAGTATTTTACACGTAGTTATGCTTTTTGAAACCCAGAGGATCTAAATCTGTTGTTTCTGCTGATGTATTATTTCACTTTATGTGTAGTGGTTTTTTATTACAGGGTCATGTTTTGTTCAACTTACTCTGCAAGAACTCCAGGGCCCCGAATAGGGGATGCTTCCTCAAGGGAGAGTTGAGTTTTCATTTGCTGGTGCAAGGTAGCTGTGGGTGCTAACCCAGCTGGAACCTTCAGCCCCTCCAGCCCTCCCGTGTCCTGGGGGTCCACAGAGCCACCCTCTGTCGCCTCGGTGCGCGTGCCCTCGGGGCAGCCATCCCTCCCTGCACCGCCACCTGGCCGTTTTTCTCCCCACGCTCTCATCCCTTCTCTGTGAAAGGATTCCCTGTGATTCAGCACTTTGTTACTGAGGTGTTTGGGGTCTACTGAAGTGTCCCCCTCACGGACAAGGCCACACCCCACCGCTCCCTCACAGAGCGGTTTCACCCGCTGTCCCCCGTGGCCAGGAGCAGCAGGCCACGACTGCAAGGCCAGACTTTGGCCTGGCACTGAGGCTTTCAGCTTTGAATCCTCTGTCTTTTCCATCTGGAAGACGTAGTGAAGCGGTCACCTCGCCGGGGCAGGGTCTAGTGACAGAGGTGCAGAGGTGTCTCGACGTCTCCGCCGGGAGCTTGAGAGGTATTTGAAAGTGGTTGCCAGGTCGCCCTCAGTGAGTTCAGTGGATCAAGTGGAGCCTGGACAAGCAGCTCCCATGTGGCTCTGTCCACCTCTCTCACCAGGTCACTTAAGTAAGACTGCTGCATACGTGTTTCCTGAAGTCAAACATGGTGCAAGTGTGAGTTCTTGCTGGAATTTGAAGGAGGAGGAAGCTGTGTGGAGATAGAGCCTTACACGGATGGTGCTTTGAGGCCACCTTGTGCTCTTCGGCCTGTGTTTTGTTTCGGGGGCCGCGTTCAGGTCCTCCGGCCCGAGAAACAGCAGGAGCGGCCCAGAGCTGGTGCCGGCCGTCTCCGCCGGCTGGGGTATCGAAGGGCCCCAGTGAGAAGCAGCTGCCCAGTCGTCTCACTGCCGCTGCCTGGGCTGTGAGGGGCCCCGCTTCGGTTCTGTTCGAGCTCTCGGTGTTGGTCTCTGTCACGCGCACATCCGCGCCTCGGTCTCTTGCCCCCGTGGCTCGCCGCCTGCTGCCGCTGCGCTCGTGGTTCGGGGACCGGCGTGGAGGCGAGCGAGACGGGCTGAGGCAGGAACTGAGCGTGTGCTTCGTGAGGGCACCTGGCCGCGTGCGTGTGTGTGTCAGAGCTTTCATTCAAAGCAAAAATTGTGTTTTCCCGTGAATCACTTATATCTCAAAGTGGAGAAAAATTTAAAACTGTTCCTTGCAGCAGTGTGGACTTGCGTAAAGAGTGAAGTTGCCATTCTAAGCCGTGGCCTGCTCTGCACGGTGACAGGCTCGTTTCAGGCTGAAGTGACCGGCAGGCTTGCAGAGGCCCTGGACGGCCTCGTTGACAGAAGCCTTTTCGATTAAAGGAAGCCTGCAGCTGTCGAGGTCGGGAGGCATCCCGTGTGACAGCTGCTGTGTACACAGCCCGCTTGTCATGAAACCCACTCCCTTTGGCCCACAGCCGGGTCTCCTGCTCTGAGTGGACGGGCCTCGGAAGAGGAGTGTGAATGAACCCAGAGAGCACACGTGACAGCCCGACGCTTGTCCCCTCGTTCCTCTCAGCCGGACTCTGTTCAGCATTTGCCGAGCACCCAGTGTGTGCCAGGCCCTGTGCTACGTGCTAATGAAATAAAAACCAGTTAACTCTGGTTTCCAGGAGCCTCGCAGTGAGTCTCAGGAGACCGGAACGCAATGCGGATGAACAGTGGAAACGCCGTGGCGCGCCGTGCCGTGCCGGGGGGTCCGTGCGGAGTGCAGGCGCGACTCCGGGGAGGGCGAGTGAGCCCTTCGGGCCCGCGGGGGGGTTTGCGGAGGACGCGCTGCTGGGATCCGGTGGGAGGTGAAGAGCGGATAAGCGAGAGCGCTCTGGACACATGGGTTAGGCCGTCGGCCAGGCGTGACCGCCAGCATGACAGCCGGGCCTGCGCAGGGCGTCAGGAAGTGCTCAGGTGGCCCCAGAGCCTGGCGGTGCTTCCGCTGTCCGGAGCCCAGCAGCCAGGCTCGTGGGGGCAGCTGCCACCTGCGCCACATGCCGGAGAACCGCGCCCACCGGACACGGCCCCCCGCGGAAGGCTGTGGGGTTCAGGAGCTTCCCACTCGTTGCTGTCAGTCACTTCTCAGCAGGACAGCTTGTGGTCTGTCCTACTCTGTGGGGACTGGCGCGTGTGGGTACAGTTTCCTTGTTCTCACACTTCGCCCCTGGGGACCCTGGGCAGAACGGCAGCTCAGGCTCCCACTTCTGGCACCGGTCCAGGCCTGTTTCTTCCCACTTTCAAACTCCGAATGCTCACGGCAGCCTCACCCCCCCTCTGTGCCTCTCTCAGCCCACCCGAGGTCAGCAGAGGCGCTCAGCCACCCCAGTGGAGCGAGTCCCCACTTCCTCTCCGCACTGTGGGAGAGCGGCAAGGCCTGGAGCCGGGTGGGGTTTATGCCCAGGGACCCAGTCTTACCTAAGCTTGGGGCCGGGCGAGGTGCCAAACCCCTGACACCCAGCATCTCATTTAATTCTCACTGCAGCCCCTAGAGGTAGGTATTTCCAAGTTACAGGTGAGAAACCCGAAGCTCACAAAGACTGAGTAATTTGCCTGAGGTCACACAGCCAGTAAGAGGGGAGCTGACAGCCGAACTGTCTGTCTGTGCAGCCTGAGGGCGGAGAACGGGCCCAGAGTTCCCGTCCAGCTCCGGCACTGGCCACGGCCCAGCAATGGGGCCAGAGACGGGAGTCCCTGATCCCACGTGCGGCACAGCCATTGTCCTGGTAGCTCCAGACCCCGCCTTCCCCGCCCACCTTCACGTCGTGCCCTCAGCACCGTCCGTGCCGCCCGTCCCCTCCCGGTCCACCTGCCACGCTGCCACGGAGCAGGCTTTGTAACGAGCTGACCGGGCCGTCTCTCCCACTGCCTGCCGCCCTCTGTGGCTCCCTAGCCCCTGCAAGACAGAAGTCGTACAGACTCCTCTCTCATTCGGCCCCTGCAGCCCACCCTGCTGGCACAGCTGTCCCTGGACATGGCCGTCCCTGGGCCCTATCCCCTTCCCTTCAGGCCTCTGCGACAGCCAGGCCTCGGGGCCTGCCGGACCATCGCCTGCTCCTAGGAGCCCTCCCAAAACCCACGCGCTCGGGCTCACAGCACTCACTGCTCATTCAGTGTCCCCGAGGGGGCGGTCACTGGGCACTGTTCCCAGCACCAGGCCTCTGCCTCTCTGGGCAGGTGGGTACTTGGGCGTGGCCTGCGGGGGAAGGATGTGCGGACAGCAGCGGCAGGTATCCGTTCCCGCACTGGGCTCGCGGTTCTTGGGAGGCAGACGTTTCAGCAGGAGGTTACATGCAAGTCTCGAGTGCCAGCTGTGGGAGATGCCAAGAAAGAAAAGTTATAGCTTCTAGCACGTTCAGCGGGAAGGCCTGTGCCTTGGTCTTGGGGTGGGGGTGGCTTCTCTGAGCAAGTGACATTTAGGCTGAGGCCTGACGGGCAAATGTTATTCAGGGGGGTTGCAATCGGAGGTTGGGACATTCTAGAACATGGACACGGCATAAGCAGAGATCGGGGTCAGGAAGGAGTTTGGAGCTTGAAGACCAAGGGACGGCCAATGTGTCCAGCAGCGTGGTGAGCAGGAAGGACAGGGAGGGATAGGCCGGCCACTCTTTCAGCTCTGATTTAACTCAAGGACGGGGGAGCCATGTGCCATCTTTCGCAGGGGGATGACACTCTCTCATTTACATTCAGAAGGCTCACTCTGGCTGCTGCGGAGGGGCTGGGAAGAGGCCGCGGTGCGAGTGCGGGCTGTCCCTGCCATGCAGGTGGTGGCAGCGGGGCTGCAAGGTGGGGGCCTGCGGACGCCCAGCACCCTCCCTGGGCGCCCTGGACAGGGGTTTGCCGCCGAGGCCGGGGCCTCTGAGCGCAACGTGAAACCGAGTTCTGCAGACCCCGCTGCACTTTGCCCAGGCGTGAGAGAACCGCTTACGAGTGTCACCGTTTTCATCACTGAGTCCAGGGCTGACTTTTTAGCAGTGATCATTAAAATGCCAGGTGAGAACGAGACACAGAAACACATTTTATGCAAACGAGCCACATGTAAAGCGTGACCAGGGAGGAGTGTCAGACGTCGCTGACCTGTCTAAGGTCTGGTCCAGTCCTTGAGCCCTCAGCTGTCAGAGCTGACGTCGGGCTCAGGTCTGAGCTGCCGCGTGTCGCTTTCTCACGCCCAGCGAGTGCCCTGGGGGACGTGGCGGCCGGCGGCGCCTCCAGCGAGCACGGCCCGCGAGGGTTCCAGCAGTGGTGCGTCTGTCTAGCTTAAATACGTGGGTAACGGCATATTGATTTTGATATGTGATTAGAACTTTTTTTTTGTAGGCTTTACCGCCAGCACCTGTTCAGAATCACACAAATAAGCATCAGGTATTCAATGCATCTCTTCAAGACCATATATATCCAAGCTGTTTTGGGACCACTCCAGAGTGGAATAGTTCTAAATTTATAAGTCTTTGGGGATCAGAAGTGATGAATGATAAGAACTGGAGTCCTGGCACTTTCTTGCCAGATACAATTTCTGGTAAGGAACTTGTTACAATTTTCTTCAAGTGTTAAAATGACCCGAGCTGCGTGGATTTCCGTCTCTGTCACTGTGGCCTCCCGCGGCGGCCTGGGACCCACGGGCCTGGCGCGGCTATGCCCCAGGTGCTGCTCCCTGCGGTCGGCAGACCACGCGCCGTCGCACGCCCTGCAGGCTCCGGGGGGCTCCGGGGGGCTCCGGGGCCGCCACCAGCACAGCCAGCCGTACTGGGCCTCGCGAGCACTGGGGGCGCTGCTGAGCATCCCGCCTCCAGGGTGCAGTGAGCAGCGGTGGCGGCCAGACCCCAGCCCAGCACACGGGGTGGTGCGACGGTGCCACGGTCGACTTGGGTGTTGAGGCTTGCCTTCCTTTCCTGTTTCTGCATCGACCCTACATGGGACCTGTCCCCTGTCACATGCTCCTTCCTCCTTGCTGTCTCAGCTGTTTCCGCGGGAGCAAGGCACCCGAGGACGGGCTGGTACCTCCGCCTCGTCTCCATCTCTCGGTCAGAGCCCTGGTGGCCCCGCACCCAGCCCCTGCATGTGCTCAGAAAGCAAGCTAGACTCGACATCCGGTCTGTGCTGGGAAGGGTTTCTAGCTGTGTGACCTTGGGCAAGTTACTGAGCCTCTCTGAGCCTCAGTTTCTTCATCTTTAGGATGAGACTAATAGTGCCAAGCTTAGAAAGTAGTTTTAAGACTGAAAAGAACTGTCGGAAAGCACCTGGCACAGGAGTTGGCACGTAGTAGCTGCTCAGTAAATTTTTTTCTTGGATTAAAAACCAGTTAACTAGTGGCAGCCCCAGTGTCAAGCGTTCGACCCGCAGACTTCTTTTAGGGTTTAGCTAACCACGGTTCCTTGAAGAAGCCGTAACATTCCCGTTCTCCTCTGAAGGGGCCGACGTCTCAGGGCCCACGCTCTCGGAAACAAGGCCCGAAGCCCTTCCGCCGCCATCTGGCAGTGACGCCCCTGCAGCTTTGGATTGTAAAGAGAAAAAAAATGCTGCGAAAAAGAAATGTTTGTACAACTTCCAAGACGCTTTTATGGAAGCAAACAAAGTCGTGATGGCCACCTCGTCAGCCACCTCCTCCGTGTCCTGCACGGCCACCACGGTGCAGTCGAGCAACAGCCAGTTCAAAGTGTCGTCCAAGAGGCCTCCTTCCTTAGGTAAGGCCCGCCAGCTGCCGGGGCGCCTGGGGCGGCCTCACGGCACTCGCCCCTCGCAGGGCCTGCCCGGGGTGAGCGTGGTGAGCAGTGCCCGCACCCACGGGAATTCCGTCACAACAGCTCCCTCGGGGGCTCCCTTGCTGTTCCTGGCACCAAGAGGACTCGTTAGTCATCTCGAAGCAGAAGCCTCGCGGACAGCGAGCTTGTGGGGCCACCGCCTAGCCCGGGGTGCAGTCTCTGCTGCCACCCAGATACTGGTGTGCAGGTGGTGTCGCTGTCACACTCTGATCTGACTACAGTGAGAAGGGAGCCTGAAAGCAAGGGAGCTGGCAGAGACGGTGGCAGGTGTCAGAGGGACACAGGGGCTGGCTCCGAGTCAGGGCCGTGTGAGCACCGTGGGCGTGATGGGATGGTCACCGCACAGGCTGCAGCCAGGCGTCCTGGGCGCACGCGGGGGCGGAGCAGAGCAGGGAAGCTCTTTGACAGAAGGTCGCGGCCACTATGCGTCCAGGGACGATAGAATTAGGAAGCAGCCGTCAGGGTGACGGTCCACCCAGGTAAGTGCTGTTGGCGGGTGCTGAGGACATGGGACGTCGGCTTGGGAGTGTGGTCCTCTCACTGCCGGAGCCGCTCCCACAGGTGACCAGCAGATTACAAAGGGAAGGTAGGGTGCCTGTCGCTGGAAGGACCTGGCCGACCGCCCCTGCCCACCGGCCATCACGGAGCAGACTGACGTTAGGTGCTTCCTAGGCCATCAGTGCAGAGGGTCCAGCGTGACACTGGCAGAGCCTGTGCCCAGAGCACTTCGGCCAAACCTACCGCAAGCCTGTAAGCCAGACTGGCAGACGGCTGGCTTTGACTCATGATGTCAGCGTCGTAAAAGGGGGAAAAGTGAAAAAGAGGCTGAGTTGGGAAAAAGCTGTACAGGCCCCATGGAGAAACGGGGACACTGAGCGCGTCACGTCGCCGTTGAACGTCTGGTGTCGTCGCGGTGCTGTGACCACACGCAGCGCGTATCCAGGAGTTCACGCCGAGGCAGTTAGGGGCGCGTGCAGCCTGCTCCAGATGGTAGGCCACCGTGTGTGTGCGCGCGTGTGTGTGAGAGAGA
>NW_024349804.1:14091142-14149043 GCF_902729225.1 Pteropus medius | reverse complement strand
GGCCGCGTCTCCCAGCTTCGTGGATGCCCGCAAGAGCTTCTGCCCTGCTTCTGTGGCCCCCCCGCCCCCCACCACCGACGGCTCCATGAGCGCACCTCCCAGCGTCTGCAGGTAAGCCCGGGGCTGAGGGCTGGGGCACTGGGAAATGGGGCGCTACGCACCCCGACATAGAGCGGCTGCAGGGGCTCGGCCCCCTGGTGTCCTGCGCCCAGTGTCCCAGTGAGTGCAGCAGGAAGGGCGGTGCCCCTGGGGGTGGGGGTGCTCTGGGCCAGCCTCGTTCTGCAGGGCTGGGGCACGTGGACTTCTGTGCCGACCCCACCCCACCGCTGGCCGCGTCAGGACTGGGCCTTGGATGCGTCCTGGTTGTGTGTGTTATACATTGAGCGAAGATCACAAACACTGGACAGTTGTTTCGTTTTTTAAAGACAAGTTTCTGTTACCTTCGAATTTGCCTGTTCGAAGCCACCCCAGCCACACACTCTCAGGATGAAGTGGTGGGAGGAACAGTGGCGACACTGTGTGTGCCCGAGGAGCCCCTCAGGGTGTGACCCCCTGCCCACGTGCCTGCTCGTGCCACCTCGCCCCATCACCACCCTGCTCTTCCTGTGTCCCCCAGTGTCCATGCGGGCCACGCGGCCCCTGCACCTCGCTCCCGCCTGGGACAGGGCAGGGCGGCCACTGGTCGTGAGGAGCAGAGCGTCATCGGCCACGTGCCGTGCCTGTGCCCCTCATGGGGGGGCCGCTCGTTAACAGGCCTGCGTGCTGTTTCGCAGTGACCCCGACTGCGAAGGGCACCGCTGTGAGAACGGCGTGTACGACCCGCAGCAGGACGGCGGGGACGAGAGTGCGGACGAGGACAGCTGCTCCGAGCACAGCTCCAGCACCTCCACCTCCACCAACCAGAAGGAGGGCAAGTACTGTGACTGCTGCTACTGTGAATTCTTCGGCCACGGCGGGGTAAGTGCCGGCAGCCCCGCCTGCCTCTGGGGCACAGGCGGGGCGCGGGGGTCAGGGAGTGAGAGTCACCTTGGTGTCGTGTGCGTCAGGTGCGTGTTTAAAGGAGAAATCGTAGAGTGTACAAGACCGACATGCCAGGCCGACGTCGGGCCGTGGTTGTGTTGTGTGTGAAAGTGTTTGCAGCACAGTCAGAATCCCGGTGCAGTCTGAAACTGAGCCCACATCTGGGTTGGACTCGCCCTAAAGACAGAGTGATAAACATTTGCCCAGAGACGTGGCTACGAGGATTCCGTCACGGCGTTTTTGCACGTGTTTGTGATTTTTTATTATTTTAGTGTTATTTTTCTTGCATTTGTGATTTTTTAAATAGGGGGTGGGGTCCTACTGAACACCCAGCCAGGCATTTATGGCGTCCAGACAGTTGGCAGCACATAGTGGGACGCGGGGGGCTCGTGTGGCAGGCTCCTCATGGGGGTGCGTGGATCTGAGGCTCACACACACTCGCACGCCTCTCCAGGACGGTCTTGTCTGCGCCAGCGCCAGCGCCGCCGCCTGGGCCGGCCGGCAGAGCAGGGGCGCGAGCTGCTCGCTCTCTGCTTCGGTTCCGTGTGCATTGGTGGTGCAGAACCAAGCTCAGCAGTGGGGTCGGCGGCGATTTCTTTTTCTCATTGGCGCCGTAAGGGAGACGTACAGATAGAAGAATTCTGCAGACACATTCACGGGCTTGCAAAGACAGTCACACTGTGTTCCGCACGGAGTAGCTCCATCAGCGCATGTACTTCTTTTTATTTAAAGATAGGCATTTTTGTACATAATTGTACGTACTTTACCAGAATTTTCACGGAAGTATAAGTTTTCTTTTTTCTGTCCTTTGTCTCCCTTATTTCCTTGTTTTTCGTGGTAAGCGTGTATGACTTGAGTAACAAGTAAGAAATCATTTCCAGAGGTGTCATCTGAAGTTTGTTGTATTCAAAATTGTTAAAAATGGAAGCTTAACGTGGCTGTGTGTTCCTGTGATCGTCTTAGCCTCCAGCCGCCCCGACCAGCAGGAATTACGCAGAAATGAGGGAAAAGCTTCGCCTGCGGCTGACCAAGAGGAAGGAGGAGCAGCCGAAGAAAGCGGACCCGCTCTCGGAGAGCGTGGTGGACCACCGGCGCGTGGAGGACCTGCTGCAGTTCATCAACAGCTCGGGGCCCAAGCCGGCGAGCAGCTCGCGGGCGGCCAAGCGGGCCCGGCACAAGCAGAGGAAGGTACGGTGCACGCGGTGCCAATGGTCCGTGGTGGCCTGAGCCGAGGCTGGCGAAGCCCTACAGTGGCGTTGCAGGACACAGCTTCCCCTTGTGTCCTGGCTTTGTGACTGGACCTAAAGTGAGCCTCCCAGCTCTCATTCCGGCCAGCGCGGGGGTGACAGACCCTGCCTCTCTCTGTCCTGGGGATGCAGAGGAAGTGGGGGTGGCTGTGGGCCTTTGGAGACTGGCCGCAGAATTGACTTGGATACAAGGCTGACACAGCGCCCTGGGCACAGCAGCAGCCTCTGACAGGCGTGAGTGGCGGCCCCGGGCTCTGGTCCCACAGGCGGGGGGATCAGGCCATGCCATTCCAGATGGGGGTCGGCACACGGCGTGGATGTCACCGGTGGAAGGGCGAGGTGATGGCCGTTGTGGGCAGCGCTGGGCAGTTCTCACTTCACCGCAGGAGGTGGGGTGTCACAAAAGAAGTCACCTACCAAGTTTAGGCAGGTTTGCCCAGTGCTGGCCCGTGACTGGACTTGACCTAAGGTCCAACAAGACTGTGTGTGCTGGTGGCTGAGGAACTGTGTCCCTCTCTTCCTGTCAGCGCTGCAGGTGCTGCATCTACTCTGGGCCCCCCGCCCCCGAGTTCTCCTGGAGGGCTCCCCTTAGCCCCTGTGTGGCTCCAGGATCTTCCTGGTTGCAGCCACCTCGCGTCGGGCTCCGGGGGCCAGACCTCAGCAAGCAGATCTGGACTCGCGGGGGTTGGGAATGGCTGCAGGAGTCCTCACAGTGGGACGGGTCGCTCAGAGGAGAGGCGAGGTCCCCACGTAATGACAGAGGTGTGAGAGAACGCTCCCAGGGTGGACCGCAGCTTGGCCACGTGTCCTGCAGCCTTCTACCAGGTGGCTTCGCCCTCAAGAACGCTGCTGTAGCTCAGCCCCAAGGGAGGTCCGCAGTGACTGGCAAGGCCAATGAGGGGCTTTGGGGAACTCCTGCCCCCAACAGATCTGGATTCACAGAGCCCTACAGGGCTGGAGACAGCGAGGCGGGTCCACCCAGAAGTATAGCAGCGTCAAGGGTCCCCGGGTGGCCCCGCAGGAGTCACTAGAACCTTGTAGGTTCGTTATAGTGCTTTTCAGGGGCGCTCCCCTCCCTGGACTCCTGGCCTCTGTGCCTGCGGGCGGTCTGGACCCAGACCTAATGGTGCAGCCCTATCAGGCCCGCCGTGTATCACCCTCAGCACTCGCTGCAGCCCGTGTGCTCAGTACCTAGCACCCCGTTTCATGGAGCAGCCCACACCGCTTTGTGTCTCTCCCACCAGCTGGTTTTGAACTGGAGGCAGCTCGCCGGGCTGGCTTCGCTGTGGCCTGTGCACTGGGCGCTCCCGGAGCTGCTCTCGGCGCCTTCTCCTCAGCCCACGGAGCAAGGGTTCTAAAGAAGTTTTCCTGGACTCGTCAAATATATATTTAAAAACTCGGTCGTTAGAGATTTAACATAATTTTAGATTTAAGTTTTTTAAAAAACAAATAAATTGTCTCAAAAAAACAGCTACTGAAATATTATGAAAAATGATTTAAACTTGAAAGGATCTTTAAATTTTCCCACACGAGGTATTTTCTGCCAAAGTTTCTTGCAAGCGCTGGCCTCTCTGGGCCCAGGCCCTCCCCAGGGGCTTTCACCTGCTCCCCAGACGGAGTTGGTCCCGGCACGCATCCGTGAGGTCGAGTAGACGTGAGGTCGCCCTCGGGTGGAGGGTCCTGTCCTGCCCGTTAGACAACAGCGGTGACCGTTGTCCATTTGACGTGTAACGTCGAGTACTTCAGAAAGTCATTTGCTCTGTGACAGTGAAAACAAATGCTGAGAACTTCGTTTCTCTGCCAGAGCGGGAGACGGGGAGTTGACGTTTCAGTACCCATTTCTGCACCTCCCAGTGATACACGTGTGCGTCAGCCGAGAGTCCACAGATCTGCAGCCACGTCCTGCGCAGTCCACTCACGTCGCCAGCTGTGGCGTCAGCTGGGACAGCGGGGTGGGGTGGGGCGGGAGCTTTTTAAGTGTGCCAGGTGGAGTGAGTGCTTACTGCAGCGAGGGGGGGGCTGGCCGCCGCGGAGCACATGGCGTTCGGGGCAGGGATGTTCAGTGGTAGCTCGTTGTCTGTGAGGGCGCCTCTCAGAGTTTACGTTCGAACTGTGATTCATTTCTAAATTATTTTTCTGCACGTCTTAGTTTTTAGACCGCTGTTGTCTAAAAACCGTAGTCTTCAGTCACCTTTTCTTTTCATCTGGGCAGCTGGAGGAGAAAGCTCGCCTGGAGGCCGAGGCCAGGGCGCGGGGTCACCTGCACCTTCGCGGGGAGCAGCGGCCGGAGGACGAGGACTTTGAGCGGCTGCAGGAGCTTCGGAAACTGAGAGCTGTGAAGAAGAAGAAGGAGGAGGAGGAGAGGCCGGGCCGAGAGCGCCCCAAGTCGGACAGGCTCCCCGCGGGTCCCCAGGCAGCCACCGAGTCGGGGCCCGACCCTGAAAGCCCCCACGGTGGCCCCCTGGAGCACACTGGCGAACCGGACGCCTCCCCTCACTCTCCTTCCAGACACGACCACACAGAGCCCCACACAGAGCCCGGCCCGGGGGCGCCCACGGACAGCAGGGACTCCAAGCTCCTCCCCACGAAGGAGGCCAGCGGGAGGCCGCAGGAGACGCTGTCTTTTCTCCTGGACATCATGCACCGCCACAAGGAGAGCCCGGGCCGGCAGAAGCTGAGGCAGGCCGCGAAGGCCAGCAGCGAGCCAGCAAGGAAGCCCGTGGAGCCCCCCAGAGCCTCAGAGGGCCAGCCCCGGCCCCGATCCCAGGCCGAGTCCAAGCCGAAAGCGCCCGACCTCGCTTTCCTGGTGGAGCAGAAAAGAGAGGAGCGAAAGGTCAATAGCAACAACAACAACAGGAAGCCGCTGAACCACATCAAGGAGGAGAAGCCGGCCCCGGGCCCCGTGGAGCCCGCCTCCCCGGGTGCACACCTGCAGGGTGCACACCTGCAGAATGGCAAGCTGGCGCTGGCCGACGGCCCGCAGCCCCGGGCCAAGAACAAGAGAAACAAGAAGAAGAAGGCAGACCGAGGCCACAGCTCCATCGGTAAGTGGGGGACGCAGGGAGGCCCGTCCGGCCGTGCCTCTGAGTCTGCGTCGTCGTAGGATGAGGAAGCACTTGCTGGTGACCCATCCTCACCAGCGAGGAGGGACAAGTAGCCAAAGAGCCGTTCTTGGTTTTTCTGTTATTTTGACATAATTTTAGGTTTCCCAGAAACCCGCGAAGAGTGCAGAGAAGCCTGCACGCTGCAGCCCCGGGTGGGCGCGTCGCCGTGCTCCCCTCGCCGTGGCTCTTCTGGGCAAACGAGAGAGAAGCGGCAGGCCTGGACCGCTTCCGCGTGCGCGTCCGCAGAAAGGGGACCCCTGTCACAGAGCTGAGTGCGGCGTGCCATGATGGAGGGTGCCACACGCCTCCCGCTCCCAGTGTGGGCCCGTGTCCTGCCTCTCCACGTGCTGCGTCACTGTCCTTTGTGCAGAGGAAGATCCCTTTCTTCCCCGTGACGTGGGATCCTGTCCAGGGCCGCATGGCTTGTCTCTCTGGCCCGGCCCTTAGAGTCCGTGACCTTGATGTTCCCAAAGGGGACGGTCCACCTCATTTTTGGAGTGGTTCTGCTCAGGTTCGTGAGCGGCTTGTTCACGGCCCGTCTCCGCCGTGTTTTCTGGCAGCGGCAGCGGGGCCTTCGTAGTGCGGGCCACCTGCTGGTGTCATCGCTGGTCTTGGGCTGAGGTAGCGGCCGCCCAGCCCCTCCACCGTCAGGCGAATGCCCCTGTGCCTTACGGGGAGACGAGTCTGGATTTTCATTTACCATCCCCCTGCTGGTGTCCGCGCCTGTGCCGGCCTCCCTGCCCGGCTGCGACTGCCACGTCCGGTGCGCGCCGACGCGGCGCTCTGCTGTGGGCGGCGTCCCTTCTTCCCCAGGCGGCGGCCTGCGCCGGGGAGGCCTCGCGGCTCCCAGTCCATGCCATGGACTCTCCTCCTTGCTGGGCTGTTGGCTGTGGTGCCCTCAGCATGGCCCCTCGACCCCGGCACTCTTGGGGCGCAGCTGCCGCTCTCCCCGCCCTAGCCCTGAATCAGCCGCTCCTCCAGGAGCCCCGGCTGCGTTGGTGGAGGGTTGCTCTGCGGGGCCCAGACCGGCGCTGCCAGAGCGTCCCTGCCTCTCGGCCTCGCAGGTGGCAGAGCCAGGCAGGGCGTGTGTGCGTGCCCTCACGTTTCTGTTGTTTCTGCCGTGAGGACCACGAGCCGCCCCTGATGCCTCCGCGCCCGTGCCACCCTTTTCCTGCCCACTCCCTTCTCAGACTCTGCCACCCCGCGCATGTGGCCACTCTGGTGACTCGCTCTGTCCTAGGCCGCCCTCGCCACTGTTTCTTCACAGGTCCTTTGTCTGTACCCGGAGATCATGCGGCTTTAAAGGTGGCTCGGGTTGGCTCTCCCTGGAGTGCAGGCACGTGGTCGTGCTACGGTCCCGGCAGCGAGGGCCGCTGGCTGAAATGTTCGTCTGTGTCCGTTGTTCTTCTTCTCCCGATGCTAGTTTCTCCTTCTCGTTCCCACGCACTTCCCGCAGGGGCCCCGTGGTTTCTTGTGCTTTGCTTTTTACACAGAAGGCAGCGTGACCAGAGAAGCCGTCTGGCCCTCGGCTCTGTCCGCACTTCGTGTGCTCGGGCCGTCGCCCCGCGTCGCCCCACGTCGCCCTCGCCCAGCCGCCCGGCGCTCCGCACGACGGGCCCTGTCGCGCTCGCGCACAGCCTCCCGCGCACGAGCGCTCGCCATCGCGGGCCGCGCCGCGGGCGACCCGGTTTGGCGGTGTCGGGAGGTCTCGTTAGGTAGCGCCGTAGCGTTCCCACGGGCCTGCTTCCCCCGCCCGCGCGCATCGCATGGCCTCAGGCTGCGTGCTCGTGGCTCGAGCCCGTCCGTCACTCACAGTCCATCTGCTCTGTCGTTTTCATTGCCATTTTTCTCCGATTGCTGTCGGGTCGTGTTCTTAAGAGCTGTTTCTTTATCTTCTTTCGTGAGTTTCCTATTCCTTTTTCTCATTTTCACTGGGTTTTTTTTCTTTCTATTTTTAAGAGCCCTGTGTAGACCGGAGACGTCCCCCTGCCCCCGCGTGGCGTGTGCGGGTCATTCCCGTGGGTCACAGGCTGTCCTTGGACTGGTCGTGGTGCTTTCTAGCCATCAGCAGTTCTGTTCCGTCCTGTTCGTTTTCACTCTTAGGTAGTCAGCCCGTCAGCCTTTTACTGCCTCTGGATTCTGAATTGTTAGGAAGCTTGACCCCGACAGCAAGGTCGAAGGGGCCTGTGCCCATTTCTTCCGGAGTTCGTGTGGCTTCTCGTCTCTCGTTTGACTCCCCGGTGCACTTGGAATTCATTCTTATGTGTCACGTGAGATATGGGTCCAGGTTTATGTTTTTCCAAATGGTTGGCCAGTGGTCCCCGCACCGGTCGTCAGAGGTTCACGTTGCCTCCGTGGTTCGGGGCGTGGCCTTGTGCCTCACTGAATGTCCCTGTGACTTGGGTCTGTCCTGGAACTTCCGCTCTTGTCCGCTGCGTTTATCCACGTGCCGTTACTGCAGCGATGTAGTTATTTTGGGGGCTCGGTATGTTTCGGTGACTCGGAGGGCTGTTCTCCACTCACAGCTTCTCATTTCCGGTGTCCCCGTTGGTTCTTTTGTGTTTGCTTCTTCACACGAGCTTTAGTGTCAGTGTGTGTGCCTGGCTCCCTTAAAAAAACATTTTGTTGGGAGCTCTGCTGGGATCGCATTAAATTTATTAAATAATTTAGGGAGAGTTGATGTCCTTTTAATATTGATCATCCTCCCCAAGAAAGAGGAGTGTTTTTCTGTTTGTTCAAGTCTGCTTTCGTGTAGATACCCTTTTAGGGATGTTTAAGTTTTTCTGGATTTTTCACCTTTCTTACTGAGCTTATTGCTAAGTATTTAATCTTCCTCGTTTTTAACTTGGATGGGGTGTTCTCCGCCATTGTCTCCTAACTCTGCACCGCCAAGTGCTGTAGCCACTGGTCACGTGTCACTACTGAGCACTAGAAAGGGCCAGTCGTGTCATGTTACAGCAGATTTTGAAAACCTGATATGAAACAGAAGAAGGTAAAATATCTGATTACTGATATTTTATACTGATTACTCGTTGATGTGATAATTTGGGGGATATATTTAAGTAAGATATATTACTAAAATTAGTTATACCTGTTTCTTTTTTTTCTAACGTGGTTAACTTAAATTACGTCTGTGACTCACATTGTATTTCTTGGCTAGAGCTCCTCTACCGAGGTCTTTGTATATAGGAAAGCTGTTGGTTTCTGTAATTAGCTTTCTATCGGCTCCCTGACTGGATTACGTTACTGTTTGAGTGTGGTTGATTCCTTAGGGTTTTCCAGGTAGTTTAGCACTTTTCTGCAAGTAGAGAAAGCCTTACGTGTGCTTTTCAAATTCTTACACGTCTGATTGTTCTGTCTTTTGTTGTATCTTTCTTGAGCTTGACAAAAACGTCCGCTGTTTCCATGCCGAGTAATATTCTGGCTTTAGGATATAGTGTGTTTATTTTATCACATTAGGAAAGTATCCGGTGATTCCTACCTTTCTTCGTGTTTTAGTCAGGAACGGGTGTGAATCCTGTCGGAGGCGTGCTGACGTCAGGTGTGTGTGGCGGGGCGATGAGTCGTCTAGGTCTGGGTCTTCTGCGCCCTTGTTTCTGCCCTGCCTTCCATTCGTTAATGAGCTTCCGTGTTTTCTCGCTTCTTCCGTCGCTTTGCTCCACTCGGGGTGTCCGTGTGGCTCGCCGCACATTCCTAACTGTGATATCTTCTTAGTAAATTGTTGCTTTTTATTTTTAAAAAAGTCCTTTTCGTCGTGTTTCCTTTTTCTGACTTAAATTCTGCTTTGTCCGACATGGTGACCGCTGCCCCTTCTCTGTTTCTCTCACCTGGCGGGGCGCCGTCGTCCTCCTCCTCCTCACATTGCTGGCCTTCGAGTCACCTGGCGTTAGGTCACTCTCTTAGATTCTGCAGGGACCTGAGTCCTGTGCAGCGAAAATCTTCTGTCCAGGCGAGCCAATCTTCTGCCCGTGCCGTGATCCCGCGTCGGCGGTCACCCTGTTAATCCAGCCTATGTTCAGAGAGGATCATTTTACTGGAGTGGCCTGAAAAGTCTCAGATGCCATTTCCGGGATGCCCCGGGAGCCGTCTCCCCGTAGACGTCGCCACCTGGGTCCTGAGTACAATCGTGTCCTCTTACTGTGACGGGCACTTGAAGGGACAGTGCTGTCCTCCCCATGGGCTTGCTTTATTGCAGCTTCCGTTGACAGCCGTGCTCCTGCTCCCTCCGTCCCTCCAGCAGGGATTCGGGCATCCTAGGGTTCCCAGAGTCCGCCCAAGGCGTCCCCCGTCGTGAGTCAGTGACCACCTGACTGGGGAACCAGGCCGGGCACCAGCAAATGTGTCTGTCCCAGGGCACCTGAAGCCACGGCCGCTTGCTCGGCAGCCGTGCGGGTCCGTGACCGCAGGTCAGACCTGGGTGCTCGTGGGCACGGAAGACAGATCTGCTCTCCTTTGGCCACTTGTAAAATCTCATTTTAGAAAAAATGTTTAGTTTGTGAAGTTGTCGAAGTAAGACCAGTCGCGTCTTGCTAAGGCGGCCCGGCGCGTAATCTGACCCCCTGCTTCCTTTCCTCCCACAGATGACGTTTTTCTGCCTAAAGACATTGACCTGGACAGTGTGGACATGGACGAGACGGAGAGGGAAGTGGAACATTTCAAAAGGTAAATGTTAGGGCCGTGTGCGAAATGCTGGCGCTTCGCGGTAGCCGTGCATGACTGCCCCTGGCACCGGCAGCTGTCCTAGCAGTTCCGTCCGCTTGGGCGCGCTCAGCATGCGAAGGCCGGCCACACTCGTCCCGGCCACACTCCCAGCACGCGCCCATTCCCGCCCCACCCTGGTGTGCGAAGACTAGTGAACGGCTGCGGCTGTCAGTGGCCCGGGAGCAGCGCAAAGCCCGGGAGTCCCCCCAGACCTGTGGGGTCACACCGGGCCGGGGCCACCGTCTGCGCTCCCAGTTCCCCCGGCAGACCTGATGCGTGCCGGCGCTACAGCACGCTGACGCGCCATGCTTTTCAGGAGAAAAGCGACCTTTTAGATATTCGCTCGGTGTCACTAATAAGCTTGCTTTATTAGTGCCGGGTCCATTAATCCTTTATCTACTGTGTAAGTTTTGACAAAAATATTTTTATTTTCAAACGTCTTGTTCTTTGGAAGTGCTTTGCTCTTTTTGTTTCAGATGACACAGAAACACACAAGCACAAAAGCAGCAGTTAGCTTGCAGTGCAGAAAGCCATTTGAAACACTGTAAAATTCTGAGTATCTCTGGAAACGATGTTTATCATGTAATTTACGTGTGTATGTATTTTATCTTAGCAGATGTAGTCAAGCATTTGCTAAAATTAAACATCTGTTCTAACTAGGACTCAAAGGTCACATCTGTAACATAACGAAAGGTAGCCATAAAATACAGTAAGTGTCATATTTAATTGAGGAACGTTAAAAGCTATCTCTTGAGATTTAAAAAAAATGCCTGTTATAATTTCTGTTTGTAAAGGCATAAAAAGAAACAAAGGGGAAGGAAACACGGAATTATTCTCAGATGGTGACTGTGTTTGTACAGAAATCAAAGAATCTGAATTAGTAGGACAGTTTGCCCTGAACTCTGGGGAGAAGATGATAGAATGGGGGTATTTCTTGGGTATAGGCAGAACCTTGGAGTTTAAAATCATGCATGACCTCATAAGCAGAGAATCTCAGACACCCAAGAGTTGGGGGGAAAGAAATGAAACGTCTAGAAATGAAAAATATAATTATTATAATCAAGACCTTAACAGATAGATGATAGATTAGATGCTGCTGAAGAGGGAATTACCGAACTAGAAGATATATTTTAAAAATGTACCCAGAATGCTCCAGGACACAAAGAAAATGAAAACTATGAATGAGGAGTTAAGAAACTTAGAGGAGAGACTGAGTAAGTCTGACATACATTTATTTAACTGGAGCCTCTTGTAGGAAAAAATGGAGAGACTACAGAAAAGCAATATTTAAAGAGACGGTACCTGAGGATTTTACAGAAGTAATGAGAAATACGAATCCACAAATTCCAAAGCACAACATAAGCCAATAGGATAAACAAACAAAGCTATATTCCTCACCATAGCCTATGAAACCAGAAAGCCATGGAGTGATATTTATAGCGTTGAGGGAAAGTTGTCAGTCAATAATTATGTATCCCACAAAACTATTCTTACCCAAAATAAAGAAAAAGTTGCAGGAGCTTACTACAAAGAGACCTGTATCCTTTAAGAAAAAAGGAAATTGACCTCAGAGCAGCCTGACATGCAGGAAGGAATGAGAAATAGCCTGATAAATGTAGGTAAATGCGAACAGGTTTTCTGTGGAACAGTATCGTGATAATGTCAGATTGACGTTATGTCTGAAAGACCCCACGGCATTGAACAGCAGCCGTCTACAAGCCAGGGGTGAAGCAGAGCTGAGGATCCCCAAGTCCTTTATTGTTCAGGACGTTTAACAGTCACACTTTAAGCCAAATGGGCATGATTCAGTTTCAAGAGCAAACATTGAAAGAATAGAAATAGGGTTTATAAATTGCTAATTATGAGGGAAAAGGTCAAAGCTCAGAAAGAAAGAAAGAAATACAAAGTACAGTAAGCAGACATTTTAAAAAGATGATAAGCACAGGTTCAGTTGTATCAGGACAGTAAGCAGACAAAAATAAAAGTAAATAGCTTGTCAGAGTGTGTTAACGTTTTTATATACATACACATGCATATGTGTATATATACTGTTTGTAAGAACATACTTAAAGGTGGAAATAGGAAAAAGGAAAGCTGTTGTCAGACAAAATATTTTATTTATTTGTTTATTTACTTACTTACTTACTTTTCAGTAGAAGTTTTATTAGAAAGGAAAGTCCACTTCCAGAAGTGGAAGCAGGTCTGAGCAAGAGAAGCATGGCTCAGAAGGCCAAAATATATTTTAATACAAGGAGTAAACGAAGATTGCTACCTACATAATGATAAAAGTTTCAGTTAGGAATAGAAATGTTCAATGTAAACTACTTAATGAAGTAGCCTCAAAATACAAAAAGCAGAATTGTTTGGGCTGCACAGAGACTCAGACAAAGCCCTCGTCCTGGTGGGAGGGCCCAGGCTGTCCCTGTGTGAGTAATGGCTGAGCCACCGGGTACTGGGCACCGTGGAGGTGTGGAAGCCCGCACAGCTTGACCTGCACTGACCTAGGGCGGGAGCCCTGAGGCCGGGGCCAGAGAGATGCGTCCTTGAGCACGCACGGACAGTCACAGACGTGGGCCTCAGAAAGCAAGACTCAAAAAGTCCGAAGAATGAGCACGTGTAATTTGTGTCCTCTGACCACAGCACATTTAAGTTGGAGATAAGTACATTTTTAAATCCATAAATACTTGGAAATCAAAAAGCACATAATTTTAAATAACTCTCAGGCCAACTAAGAAATCACAGTAGGCGTTTTAAAATCTGCAGAACTAAAAGATAGTGAAACCATCACATACGAAAACCTGTGGAATACAGAAAATGTTTGCTCTTGAAAGCTCTTCCTGTAAAGTCTTAAATGCTAGAGTTAAGTTTTTAAAAACCCGAAAATCAATGAGTGAAAGATTTCACTTGAGAAATTAGAAGAACAAAATAAACCCAAAGAAAGTAAAACAAAGGAGATGATATGTAAGAGAAATGAAATAGAAAACAAACGAAGAGGAGACCAGCGAAGCCAAAGTTTGACTCTTTAGAAACACTAACTAGATAGATGAATGTTCAAGACACTGGTCAAGAAATAGAAAGAGACACACACAAAAATACCATAATTAGATGGATGAGGAAATGCGGTGTTGATAGTTGTCATAGTTGGATGATGGCTGTGTTCTCGTCACCACACGCCATTCTGGGCATGTTTGAGGTTTTCTGTAATAAAATTTCTTTAATTTTGTGAACGTGTGAGTAAAAGGAAGACATAACTACAGACACGATAGAGATTAAAATACGATAAGAGAACACTGGAAACAAACCTCACTGTAATTAATTTTAAAGCTTAAATAAAATAAAAAATCAGTCTTTCGATTAAAATAAAGTCTGAATGGCCCAGTACCAGTTAAAGCAGTAACTAACTCCCAAGACTTCTCAGTAAAAAAACTACATTCTGACAGGTTTATAGAGAATTCTCCTGAAATTTCAAAGAACAGATTATCCAGTCTTACACAGATTCTGACAGAACTGAAACGAGAGACAAGGGAGCATGAGAGGTGCTCCCCACTTTGTCTCACGAGAAAACTAAAGTTTTGATACCTAATCTACCAAACACAATACCAAAAAAAGAGAAAAGTTACAGCTTCGTTTCACTCATGAATATTAGGTGTAAAAAAATCATCAAGAGAATATTCACATTCCATATCCAACAGTGTATTTTCAAAAGCAGTGTATAACCAAATTGGGTTGTCACAAGAAAGAATGCAAGGCTGTCTAATACTAGGAAACCCACAAATGCTATTTGCTCCCTTTGTATATTACAGAAGAATCATATCATTTCAGTGGGTTCCGAAAAAAAAAATTGATAAAATCTTAGCACCCATTTATAATTAAAAGAAGAAAAATTATAAACTAGTAACAGAGAGAAATATCCTTAACCTGAAAAGGAGGGAGGGAGAGGAAGGTGGGGAGAGGGGGGACTGGGCGGTGGTGGGGAGAGAGAGAGAGGGAGAAGTCTACAGGGAACGTTTTCCAAAACAGGAAAGGTGCGGAAGCACACGTGGAACTCAGCGCTCACCACTTCTGTTCGGCCTCCACGTGTAGTTCCTAGGCAATAAGACAAGAAACACAGTCAGAGGATTAAGGAGTGGAAAGCCGGAAATGTAATTCCATTCTACAGGTGATTAATCATCTACACAGGAAATTACAAGGGAATATAGAGAACAGTTTATCAAGGGACTAGCCATAGGGTCAGTGGACAAAAGTTATTTATCTTTCTCTGTACCATCATTAATGCAAAAATCTGGTTTAAATAGAGCATTTGTAATAGCAACCAAATCTCTGCAGTATAAATCTAAAGTTGCACAAGACTTGTGCACAGAAGACCGTGAAACTGTACTGAAGAGCATTAAAGAGCACCTAAATCACAGAGCTCCTGTATTCACTGAGAGGAAGAGTTAATATCATAAAGCTATGGAGTTTCCCAAAACCTGTGGATTTAAACCCAAGAAGGGTTTTGTGGAACATCACAGTGTTTCCAAAACATGCTGGGATGGATACATTGTGATAGACACACAGTGCCGTGTTACACGGCAACCAGAAGGAGCTAACACAGAGCAATCTGCAGCATGGACGCATCTTCCAAGAGGAACAAGAGTCATGGAATGCAAGACTATACATAATATTCCATTTATACAAAGTTCAAATTAGGCAAAACTAAAGTGCCTTGGCGAACACAACTGCCGTTCAGACCCGCAGCTACCCTCCTGGGTGTCTGCCCACACAAAGGCTTGTACGTGAATGTTCCCGAAAGTTCTGTTTATAACAGCCCCAAACGGGGAGCATCCCAAATGTCCCCAACAGATGAACGGGGTAAACGAGCCGTGCTCTCCATCCCGCGGACACCAGCACCGAAGCACCGCAGTGTGCCCAGGGCCGGGACAGCAAGGAGACACGAGGGCTCCGCGGCCACGTTCTGGGTCTCCACTGACGCCACGGTTCCCTGGCCCCACAGCTTTTCAGCCTGTGAGCGCACACTAGCTGCAGTTTGTTGTACACAGATTACACCTAAATAAAGTATATTTCAAGGAATTAAGTATATTGTTCAGAGACACATACATAGGTGTCAAAACTACAAAGAAAAGCAAGGAAGTCATCAACATAAGAAGCTACGATGGCGATTACTTCTAAGGAGAGGAGAGGGCTGTGCCTGAAGAAGGCACGGGGCAGGGGGTCACCTGGGTGCTGGCCCTGACCCGTGGCGTGACTGACTCCGCCTTATAATTGTTCCATAAATTACACACTCGTTTCATCCACCGTTCTATCTGTGTGTTACCTTTGCCAAAACAAAAACGAAACCAAAACCATAAAACGTTGTAGAAGATTGCGGGGCTCCTCCTGGGGGGACGGGAAGGGCGAGGAGGCCCTTTTTTGTTGCAAAGCCTTAGGGAGGCACAGTCGCTACAGCACGGATGTCGGTGCTCCGCAGTGTGACGGAAGACGGGTTGGCGGGTCACTGTGGAAATGAGGGCATGTTCGTAGACGGGGCTGTGAGCGTCGTCACCTGTCTGAGGAAGACTTTGAAGTTGGACCCCTCCTCACGCCAGGCCCACGGTCCGCTCCAGGCGGGCTCCGGCTTTAGCCGTCGACGGCGGCCTTACGCTTCGGAACGCAGTTGGATGGTTTTGGACCTCAGTAAGGGAGATTTCGTAAAGTACCAAACACAGAAGATTGATAAATACAGTCAGCAGTTTGCCTTGAAGAAAGCAAGACAGAGGGCGGAAAAAAAATGGCGCAGATGACAGAGGCTCTGTTCATCCCTCCGGCGACCAAGTCAGAGTCGTGACGGAAACGAGGAGCAGCGAGGAAACATCGCCGGGGATCTAGAGGAACCAGCCATACGACGAGGCAGAAGTCCAAGACGTCACCCTGCGGCGGCGGAGGGCAGCACGGGGCGAGGACGCGGGCTGCCTGGTCCCGAGGGGCTGAGAGGGACGGAGGCTGCCGCAGCGGCAGACGCCTCTTAAAGGGGCCGCGTCCGCGAGCGGATTGTCGCGGTGACGGACCTGCTCGCTCTGAGCACCAGCGCCCGTTCGGCTGCGCGCAGGGGCCACCAGGGACTTACAGGGAGACGTTGTCGGGGTGAGGGCTGAGGCGAGACTCGCTCCGTGCAGAGGTGCAGGCGGTATCCACTGTTCCCCATTGAGCCCTCCCCGTTCCCAGTGCGGGGACACAGCGCCGCCATAGCCGTGACGTCATCAGACTGGATCACAGAGAGCGCTCCGCCCAAGAGGATTCCCTGAAACCCCGCCTCCCCCAACTCGCGGCCCCACCCAAGCCACATCCAGGTGTGTCTTCCGAGAGTCATGTGCTCCTTGCTGAGCAGCGCCTAAACTCAACACTGGAAGCAGCTGACCTTGGTTTCTGGCGTGGCCTTTTGAAGCAACTATAAGCACAACATCTGTGGATTTTGCTTACTGTATCTTAACAGGTGGCCCCGGAGGGGCAGAGGCTTGGGCTAATTTGGCCTGCAGCTGAACCCCCCTCAGGACTGTGCCACTGGACACCTGCTACACAAATCCGCACTAATAAGACCGGGAGACTTAGGAGCTTTGCTTAGTACATAGAAACAGACACGGAAAGGCAGCCAAAATGGGAAGACAAAGAAGCAGAAGCCAAATGAGAAAACAGAACAGAGATCCAGATAGAGTGGAGTCAAGAATCTAACAGATGCAGAGTTCAAATCACTGGTTATAAAGATGCTCGGTGAACTTTTGGGGAGTGTAGAGAACTTCAACGAACAGATAAAAAACATAAAAATGGAAATTATAAAAAGGAACCAGTCTGAAATGACGAACACGTTATCTGAGATGAGAAGTATATTAAATGGAATAAACAAGAGAAAAAAGAAAGTAAATAAAGAAGAGGATTACATGCCCTATCTAGAGGACAGGAAAGCCAATCGGGACACTCAGAATGGCAAGAAAAAAGATGTCGAAACTATAAAAATAATTTAAGGAGCACATGGGACATTGTTAAGGCTCCAAATATTCGTCTGATTGGCATCACTGAAGAAAATCAAGATGTCGAACAGCTGTTTGAAGAAATAATGATGGAAAACTTTTCTGACCTGGTGAAGGAAATGGACATAAAACCCCAGAAAGCTCCGAGAATTCCAAAAATCAGGGATCCAAAGAGGCCCCACACCAAGACACATCATAATTAAAATGCCAAAGATTAAATAAAATATTAAAAGCAGCAAGAGAAAAAATAATTACCTACAAGGAACACCCATGCGACTGGCAGCTGATTTCTCAGAAGAACCTGCAGGACAGAAGGGCTTGGCAAAAAATATTTGACAAGATGAAGACCCAGGATCTATAACCAGGAATAATTTATTCGGCAAAGCTATCATTTAGAGTTGAAGAACAGATAAAGAGCTTCCCAGAGAAAAATAAGCTAAAGGACTTTATCACCACCAAGCCAGTTTTACAGGAAATGTTTCTTTAAGAAGAAAAAAAATTATCAAAAAACAGGAATAAAGAATGCTAACAACTACATTCCTGTCAATAAGTACCTTAAATGGAAAAGAATTAAGTGCTCCGACCAAAAGACAGAGTGGCTGAAAGGATAAGGAAACAAGACCCCTACATATGAAAAGGGGATGGAAAAAGATCCTGCTTTGCTGGACCTAGAAAGTGTTTAAGTCAGAGAAAGACAAACACTACATGATTTCACTTAAATGCGGAATCTAAGGAAAAGAACAAACTAATCAAAAATAGACTCACAAATATAGTGGATAGTTTGGTGATGGACAAAAGGGAGGGAGCTTTGGGGGGCTGGGAGAATGGGGTGAAGGGTTAAAGAAGTACAAATGAGTAGCTGATGGATGGTCAGGGGGATGGGGAGCACGGCATAGTGGATGCAGTCAGCATTAATACACTGGCTAAGGGGAGGGTCAGGGGAAGGAGGCAGCAGTTGGGGGGATCGTTTTATGAACTACATAGATGTCTAACCAATGCACTGTATACTTGAAACTAAATTAAAAGATTTAAAAAAAAAGCAAAAGCGAGGCAGCATTTGCAACACATCACAGAGGATCAGGATCAAGATGTGCGAAGAAATATTACAGACCTGTAAGGAAAAGGCCCGTCGACAGATGTGGGAACGGAACGGTGGGCATCACAGAAACTGCCATGAGGCCTTCGGCCTGACTGGCCGCCGGGGAGCAGATGCGGCCCGGTCACCCGCGGGAAGGCAGGGAGCAGTGTCCCCACGGCTCCTGGGTGCACAGATTGCTCATCCCCACGGAACAGCCCCGCAGCTGCACGTGCGCCCCAGGGGCGGAAGGGCCGCATCCGTCCGTCCGCCCTGCGCACTCTGCTCTTAAGGCCACAGGAGTGACCGCCGCCTGGGGGTGGGGGCGGGGGCCATGCACAGACGCTGAGTGCAGAAGCCACAGGAGGCTGTGTGGCCTGGTCCCTCCAGTGCAGGGGTGAGCACACACAGCCCCCCGTGGAGGCCACACCCAGGATGATGGCTCCAGGAAGAGACGGCAGTACCCCACATTAGCGTGTTGGGTTCCTGACCTGGGGCTTTTGGGTTGTGTCCGGGTGCCGCCACACGTGCGCTGGGCGTGGGTGGTCCACAGGCCTGCGGGCGGTGGTGCGGGCTCCGCGGGCTGGAGCCGGGGGTGGGAGCAGGCAGAGCCGGGGCACGCGGGGCCTTCGTGCCCTGTGCTGTGGGATCTGCGGGACGCTCGCTCTGGTCGGGTTCGAGTTGTTCCTTGAGGGGCGGGGGCGGGGGCGGCTGTGCCTCTGAGCTTTGGCCTCTGCGTGGGGAGCAGGTGGGGCACACGCGACCCGGCAGATGTCAGGAGGCTGTTGCCAGCGGTGAGGAGAGACAGTAGAGGCAGAAGTGGTAGCTTCCAGGAGGTTCCCAAGGTGACATTGCTGGGACTCGGGGAAAGAGAACGGGGCTCTGGGAGCTGGCGCAGCCCTTCCCTCCACCGGGACGCACGCGGTCGGAGTGTCACCGCCGCGGGCAGACACGGTTTCATCTAGGGCGAGCAACAACTGTAACCATTTTCGGGTTTAATTCAAATTTCTGCCACCCAAATTAGAGCTGAGATGGCGAGCACTTCAGCCGTCACGAAGGTCCAGGTTCCTGCAGGAAAGTTTCTCTCCTTCATTTAACAAAAACTGCGTTGTCGCCTGTGGTTTTTCATATGCTGCTTAGCGTGTAGTTTGTGCTCCAGAGCTGGATGGCGAGGCTGCCTCCGCCTGCAGCCATTCCTGCGTGCTGTCCCCTGGGGACGGCGGAGGGACAGGCATGCGTTACTGTCGCACCGTGGAAACCTGGGTGTGGCACAGCGGGGGCAGGCCGGCTTCTCCCGGGCTCAGCGCGTTGGAAGGGCGGACAGGTGGCCGCAGAGCCCGGCGGGGTGGCCAGGCTCCAGGTCCTCCGCCAGGCTCACCACACATTCCTCGGGGACTTCCCCCGGTGCGAGTTGATAGAGGTTGGCAAAGCGCCAGTAAACATTCTGGGCGCCAGTTAGCATCCTGAGGGCGGGGGCCCAGGACAGCCATGCACTGAGCTCCCGGGGGGGACACCGGCTGGAGAGGCACGTGTCCTCCTGTGACCGTCAGGCTTCTTGTCTTCCAGATTCTGCTTGGATTCCGCCAGACAGACCCGGCAAAGACTGTCCATCAACTGGTCCAATTTTAGCTTGAAGAAAGCCACCTTTGCTGCCCACTGAACCAGGGCCACCCGGAGAGGGACGCGCGGGTGGGGTCCAGGCCCCGGTGCTGCCGTGCTCGCCCAGGCTGTGCCGGGTGGGCCGCCGCCCCCAAGACCCCCCGACGGAGGACGCGCCGTCCGCTCTGCGCAGTCTGTGAGCCCGCCTCGGCCGGCGGACCGCCGCGCCCCCCACCGCGCCCGGGACGAGTGCAGCATCCACGTGGCTCCGTCGCCTCTGCATCTCGCCCTGTCCTGTCATCTGTCCCTGCCCGCCGGGCCGTCGCCGCCGCTCAGCTCCCACCCGAGGCGTGCGGGGGGCGGGCGGGCGCTATCCGTTCTCCACAATCTACTGGTTAAGAGTGTACACGTCGCGCTGTTTGTGTCTGACCCCCCGACTTGTAGCCAGCTGTGTAAGACCCCTTTGCAGAATGAGAAAGTTCAAAAACAAAACCCACCCAGTACTCACACCATCAAGTCTGTTAGAGAGTGTCCGACTGTATTAACACGGAGGCCGCCTGGCTACTTTTTTAACATATTGTTAAGTAATATTAAAATCATGTCTTTCTTTTTGAAAGATGGAATACATTAGTACAGCAGAACACCTTGTCTGGTCGCTTTCTGCTGGGGCCGATGGAAGTGTGGGGCGGGGTGAGCGGTGGCTGTCCCCACCGCAGGGCCTGGGCCACCAGCCCTGGAGCATCTCCTGGGTCGGCCCAGCGGGTGGCGGAGGGTTCCTGGTGCCCTCCCGTCCTCCACGCAGCAGTTCCCCAGGGCCCGGGCCCAGGACAGTTCAGCGGATGCGCAGGGTTTGGTGGAGAAGCGGTAAGTGCTCAGGGCGGGGAGGCCTGGGGACCGGGGCGCTGCATGCAAGCCTGCAGGCCGAGGGGAGGAGGGTCGGCAGGATGGGGGGTACGTGTGGCCTTGGGGATAGGTACTCATCAATTTAGGGGGTTGCGATCTCTGCTAGAACAGCGAAAGATCCTGAAAGCCTGCTTGATGCTGAGTGTGGGGACCCCGCCAGCAGTGTTCGGCCCTCGGTGCCCGCCCAGGGGCAGCGTGCAGCACCCCACCTCCTGCCTGCGCTCCGGCTCTGGGGCCCGCGCCGCCGTAGCTAACCCCAGCCCCCAGCCGCACGAGACTCTGCTCCCTGCAGCCCGTCTTGTGAGGAGGGGAGCCCGGCCCAAGCTCTTGGTGAGGTGCCTCAGCCTCGGAGCTGGCAGCTGGGTCCTGGGGCTCCCTGTGGACGAGGCGCTGGCCAGGATGGGGTTGAGGTCTCAGGCGTTGGTGTGAGCACTGGGAGAGGAGCTGCCTGTCAGGCTGCGGGGGTGAGAGGCTGCTGAATGCGGCATTGAGGTTACTGTTCTGAAAAAACAGAGTAATCCCACAGAATGGCGTCTGAGCCCCGGAGCCTGATGTCGAGGGTCAAGGTTGGGGAGGATGCGGGCAGCCCAGGGGCGCGGGACAGGCAGACTGACCAAGGCGGGGCCGCCGTGGTCGACAGGTCGGGGACTGGCTCCATCACTGACCTGGCCTCCACCAGGACGCCATGGGAGCTGGTTTGCGGGGGCGCGGGGGTGGGCGCCAGAGCACGGTGGGCCCAGAGCCGAGCTCGTGTCTTCCCAGGTGGGAGAGCTGCACGTCCCTGTGCCAGCGGGTGACCCAGCGACACGAGAAGCTGAGGCTGGGCTGGCCCGTGCCAGGAGCGGGGTCCTCGAGAAGGGCCGACCCCGACGCAGGCCCCCAGGACTCTGGGCCCGGGGCAGGGCCTCGTCTACTTCTGGCTGAAGCAGGGTCTGGACGGTGAGATGCGGGGCTGGGCCGGGGCTGGCGGGAGCGGGTGGGGGTGCCCATGGGGGAGTCCTGCTCTCCCCTGGGCCTGGGCCTCGCCCACTGGCCATGCTGCCCGCCCGGGCCCAGAGGACCCTGCCCAGCCTTGTCTCCTCACAGAGTCGAGGCTGTGCTGGGAGCTAGTCTCACCCCTGGGTCTTTCTCCTCATCTGTCCCGTGTGGCCACGTTGGTGCTAAGAGGGTCCCAGCTGTGATACGACCAGGGCCTGTCAGCTGTGAGTGGGAAGGGGAGCCCCAGTTGCCCCACACTGAGCACCTGCTCCCCCACCCCCCGCAGCCCTGCCCCACCCAGCACTGTTCCAGGTCTGCGAGCTCAGCCCTCAGACCTCCCAGCCTTGCTCCCGGGGGAGCATCCTGCCCTGCTGTCTGGAAATGCCACCGTCCTGCGCGACCAGATCCTGCGGGACTCGGCCTGGCACTCCTTCGGGTCTTTCTTCCAGGGGCATCACTTTGCCGCTTCCAGTTCTCAGGAACAAGAGAGAGGGTGGATTTGGGCCCAGGGGACTCAGGACCGAGAGGAAGGCTGAAGGAGGGTGGGGTCGAGGGGGACAGGGGCTCCTGGGGTCCCCCTCCCATGGCTGTGGACGCAAACCGGGCCCTCACAGAGTCGTTACAATGACAGATGTAACGACTGAGGGACGTCCAGCTCCAGTACCAGTCCTCAGAGGGGTGTAGGCTGGAAGGGGTGCCCAGGGGGTCCCTCAGATTCCTGACAAGGTCACTCGCCCACCCAGGCCAGTCCCTGGGGGGGCCTCACGCAGGCCAGTTTGAGTCCCCGCTTCACGTGGCAGTGTGATTGTGAGGTGCAGTAGCTAGAAAAGAAGCAGACACAGAACGTTCTGTTGAACTTGGCCACGTGCCCGCGCCGTTAAAATCCAAGCCGTTCACGTGAGTGTTATGGAACCAAAAAGGACTGACATTTCTTAATTTCATCAATATGATTTTTAAAACAAAGACCCCACGATTTACACTGTTTCACTGTTTAAATGCAAATACAGCCTGTCACACAGAATGACAGTTGACGTAACTTAGGTTCAGGCTCTTCATCCAGACGGTCCCAGGCAGTCTGGGTCGGATCCACCGGGAAACCTCAGAACAGGTGTCAGTACGAGAACGCCAGCCGGGTCTGCAGTAAGGGACGCACTGGACACAGCGCGTGGGCGCGTGCCTAGCGTCCCTCATTGGTACCTGGCACCTGAGGGGTCACCTGCTGCCGAAAGGGTCACACTCAGCTGTGAATCCAGGACATGCTTAAACAGTGTTTGCAGGGTGGAGTGGGGCTGCGCGGGGTCCCAGCTTCCTGCCCGGGGGCGGTTTTTTGGTTTTGTTTTTTATTTTGTTTTTGGGTTTTTTTTGTTTGTTTGTTTTTTGCAGCTTCAGCCTGTTTACGGAGACCCTCTAATTTGGAGGCCCACGTTGCCGTGTGAGAAGTTCAGCTATCCTGAAGTGCCACCTGCAAGAAAGTCCAGGCCATGTGTGGAGATCGTTCTTAATTTTTTTTTCTTTTTGCTCAGTTAGCAGGGTTTTTAAAAAATTATTTTGTTTACATCCCCCAACGCCCTCCCTTTGGCAGTCATCAGTTCATCCTTCGTATCTGAGTTTATTTCTATTTTGTCGGTCCGTTAATTTTGTTATTTACATTCTGAGTGCGTGAGATCACATGGTATTTGTCCTCCTCTGACTTATTTCACTCAGTGTAATAGTCTCTAGGTCCATCCGTTGTCCCAAGTGGTAAGATTTCTCTTTCGTGGCTGAGCAATATTCCATAGCATACATGCACCACCTCTTCTATATCCACTCACCCTGTGGACACCCAGGGCGCTTCCAATCTTGGCTGTTGTAAGTCATGCTGCAGAGAACATGGGTGTGAACGTCTTCTCAGATTGTTTTAGTTTTCTTCAGGTAAACACCCAGAGGTGCAGTTGCTCCTGGGTCCCGTGGTAGTTCTATTTTTTAAGTTTTTGAGGCACCTTCACACTGTGTGCCACACTGGCTGCACCAGTTTGCAGCCCCACCAGCAGGGCATGAGAATCCCTTTTCTCCGCGTCCTCGTCAGCACTTGCTTGTTTTTGTTGATTTTTTCATGATGGTCCTTCTGATAGATGTGAGGTGAGGTCTCATTGTGGTTTTGGTTTGCATTTCTCTGAGGATTAGTGATGTCGAGCATCTTTTCATCTGTCTGTTGGCCATCTGTATGTCCTCTTTGGAGAAAGTTCTGTTCAGGTCCTCTGCCATTTTTCAGCCATATTATTTGGTTTAGTGGCATCGTATGAGTTCCTTGTGTCAGGTGTATCATTTGCAGATTCCCTCTCCTATTTACTAGGTAGTTTTTTCGTTGGTGGTTTCCTCTGCTATACAGAACTTTTTAGTTTGATGTGGTCCCATTGTTTGTTTTTTCTTCTGTCTCCCTTGCCTGAGGAGACACATCCAAAAACATATTGCTAAGAGCAGTGTCAGAGTTCACTGCCTGTGTCTCCTTCTGGGAGTTTTATGGTTTCAGGTCTTACGTTTAAGTCGTTACTCCCATTTCGAGTTTGTTTTTTGTATGGCGTAAGGAGGTTTCATTTTTTTGCACACGTCTGTCCAGTTTTCCCAACACCGTTCGTTGAATAGACGTCTTTCCCCCATTGTGTGTTCTCGCCTCCTTCGGCATAGATGAAGTGACCACGTCAGTGCAGGTTTATTTCTGTGCTGTTCTGTTCCACGGACTCACGTGTCTGCTTTTATGCGAGCACCGTGCTGTTTTGATCATGGCAGCTTTGCAGTACGGTCTGAGATCGGGGCGCCCGATGCCTCCCACTTGGTTCTTTCTCAGGATTTTTTTGGCCGTTCAGGGTTTTTTGTGGTTCCGTGTGGGAAGGCAGTGCCAGGCCCCGGCTCTGAGAAGAGGAACACACAGGGCCCAGCAGGGTTGCCGGTGGAGGGAGCGGAGACCGTCCCTGGGGAAGCCGGAGTGGCTGGGAACCCATGAGGCCGAGCTCCTGGCAGGACGGGGCCACGCGGGGCGCCGGAGATGTGCACAGAGGCCCTTCTTGTCGGCTGCTCAGTGCACGTGGGAGTAAAAGTAAATCCAGGGGAACCACCAGGAAGCAGCAGGGCTGCGATAGGGTGTGTTTTCCCCACCAGGGCAGGGGACCTCGCCATTCTCAGAAGGGCGTCACCTTAGCAGTGGGACTAAATCAGCCCAGGAATAAAACCCGAAGATGAAGGACGCTCAGAAAGGTCGAGTTGACCCTCAGGCAGTTAACTGCATGCACCGAACACAGTAAAGTACGCAGCGTTGGAATCCTGGCAGAAGGCACCGGGCCAGGCCGAGAAGGAGGAAGACAAAGGGTAAGAAACAGACCCAGAAATGACAGGTGGTGAACTGAAGACGGGAACCTGAACGCGGCCCCCATACGTCCTGTAAACACGCTCGAGAACATAGAGGGAAACGGGGACGTGAAGAAGGGACGGAAGACACCGAAAACTTCCCAGGAAACTCCCAGGAAAAACAGTGCAGTGTCTAAAACGAAAAGTACTCTGGACGGAATTCATGGCAGGTTAGAAACGTTAGAAGGAATTACCCGTCGGCTGGATGGCACATGAATAGAAGTGACCACAAATGAAGCACTGAGAGAAAGGACGGGGGACAGAACGGCCCGTGGGACACCACCGAGCCTGCTAACACACGGCACCGCAGTCCTCGAAAAAGGAGGAACAAAAACGCTGATTTGAGTCAGGCGTCCTACGCCTCCTGGGGTAACGCCGCGTCTGTGCGTCAGTTTGGGAAGAAACGACATCCTCAGACGACCGAGTTGCCGGTCTGTGAACGTGCTGTCACGTCCTTTACTGACGTGCTCCTGAGTTTCTCCCAGCGATATTTGGTAGCTTTTCGTAAGTTCCTTCTAGTAAGCATTTTGTTTTTGACATTATCATAAATGGGATTATGTATTCGTTTCCTGGGGCTCCCATAGCACAGGGCCACAAACGGGCGCTTATAGCAACAGAAGTTTATTCTCTCAGTTTGGGAGGCTACAGACCCAAAAGCCAGGTGTCAGCAGCACAGGCCGCCTCCGGAGCTCGCGAGGAAGTCTGTCCAGGCCTCACGCCCAGCCCCTGGTGGCGGCTGGTGGCCCTTGGCTGGGGGAGAGAGCGCCTCTGTCTCCACGACGGTGGCGGGTCTCCCACTGGGTGTCCCACCCTGCTCCAGCACGTCATCGTGGGTGACATCCGCGAAGACCCTGTTTCCGATGAGGCCACGTGCAGAGGTGCTGGGGGGTTGGGGTTCGGCATCTTTTTGGTCAACGTGTCTTTCGAAGAGCTCCAATTCAATCCGTCACAGGTTTTTTAATTTGCTTTTCCAGTTGTTGCAAGTATACAGGAATATGTTTTCACATATCGACTTTGTGTCTTGGGATTGTCAAATTGATTTACTAATTATAAGCCTTTTCTTAAGATCCCCTAGGATTCTCCACATACAATCATGTCATTTGCAAAAAGAGAATTTTATTTCTCCTTTCCTAGATTTCTGTCCCTCTGTCCTTGCCTTATTGCGCTGGGCTGAAGTGCAGTGGGGACAGTGGGCACCTTGCTTCGGTGTGGGCCAGGGACAGCGTTCCCTGTTGCACGAGCGATGTTAGTGGTCGGGGTCTTGGACGTACGCCTTCCTCAGACTGAGGAAATTACTTCTGTTCCGAGTTTGCTGGTTGTTTTTATGAGCAGGTGCTGAATTTTTTCATGTGCCTTTTCTACTTCTCTTGGGATGATCACACAGGTTTTCTTATTGTTATGGCGAGTTAGTTAGTGGGTTTTCTTTTTCATGTCAACCAATCTCGTATTCCTGTAGTAAAAATGCCAGAGTTATGAGGTATTACCTTTTTTATATTGCTGAATTCAATTTGTTAATATTTTGTTTCAGACTTTTGGTCTGTCATCGTCTTGCCTCGTCTTTCTTGGGTTTTTGTGTCATGAGTCAAGGAAGCATTCTGTTTCCTGAGTATATGTCAGACTGTTACATCTTTCTTAAATGTGTGGAAGAATTCACCGGTAAAGTCATCTGGGCCTGTAATTTTCTTTGTGAAAGATTTTAAATTACGCATTCAATTTATTTAATGGATATAGAGCTATTCACATTTTCTGTTTATGTCAGTTTGGTAAGTTGTGTTTTTCAAGGATTTTATCCACTTCATCTAAGTTGTCAAATGCGTTAGCATAAAGTATTCATAGTATACTCATGTTATCTTTTTAATATGAGATCTATAGCGATGTTCCTCTTTCATTTCTGATACTAGCAGTGTGTTTTTTCTTGATCAGTCATGCTATAGGGGTTTATCAGTTTAATTACTATTTAAAAGAATTAACTTTTGGCATTGTAGATTTTTCTCTGCTTTCTAGTTCATTGATTTATTATGTTCTTTTATTCTTTCTTCCCATTTTCTTTGGGTTTAATTTGCACTTATTTTCTTGGCTTCTTGAGATGGGCACTTGGATCACTGAATTTCAACCTTTCTTCATTTCTAATATATGCATTTGGAGCTATGAAATTTCCCCTAATCACTGCATTGGCTGCATTCTCTCATTTTTTTTAAAGCTGTATTTTCATTTTCACTAAGTTAAACGATTTACTAATTTCCATGGTTCTTTCTTTGCCCACGGATCATTTAGAAGTGTGCTGGAAACTTGATAGTTACCTGTTACGAAGTGGTTTAATTTCGCTGTGGTCCGAGAACATCCATTCACCGAGTCCGTTCTGCGGAACATGTTGCGACTTGCTCTGTGGCCCACGCATTTGTCTCTTTGGTAAGCGTCCCATGCACCCTTACTGTAGCCTTACTGGGTTTTTTCCTGCTTCTCTTAGTTCCCAAGAGAAGTATGTTACAATCTCTGTGATTATGCCTTTGTCTAGTGCTCCTTTTGCTTCATAGATTTTTAAGTTATGTTATTAGCTCTATGCAAATTTAGGAATGTTACATTCTCAGGTTACCGTTTTGTTATCATGTAATGTCTCTTCCCAGTAGTATTTTTTCTTAAAGTCCGCTGTGCGATAATCATGCAGACACTCTCGTTGCCTTGGCCAGCGTCAGCACAGAACATCTTCTATCGTCTCCATTCTGTGTTCTTATATTTAAAGTGCATCTTTTCTACTGAGCATATCGGTGGGACTTTCTTACTGTCATCCAGTGTGACGGTCATTGCCTTCCAGTCAGCGTTTGGTCCATCTGTTTTTAATGTCACTGGGGGCACGGCTGGGCTGGGTCTGCTGTCCTGACCGGCTGGATTGTCTCCTCTCTCCTCTCTCCCTGGACTTCTCCTAGCTTGTCTTGCTTTGGGTTAATAAGGACATTATTCTTCTGTTCTAACTTCTTAAATATTTTTATTATTATTTTAGTGGTTACTCTAGAGATCATATTATTCCTTAATCCATTACAGTCCATCTTAAATCAATGCAGAAACCTTATAATTGCGTAAGTTTGACAAACCCTCAACTCCCCCACCTCGAGAGCCCTGTGGTCACGTCTGCATGTTTTAAAACCTTGAGACGTTGTTTTAAACAGTCAGCATTCGTTCATATTTACCCATTCCTGCATTCTTCATTCCTTTCTATACTTGTTTTTATCCAGAATAATTTCCCTTAGCCTGAATAATCTCTGTAGTTATTTCTTATGGTACAATCTGGATATAAATCCTTTAGCCTGTATCTGGAAGTGTCTTCATTCGGCCTGCACCCTTCACGCCTGGTATTTCTATCGCACACTGGACTCGTGGTCAGTCTGTACGAGGCCCCCTGGACCCCGGGCTGTCCCAACAGCACGTGTGTCCCTGCTGGGCTGCCCGGAAGCTGTGTGCTGCTCGAGTTTGTCCTAGGATGTCAACTTCCTCCTCAGATGTGGCCCTTCCAGGGTCTCAAAGAAAAACCTGAGATGTTTACAAGCCCTCTGACCTCGCGCCTCAAGTTCAGAACCGTCACCCTGCAATGGAGTCGCTGAAATCTGCTCCCAGCCGTCGTTCTCTGCCCAGGACCCTCGCAGCCGCACGCTCGGCACACCTCTGGGGTCAGCCAAGGGTCCGAGGGGTCCCCCTTCTGTGGCTCCCTTCTCTCTGGGACGTCCCTCCCCCTAGTGCCAGCACACGGGCGTCTGCAGACGTCCTCTGACTCGAGGTGAGGCGGGGTCTGTCTGCACCTCCCCCCCCAGACCGATCTCTTCCAGGCAAGAGGGACAGCAGGTGCGCCTATCGGCCCCCTGGGCGGTGGCCAACGGGAGCGTTTCTCCGCCCCAGCTGGCCTGACACCGGACCGACAGAGAGCTCTGCACTGCCCCGGGGCCCAGCCCCAACGTGACGCAGCGGTCGCGGTAACAAACATTTATTACAAAAATAAGTGACTGTGGAGTTAATGTGCTCCGGCCTCTGGGCACGGGACAGATACTTCCAGCGCGGCCTACCTCACAGCAGGCACAGGGCTCTGCTGTGGCCACGACGGGTCCTGACCATCGAGCTCTGCGGACCTGGCCCCGGGCTGCGGCTTCCACCCTGGGAACCAAACAAGGCTCCCGTGGTGCCCACCTCTTCCCAGGTCACGTTGGCCTGCAAGTGTTCCTGATGGCCTGGGGACCCAAACTCCACGAGAGGCAGAGCTGGGCCTCCCAACCCCCACCCAGCCTCCGGCCCACTGGACCTGCCCTGCGACCTGGTCTGTTCCTGGCTGGAGCAGGCGAACGGTCAGAAGCACCTTCGGCCTGTTCCGGGGGCTTGACACTGCGTGCCGAGGGTGCCCGGCCGGTCCCCTCCAGGGGCTCACTGGCAGCACTCGGCCACATGCCGGAAGAGCTCCTCGCCTTGCTCGTCACTGAAGCCCTGTAAGCAGTGTGGGCACTGCAGGTCCCCCTGGCCTCTCTGGGCCGTCCCCGGGTGCCCGCCCTCCACGGGCGCTTCCAGCCACTGGGACTCAGTCCCTGGCCGCTTGCTGCCAGGCGCCGAAAGCCCCCGAACATCGGTCTCTAGGAACTTGGCGTTGGTCCCCGTGTGGATCCGGCAGGAGCCTGGCTCTCGGGAGTCCTGGAAAGACAAAGGGCCACTCACAGGGGCCGCACCGGGGCCACTGCGCCAGGACTCAGGTTCGTCAGCCCCGAGTGGGACCTGTAGCCCTCACCTTGCTGCCTGCTGTGACCGAGCCCAAACGAGGAGGCGCTCCAGGTCCCCACACGCCCCTGACCGAGGCCCCAGCCCCAGAGGGTCGTGTCTGCCATGTCCCATGTGCCTCCTCGAAGACGGGGCAGCAAGTTCAGGGTGAGTGTGCCCTGCTCCCTGCACCCCCTCTGCAGGGCCTCCAGTGGTGACAGCGGTGCCCCGTGTGGCACGGCACACGCCCCAGACGTGAGTTGTGAGCACTGTGGCCCAGGGCTGGGACCCTCATCCCAGCTGGCCTCGGTGCCCCACTCCACGCCAGACTGTGGCTCGTCACTCACACCTTCACCACTATCCCTGGGTGTGTCACCAGGGCTGAGCAACAGCAAGTGCTCCCAGTGTTGGTGGGGCCACAGGCTGCAGGTGAGAGGGACGCAGAGGCCAGTTATTGCAAATGGCCCAGCCCCCCGGCCTGGGGCTGCCCTGGTCACTGGCCCCAAGTCACTGAGACGCTGCCTGGGGCCATCCTGAGAGCACCGTTAATGGCCTTTCAGTCCAAGGTAACACGCCACCTTGCAATCATGGCCAGCACAGAATATGCACGCCGCCCCTCCCAAGGACACGCCAGGAGGTCACTAACCAGGGGCCAGTGCCAGGGGCTGAGAGCCAAGTGTCCAGGGCGGACACCACACGGGCTGCTCGGAGCCTCAGGCACCATCCCCGCCCTCTGCACCGAAGAGTGAGAACAGCTGCCGCGCCAGGCCCACCACTGTGGACTCGGCCGTCCCAACCCCCAGCGCCCCTTGTGCAGGTGGACGCAGAGGCCACCAGTAAGGTCCGGCAGCCATGCAAGGTGGCAGCTGAGGGTCCCTGCTCAACCCTGGCACTGCCATCCCCAGGCTACCACTGCTGTCCAGTCTGTCAGGACAGAAGTTCTCACAGGGTCCCAGGGTTTCTCCGGGGGAGGAAGGGAGGAGGACTCGCTCGGTGGCTACAGAAACCAGCTCCTGAGGTTCCTGCCGGGACTGTCTGGGTCTGGGTGAGGGGGGGGCAGTGAGAGGCACGTGAGTGCCACGCGTCTCATTACTGCATCTGTGCAATGGGGTGACCAGGGTCCCCACTTTACAGCAAGCAGGTGACACGTATGAAGGGAGCTCCCAGTAGGGAGCCCAGGAACGTGCTACCTGGGGGCCAGTGGGCCCTGAGCACAGCCTCCTCTGCCGTCCCACGCGCCGTCCCAACCTCTCCCACCCACGCAGGCCCATGGGGATCGGGGAGTTTTCCGCCACCATAACTCGGGCGGCTCTCCCCAGCGGAAATCGGGGTCTCGGCAGACACGGGGCTTGCAGGTCGTGGAACGGAAGAAGCGCCGCGCCCACCTGTCTGCGGGACGCCGTGCGCTGCAGGGCCGCCAATCTCCCCTCGAGCTCCTGGACGCGGCTCTGAGCGCGCTCCCGATCCGCCCTTTCCGACGTGAAATCGTCCTTGTACACGAGAATCTGAAAGGACACGGCACACTCCGCTGTCACTAGGCCACGCCACCCCTGCCCCCAGGAGGAGGACGACCGCGCCCGTTTCGGCCGCCCCCGGCCGGCCGCGCACCTGCTGCTCCAGCATCTGCACGCGCTCCACCGCGGCGTCGCGGGCCGTGCGCGTGGCCGCCAGCTCCCGCCGCGCCGCCGCGCACTCGCTCATGCGCGCCTCCAGCTGCACGTTGAGGCGGGAGACCTCCTTCCTCAGCAGCTCGGGGGCGGAGGGCCCCGCGGGCCCCGGGGGCCCCGGGGGGACCTGCAGCCCCCTCAGCTGGGCCTGCAGCCCCCTCACGTACTCGTCCCTGCTGGCGTCGTAGCGCTGCCACCTGGCGTTGAGGTCTTCCACCTGAGGAGAAGGCCGCCACAGCACCTGTGAGCCACGGGGCCGGCCGCGCTCGCTCTGCTGTCAACCATGACACCGCTTCTCGCGAGTGGCCACGGTGTCCCCTCGTCTGCCCACAAACAGCCTCTTACGGGTGGACTCGGTGCCGGTTTTCTGCCTTAAAAGCTGCACTGGACACTAATTCCTGTCCCCCCTTTACTGATGCGTGAATTAACTAGGGATAGAAAGTGACAGGACGGGCTACGGGTGTCCTTTCAGGTGAAAAAGTCATGTTTCTGAGGACCGTGTGTATCTGCCCAAGTGGCCTGAGAACGGGGACAAGCCCTGAGCATGGACCCTGAGTTCATAAGGGGGCTTCTTCCCGAACGAATGGCAGACGCTCACGTGAGTCACTTTCTGTTTCAACAGTCGGTTTTCCTCCTGTAACTTCTCCACCGCCACCTGGACAGAGGCATCCTTGCCTGGACAGTGTGGCTGCATGAGAAAGGGACAGAGAAGACAGTGGGTCACCACATGTGACAGTCATGTGCGGCAAGAAGGAAGGAACCCAGAGACAGGTCACAGGTGCCATAGGTAGCGGTGTTATTGCGTGCGATTGAAGAGAGAGGCAAAGCAAGAAACAGTGGGGAGAGCCACGACCTCATCCCCCCCCCCACACACACACACACACACTGGGGCCAAGCCAGACACCCTTCCCCGCGGACTTGGGGGCAGGAAGCCTGATGGCACTGCACCGGACAGCGGCCGGCCGCAGAGTGGCCGTGCACCCACTCTCCTCCTTCCAAGCCCGCAACAGGCAGGCTCAACCTCAGTGATCTGTATTCGGCAATGTGCCCCCCACACATGGTGTCAGGGGAACCACGCCTGGAAGCCACACCCCAAAGCGACCCCAACAGTGGCCGGCAGACCTAGCATTTACCACTGCAGCTCACCGGATGCCGCTGACTGTTTTTGCGAATTCCCCTCAAATGACAAAGGAAGTGCGTGTCCTAACCCAGCTGGCACTGGGGAAGCCCCAGGTGACTCAGCTGAGTCCAGAGCTGGGAAATGACACTGACTGAGACACGAAATGCTGCCAGCCCCCGCTGCAGGGCCCGCACCCGCCCAGGCCGCCCACCACGTGTGGCTCCTTTCGGATCCCCAGAGGGAGCTGACGGCGTGACTCAGTCTGCCGCGCACACCGCCCTCCCAGGCCACACGTTCTCTCCTTTCTGAAACACTCGTCTTCCTGAGGCTCCCTTTTCGTGGAATCCGCCCAGGTGGGACAGGCGGCCTGGGGGTCACCGCGGTGCCAGCCCAGTGCGGCCAGGCAACCGCCACTCTGCTCGCTCGGCTCCCGATGCGCCCCCAGGACCCCCCGGGATGACCTGGTGGGGTTCCCGGTGCTGAAACCCTCCCGCCAGCCCTGCTGGAGCCACAGACCAGACGCGACCTGGCTGGGGCCCACCCGGAACACGTGCCCCGCACACCCTCACCCGGCTCACGAGGGGCTGGAGCCCCGAGGATAAGCAGGTCTCCCCGTCACGGCAGGCCGTGCTGCCGGCCCCGACGCGCCCAAGCCGGCTTCAGAGATGGCAGCCCGCCTGGCTCCCGCGGACGCCGGGGCCCAGGAAAGCTGCGCTCGCAGGCGGTTCGGGGGGCTGCCGCGTCCTCCGCTACGGCGGACGGGACCTAAGTGCCTTGTCTCCTGGGGGCGGCTGCTGAAGCGGGCCGCCTGCTCTGTCACACTTTGCAAGTTCCGCCACCCTGCAGGACCCACTGCATGGCGGGCTTTGCCTCGTCCGTGGGGACGGAAGTGGGTTCCCGAGCTCTGTGATGCCGAGGGACGCCGCCCCACCCCAGGACGTCCCCACTGTGACCTGCCTGCACCGCGTCCTACCTCAGGGCTCCTCTCTCGCGCGTCCCCCTGCACGTGCTGTCGTTCATCCAGACACTTGACCAGATGCTGGCACATGTGGGCGGTGGCGGCCAGAGTCCTCCGCAGCTGCTGAGTCTCGTCGGCCAGCGAGCGGCACAGAAGGACGCTGGCGGCCCGGGCCCGCTCCTCCTCGGCCACGCGCCCCCGCAGCAGCGCCACCTCCCGCTCCCGCTCCAGCCCCGGCTGGCCACGCAGCCGCTGCGTCTCCCTCTCTTTTTCTTCAAGCTGCTCAGACAGTCTCTCGATTTCCTAAGTGGAAGATTTAAAAATCAGTTACTTGATTAAAAGCCACATCGGAGACAAACTTTCATAGAGCAAAAGGAAGCTGACATGGACCGTCAGTGACGACAAACACGCACACTCGTTCAGAGGTCGGGGTCTGGAGTTTTCAGGATAAAACTCCTAAACTTCACCTGACATTGTCTTCACGAGCAAGCTCACACCTGTAGACGTGATGGGCGGCCCTTCCAGACACTCTTGATGGGAAGGGTAGAAACCCCACTGTGGCCGGTGGCCCCCAAAAGGTATGTCCCTGTCCCGCATCCTTGGGAATGTGACTTTATTTAGAAATAGTCTCTACAGATGGAATTAGTTAGGATGAAGTCAAACTGGGCTGAAATGGACCCTCATCCAGTGCCTAGTGTCCTTGTAAAGAGAGGAGCTTGAGCACGTGACAGGAGGCCGTGTGAAGACGGAAGCACAGCTGTGAGCCCAAGGACGCCCCAAGGGTGGCAGCCACCCGATGGCTGACAGAGGCTGAGAAGGACCCTCCCCCAGAGCCTCAGAGGGAGCCCGGCCCGCAACTCCCACATCTCAGGCTTCTGGAACTGTGAAAGATTTAGTTTTTGTGGTTTTAAGCCCCCAGTTTAGCCACAAAGGTACTTATCACTGCAGCTCTAGGAAACAAATACACGCACCTGCAATTACTTCTTTAAAAAAAAAAAGTACTTAAAATTACAATTTGCTCTAGTGGCCCTAATTTCCCATTTTCAAAGCTCCGGCATAGACAGCGCCTCAGGGAGGCACAGCAGGGAGAGCAGTCTGTTCCCCCTGAGCTTCCTGGGGAGGAAGTGGAGGGAAGAGGGTGTGGCCCCTATGAGCAGGGACCAGGGACTTCTTAGCACTTCTCAGTGAAATGAGAAACTGGGCAGTACTACTAAGGGACCCTGAGTGGTCATTCCCTTAAATGTTTGAAAACAAAAACACGCACAAAATTCAAACATACGGAAGAGAAAACGAAACCTTAAATTCCGTTCTTCCCACCGGCCCCTCCTCCGTCTCCAGCTCCACTCTGCAGAGGCAGCTACTATTCACTCTGTGGCCACTAACCTTTCCAGAACATTCTAAGCACCTAGAACACATGTCTCTACACAAATGGGTCCTACAGCAACGCTGTTCCTTGCCTTGCTTTCCCCTCCTTGGCGAGGGACCTTATCCCACCTGCCTCGTCCTTACTGGTGGCCTGGGATTTACACGTGGATGGATGGATGCACAGCTGCTTCCTGTCCTCTGCAGACACCTGGGGAATGCCCGAAAGTCGCATGGCTGGGTGGGCCAGACAGTGGGGCCACCCCTGCACACAATTGCCCTGTGCCTCTGTGATGGCCTGTGACCACATCACCTGACCAAGTGCCCCGCAAACCTGGAAATCTCGCCCCCTCTCTCCAGAAATTTCTAGGTGTCCCCTCGTCCCCACTTTCCTTGGATGCCACATCCAGACCCAGTATGATGGGGCACTTACCCATGCGGGAACCGACGACGGCCGCAACATAAACGCTATAAACGGCACAGAACGCCAACTCCCAGGGAATCTCAGGCCTCGCCGCTGGTGGCGTGTGTGGTGTTGAACCTGACTGCGCAAATCCAGGCCTGTGTCTTGGCCCTGAATTTGTTTTCTTTAAAAACTGACCACTTTCTGAAGGCGTTACTAGCTGGCCGAGGGCCCTGTCCCACGTCCTTACTCTGGACAGCGCAGCAGGAGGCTGCCCCACGGCCACCCCTCACCTGGCCCCGTTCTCGGCTAGCCCTGCAGCTTTGGTGCTGGTGGGATGGAGTGCCTGGGTCGCCAACCCGTTTGCCTCGCTGGCCCAGCCAGCCTGGTGACCGCGCCAGGGGCTCGGCCGTGCGCAGAGGAAACAGTGCCAAGGAGAAGTGCCCTGAGTGCACTGTCATCACATCTAAAGTTTTCAAACCAAAATCTGGTTTTAGCAGCATGGCAGAAACGTGTCTATCTGATGCTGAAGTTCACTCAGCGTAAGTACGTCTATGTGTAAAACAACACCCGCGTATATACAAACATGGTATGAGTGCAGACGGGAATTCTAGAGATGACAGTACCGACGAAGGCTGGTCTCCTGCGGAACTTCTCAGTGCCCGTGGCGACCTCGGCACGGGCGGCTGAGGCTGAGCCTCGCGCACACCCAGCCTGTGGTCCCCGCGCGCCCGAGGCGGCTCCCATCTCCTAAAGCTGGAGGAATGTGGTGGCTCATCCGTCAAGTGCCCTTGTCCAGTTAGTGACAGTTTCTTGGCTTGCACCCACAGACAGGAAGCACGGAAGTCAGCAAATGGGCTGACATCCCCTGGGAGGGCCTGTCACTGGGACCCACGGGTCCACAGCTCCAGGCGCAGGACACAAACATATAAACAATTCTATTAATAGTCTGTGGACCAGCCTTCAAAATAAGAGGCACAGTCTCTAGGCCTTCGTCCCTGTATTAGTCTGCCCGGGCCGCCATGACAAAGTCCACAAAAGTCAGCACGTGCCCCTCACCCACCGCGGCAGCAGCCACCCACGTGTTCCTGGAGCAGCCCATACCGCAGGGGCCCGGTGGACAGAAAAGAGTCCTCCAAACACCGGGATCCGTGCTCCGAGGGGCGACTGCTGCTTCTGATGACAGGTGCAGGCGGGGAGGCAGGGAGCCACTGTTCTTGCCCTGCCCCCTTGGTGCGAGTCCCTCCCCTTCCAGCCGAAGTGACTTTCGTGGGACTTAAAGGGCTGGCACCCCCTTTGTCCCTTTTCGTTTTTCTTTTTCCCATTTTGGAAGCCAGACATTAAAGACAAACACATTCGAAAGCAGCTGCAGATGAGGGGGAATCAGACAGTGACTCCGGGTGACCAGGGACAGGTGCGGGCTCTGAAAGACCTGAGGAAACCTTAAGTCAGTTCTCAGGCAGGTCCTTGGCACAGAGACACCCGACGACAAAGAAACGACAACAAAACCCTGGGAGGGAGAAGTGTCTGACTCCCAGAGATGCCACGTTATTAGACCCAAGTGTTGTCTGTAACAAAAACCACAAGGCATGTAGACAGGAAGACGTGGCCATTCAAAGGAAACGACAGAAGCCGTCCCTGAAAAAGATCCGATGGCAGGTCTTACAGACGAGGGCGTTAAACGACCGTCTTAAAGGCGCTCGAAGAACTAAAAGGTGTGGACAGAGTCAAGAAAGCAGTGTGCAGACGAAATGGAGATATGAACAGAGAAAACCTAAAAAAGTTCTGGAGCTGAAAGTACAATAACTTAAAGATCCACTAGAGAGACTCAAAGGCAGATCTGAACAGGCAGAAGAAGCAACAAACTTGAGGACAGGACAATGGAAATGATCGAGGCTGAGGAACGGAAAGAAAACAGACTGAAGAAACGTGATCGGTGGGACACCAGCGAGCAGGCCAACACATACCCAGTGGGAGTCCCAAAAGGAGAGAGAGGCAGACATGTCTGAAGCAATGACAAACCTTCCCCAAGTCTGTGAAAGATACGAATATAAACGTTCAGGAAGCTCAACACTCTCCAAGTAGATGAACTGAAAAAGACCAACACCAAGACATAAGATGATCAAACAGGTGAAAGCCCGAGACAGCCCTTTCTCCTCAAGTGCACACGGGACGTTCTCTGGCACTGACCATATGTTAGGACGCATGTTTAGGCTTGACAGATTTTAAAAGATAGTTATCATACAAAGTATCATCTCCACAACAGGATGAAGATAAAAACCAACAACAGAGGTAAACCTGGAAAACTCACAAAATTGAGGAAATAGCATACTCTTCTTAAACCAATGGACCAAAGAAGAAATTGCATGGAAACCAGAAAACACTTAGAGATAAATAAAAATGAAGACACAACATAATAGAACTTAATAGGACCCAGTGAAAGCTTGTTAAAGAGAAAATCTAGAGCTATAAACACATTTAAAAACAAGAAAGGTCACCAAGCAACATCCCTAACTTTACAACTTAAGGAATTAGGACGAGAAGAACAAACTAGACCCAGAGCTAGCAGAAGGAAGGAACTAATAAACATCAGAACAGAAATAAGTGAAATGGAGAAACCAAAAGTTGGTTCTTCAAAAAGGTCAACGAAATTGAGACTAAGAAAAAAAGAAACATGGTTCAAACTACTAAAATCAGAAATGAAAGTAGGGACAGTACTACCGATTCTACAGAAATAAAAAGGATTATAAGAGAGTGTGATGAACAACTGTACGGCAGCAAACTGGATAACCCAGATGAAATAAACTCTTAGAAGCAAAGCCTACCAAGACTCAACCACAGAGAAAGAGAAAAACTAAATAGACCTTTAACTGCCAAGGAGGTTGAGTTAGTAATCAAAAATCTTCGCCCCCCCCCACCAAAAAGTCCTGGAACTGATGGCTTCTCAGGTGAATTCTACCAAATAGTTAAAGAATTCATACCAATCTTTCTAACGTTTTTCCCCCAAAAGAGGAGGGAACACTTTCTAACTATTTTGATGATGCCAGCATTACCCTGATACCAAAGCGAGACAGAGACACTACACAAAAATCGCAGCGCGATATCCCCCGTGAACACTGATGCAAAAATTCTCAGCACAGCACCATCAAACCAAATTCGGCAGCACAGCAAAAGGATTATGCACCGTGACCAAGTAGGATTTTTTTCCTGGAATGTAAGGATGGTTAAACCTACGAAAATCGATCAATGGATGTCAATTAGATTTATTGTGGTGAATATTTCACGATACATACAAATATCGAATCATTATGTTGTACATCTAAAACTAGCATGTTTCATGTCAATTGTATCTAAAGAACAAAATTAACGAGAGCAGCAGCGTTACGGTGTGGAAACTTAAGCTGCCTTAGTTCCGGCTCGTTCTTCATCCCTTCCCCGCTGCACATCCCTCCACCCCCTTTCGCGACTTGCTTCAAGGGGTGACCACTGACGTGCGTGTGTGATCCACAGTTTGAAGGGCAAGAATTGCATCCTGACCACCATCTCTGCCTTCCTAGCCTAGTGCTAGTTAGAATGTGCCGTTAACACCATAACGTAGTAAATAAAGGTCGTCAACAGTTTGCCCCCAAACTAACTTTACGGCCACTTCCTGTGTTACTCTCTACAGACTCTGCACTCTAATTACACTGGATTAACACTTCTACGGAGCCTGGCACAACTCTGATACTGTGCACGTCCTTGTGAAATGGATGTACTGTACTCGCTATTGGCAGAGATGGAGAGACATAACCCAAGTGCTCACACACGTTCCACTCCCACAGGAAGGTGCCCATAAATGCAAGCTCAGTAAACACCTGAATGGCAACGGCAGATGCCACATCTGAGCACCAACTATGTGCGAGAGTATGCTACGTACTTTATACACGTTAAATCCTGCGTTCATCACAACATAAAACTTGCGACGTGATACATCTGTCCTACATATTTTTCACAAACGCAATAATTATTTCTACGTCTGTTTGCTCAACTAGGATACGAGCTTCGTGAAAATAGAAGTCTGCCTTTCTTGATCCTTTCTGCACTGCCAGGGCCTAGCAAAACATCTGGCAGGGCATTATGCCAGGTGAATAAGTCAGAGAAAGACCCACATCATACAGCTTTACTCGTATGCAAACTAAACAAAATCAACAAAGCAAATACACTTACAGAGAACAAATTGATGGTTGCCAGATGGGAGGGGGGGTGGAGGGCTGGGTGAGAAGGGCGAAGGGGAAACTAACGCGGGGCCAGGTGTGCCAGCGGCAGATGGTCCTACAGCTTAACTAAGCTACTGTGTACCAACTACGTTTAAATAAGTCTTTTAAGGAGAACCAACACAGACACATCCCTTAGACCCAAAGTGGACCTCACACCCCTCAGAAGCCAATACGGCCACACACCCCGTTCAAAAGCAGGGGACACACGCCCCTCACAGCCAGCACGGCGGCGCACCTGGCGCAGCGCGGCCTCCACGGCGCCGCCCTCCCGCTGCCGCAGCTGCTCCCGGAAGCGCGCCACCTGCTCCAGCAGCGCGTCCACGAGCGACGGCGCCGTGTCCCCCTCGAGCGCGGCCAGGCGGGCGCGGAGGCGCTCTATGAGGGCGTCTCGGGCGGCCAGCTGGTCCTGCAGGCGCCTCAGCCGCTGCCCGGCCTCGTGGTACAGGCCGCAGAGCGCGGCGGCCGCGCGCGGGGCGCCCTCCCGCCCGCCGGACCCCGCGTCCTCAGACGACATGTCTGCGGCCCGGACAGGAGGGCGCGCGGCCGCCCACCGATCACTTCCGCGCTGGCCTGGGCGGGCTGTCCCCCTCCCCGGAACTTTAACCGGCGCGCCCCGCCCGCCGCCGCCCGGAGCCCGGTCACGCTCAACGCTCGGCCCCGCCCCCCGCCGCGAGCCCGGCCACGCCCAGCGCTGAGGGCCCGGCCACGCCCCACACTAGGCCCCGCCCCCGCCCTGTGGCTCGCCGGCCCGCAGGCCCCTGGCTCGTCCCAGCGGCCCGCACCTCCGCATCTGAGGAGCCGTCGGAGAGCCGGCCGGGTCAGGCGAGGTATTGATCGGCCTCTGATGCAGCTACCGGTGGGAGGAAAAGGAAGGGGATCAAAGACGACCCGAGCGTCTGCCTGAGCGTGACCACCTGGAGCAACAGGAAAAGGGCCACGGTCCAAGCCTGAGCCCGGGGAGGTGCCCTACGCACCCGGGGCTCACGGCAGTGCCCGGCCGCGCGTGCCCTCGCTCCGCGCGAAAGCATTATTCTTGGAGCAGAAGGAGGGATGGGGGTTCGGCCCTCGCTTCTCAACATCCCTTTCCTTGTCTCAACTTCCCGGACCAGCTCCGAGTGTTTTTCCGTGGCTCCACGGCGACTTTCTTTTCAAAGTCCAAGTTTTCCCCACGACGATGCCCAAGCACACCTGCAGCCTTTCAAAGCTTCGCTCCCGCGCTAGCGCCGCCGCCGCCAGGCGCGTGTGCCCTGTCCCCTCTCTGTCCCTTGAGAGTAGCGTCGTGCTTCGCCCCTTGCTCTGTACCACCCCCGAGCGTGGGCCGAGCCCAGGGTAAAGTCACACAGGCTTTTGGAACCGGAGAGGTGTGTCGGCAAAGCTCGTTGGCGCTCGCTCCTCACCCTACGTCAGAGCCAGCGCCCCGCCTACCCGGGAGGGGTGCGTGGGGACCAGAGCCGGGCGCGCGCAGTGCCCGCCCAAGGTTGGGAGTGACACCTACGAGCCCGCTGAGGCCCTGGTGGAGAAAAGAAAGAGCACTGGCCCCAGAGCTGTTAGGGCTGGGGTGACACCTCGCTGCTGCTGCTTTAAGTGTACCCTGCCTGGGGCAGGTCACTGTGAAAATTAATGAAAGGAAACCTCACTAAAACGGAGTCCCCAGGCCAGAAGGGGGAGCTCTCACACAGTGCCGCTGGATCCCAGTCGCAGGAAGAACTGTCACAGGTCCCAGCTGCAGAATCCTGGACTCAGGCCTGACAGGGAAAGACGCGCAGCTGGTCCTCGGGCGGCGCCTTCCTGTTTGTTATGACGGTGATGAGAACAGGTCTCCCTGCGGGGCCACTGTCCGCGGAATTAACATCCCCCCATGTCTGTGCTGGCGTAAGAAGCTGTCTAAACTTGGGAACTTTGATGAGTTTATTTCAGCCAAACTGAAAATTGCTGGCAAGCAAGAGCTCCACGCATTGAGAAAACGCCCCGGAGAATGGCGGTTCTGCAGCTCGTTTTATCCATTAGAATGAAAGGAGGAGACGTAGCGGGGTTCGTGACATCCGCGGGGGGCAGATTAGGGGGCTGGAGGAAGCAAAGCGGGGAAGCTCTGGGACTGGAGACGAAGCAGACAGAGAGACGGCACTTCTGTCCCCCCGGCGGGTGAAGGGTAGTAATATTTGCAGCACAGAGAGATGGCATTGGGGGCAAAACAACGAAAGGGGCCGCGGTCCCCTGCTCTGGTGCGGAGGTCGCGCCTTCGAGGGGTCTGCAAAAGAAAATGACTCCAGCATTTCCAAGGTCTGTCACCTTAGATGCACTAGACAACAGACAACTTCAAAGCCAAAGACTGACCTTTGTCAAGGACGCCGCAGGCCTGGGACGGGACTGCCCGCGTGAGCAGTTAGGCAGGCGTTCTTTGCTCAGCCATCCCGTGTGGTTAGTCTCGGTCTCTGGGTTTGTAGGGCCCGCCACACGCCTCCCCTGAGCTCGTCAGGTTTCATATGTGGCCCCTTCGTTGTCCTCCTCTGTGTGGGTCCTCCCGCTCCCCAGCATTGTCCCCGTGGGAGCGAGAGTGGACGTGGGCTCGTGGCCCTGTGGCGGGAGGGCGTCCCGTCCGGGGTGGGTGCCCCCGGCGCCCTGGGCTGCCGGGCTGGACGGGCCGCCCACGGCGCTGACCGGAATGAGCGCGTCGGGAGCCGACGGCCTTCGCGCTTCATCGGCCGTTCTCAGCGCGTACGCAGCTCCCGCTGACCGGTGTTCCACCTGAGCAGGGTTCGGGGGCTCCGCTTCGAAGTTTGGTCGCGTTTCTGTGACCAGACATGCTGGCAACGTAGCTCCTGTCGACACGGAAGAGCCTGGGGCAGACTGGTTTCGCGACACGTCGTTTCCCTGAAAGTCGCAGTTTGCGGGGACCTAGTGTCGACTGCGGAAGGAAATCATCTAGGCGTTTCACCACCAAAAGGGATTTATTTGGGAAAAAGAAAGTTTTTCAATCTAATATGTGCGCACTCTGCGAGACACATGCTGCAGACACGGAACGAGACAAAGATGGAAGAGCCACTTCATGGAGGGGACAGGAAGTTAAGGGCAGGGCTGTCACACGGCTCTGTTGTAAGCACAGACTTCTCCCCGCCGGCTCTGAGAGCGCAGACAGCACAAGCGCACCTCTCACAGGCTCCTGCGGTCTCTGTCATAATCTTCGTCACTATCGGTGACAGTAAGTGAAGATTTCCCAGATGTGCTCCCTACAAGAGATCAGCTCCCCAGCCACTCAGCCAGCGAAAGACCGTCATCGCTGTGAACCCCGCTTCCTCCAGTGGACTTTCTTTCCAGACTGCCCTCCCGCCGTCCTCCCTGCCCTCCATTAAACATCCCTCTCGTGTGCTGGACTTGGCCTGGCCTATCGCTACGCTTGCGTGTCTCCAAATTGCAGTTCTTTGCTATTCCCGAATAAACCCATGTTTGCTGATAAGTGTTTTAATTTCAAGGTCAACATCCTGAACCTGTTTCTCACCTATAAAATGGGCGCCCCAGTTCTCATTCAACACACTGGAGGGCACGTGTGTTTTGAAATGAGGCTTTGGATTTTAGAGAGGTGTTCACGCTCCTGACACACTACATGGGGCTGACCTGTGTGACCGAGAGTGACGCATGTGACCTGTAGCTCAGTGACAAAAGACATGTGGCTGCTGCCTTGCCCTCTCTTGCATCGCTGGCTCTGGGGGACATTCACATCAGGAGGACAGAGGACCGTGTGGCAGGGGCTGAAGCTTCACACCAACGGCCAGCATCAGCTCGCCTGTCAGGGCAAATGAGCTGCCTCAGACCCGCCTGCTGACCCCAGCCAGTATCCTCACTGTGGCCTCGTGGGGCTGCGGGCCACCCACTAAGCTGCTTCTAAATTCTCAACCCATGGAGCCATGCGATGCGATCAACGTGTGTCGTTTTAAACCACTCACCATGTGGCACTTTGTTACACAGCGGCAGAAAACTAATAGTGCGTGCCCCAGTGTTCCCACTGGGGCAAGGGACGGCCCCCCCAAAACCGGATGCTGCAAAATCTCTGCAAAGACGGGCAGGCGACCACGATGAATGGGATGACTGTGGAGAAAAAAAAAAACAGGAAAAGCCTTACAGCTAATCAAGTCAGATTTTGCGCCAACTTTAAGAAAAACACTTTGGGCTTCCGGGGTTCTGGAGGTGTGGAGCAGGCACAGCAGACCAACAACGCCTGCCTTGTGGGGCGTTGGGGCGTTGGAAGTCAGCACAGCAAATGCCCAGTGTGCTCGCACCTTCTGCTGAAAACTGGGTGCTGAGGCAGGTTGGGGGTCACGGGCCAACGCCGCCGTGGCAGAGACAGACTCGCTTCCAAAAGAGAGTAATTGCAGATTGAGAAAACGGGGAAAGGAAGGCGGGGTGGGAGTGCGTAAGGAAACGAGTAAGGGGCTGAGACTCGGGTCGATGGCCCTGGGGACCTCGAAGAAGCAGGAGTGGAGCGGAGACAGAGCACGCAGGGCTGGCTGGGAACGTGGTAGAGAATCGGACCGTCCACAGCCCCTGCCCATAGCTGGGTCCCTGGGCCTGCCCGCCAGGCCACACTCTCCCCCGGCGTGGGCCAGACAGAGGGCCTCTGGATTGGGGGACGTCAGGCCCGGACGCGGTGGAGGGTCCGTGATAGAAACAAGAGTCTAATGCACATTGAATGCCGAGCCCCCAGCCCTGTCCTCGGCGCCCAGGACACTGGAAGGCCGGCCTGTCCCCTCCAGGCAGGTCGTCAGAGGTGTTTTCTTTGGGGAGTCTGGTCAACCAGGAGATCCTAGCGGCCATGTCCTGCCAGGCCACTGCACGGTAAAGGTCACAGTCAGCCAGCCCTGCCCACGAGTCCCACCGCCCAGCCTGAGCAGCCAGCCAGGGGGACCAGGTGTCCGAGGGACGCCGGTAACGTGGAAGATGAGACAAAACAGAAAGAGCATCTGGGAGGAAAGAAAGACCGTGCCCCAGAAGATGGGGAAACGTCACCGATATCCTCGGCACGAAAAGAGAAACTTCGTATCCATGAAACAAGAACTCGGTGTTATTAGAAAGGGACATTTACAGAATACAAAGAGCACTTGGAAATTAAAGATATGATCGTGAAGATGGAAAACTCAGTAGAAGAGTTGGAAATGAGACTGAAGAAGTCGTGCAGAAAGTAGGGCAAAAAGTCGAGAAAAAGAAGAGGGAAGTATTAGAGAACCTAGCTAGGAAACGTAACGGCTACGTCATAGAAGTTCCAGAAAGAGAGCGGGAGGGTCGAGAATAGCGAAAGATCATCGAAGACATTTCGTGGGACTGAAACCTGAGTGTCCAGAGCGAAAGGGCCCACTCGCTGCTCAGATCAAGAATGGAAACGCATCCGAAGGGCACGCGGAGGGGCTGTCAGGACGCGGGAGCCGGGGGGGACGGCCCAGCGGCGCAGAGGGGGACGGGGAGCAGAAGCCACTAGGGTCGGACGCCTCAGCGGCAACACTCGGGGCCGGAAGATAATTCCCAACCTTCTAGCTAGGATTTGATCCTCAGCCCCACTCTTAGTCGAGAGAAGAAAGATATTTTCAGAATGATGAGGCTCAAAATTTACATCCCTGTGCCCTTTCTCAGGAAGCTGCTCGAGGGCGGGCTCCAGCAAACAGCAAGGAAACCAAGAAAGAGGAAGTCGTGGGATGCAGGAAGCGCGGGGGGATCCTGCCGCGGAGAGAACCGGAAGAGAACTTGGGGGTGCTGGTGAAGGAAGACCCCAGGCTGCAGGCTGTGCCCCACGAGCGGAGTCTGTTTTGACTCGATAGAATACCTGACACACTGAGACGTTTGGGGCGAGACTGGAGGGAATTAGTAACGAGAAGTTAAGCACCATTAACTCCGAGGAAAAGAAGAAGTTGAGCAAGAAAGGAAAAGTGAGCGTGATGCGTGATGTGGCTCAGCGCGAGGGGTTTACACGGTATCATGATGACGTCAGCCATGGCCACCAACCTAAACGATGGCAGAATGGCATCGGAGGTCAGGAAGTAGCCATATGTGTGTCGTTTGGGGACGCGAAGGTGAAACCAGCAAAGTCGTGAGGAAAAATCAGGGGTGGGGGCCATTTCGTAAGGAACCTTGTGAAACTATGTAACTCTTTAAATTACGCGTATGTATAACTCTGACGATGAGTAGAAAATAAAGTTAAAACACACCGGGAGGAATTACGTGCCTAAATTACCTTGCCGTTAAGTTGGCAGGATGTACACTTGCGCCTCGAGGTCAGCTCATCTTGCACGGCCCCAAAGGGACTGCAGATGCTCCTTACACTGAGTGAACACGCAAATGCGCGGTGACAGATGCTGCTTTTCCCGGCTGTCGGATACTGGGGTGCCACGCAAGAGTGTTAACTTCAACAAGCAAAAAAAAAATGGTCTCATTGTTCTCATTCGTATTTACCTGGTTACTAGTGAGACAGGCGGCCTATTGGCCACGTATAGTTCTTTACTGTGAATCGCTACTTGTGCCCATTTTCAACTATAAGTAGAAACGTAAATAACTTGTAAAAATGCTTTTTATATTTACCCCTTGTTAATGCATGCATTTTGTACATATTCCTTCCCAGAGTGTGGTTTTCCTTTCAATTTTGTGTATGGTGTTTTTGACACTCCCCTTTTTGGGGGTCCCTTTTACATTGCTGTATCCACTCAGAAGCTGGTCGTGTCCCCTCTGGTACTGTATGTACCTAGAAAGCCTGCCTCATCTCCTTAGTATGTCATCACCTGCATTTTCTTTTAACACGTTCTGGATTCTTTTTTTTCCCACCTTTAAGTCTTTGATCTGGCTGAGCTAGAGTCTTTCTCCCTGTGATGAACGGTTAGCCGGGCATTCTAACACTATTGCGAAGAGGTTGAGATCAGCAGACGTGACTTGGCCGCTAATTTTTTGCAGTGTGAATCAGAAACGCAGGGCGGCCTCGAGCTTCTGTGTGGCCCCGTGTGCAGTACTCGTTGCAGCCAGGCTCCCGCACGTGGTGTGTGTGGAGCCCAGGTCCCCAGCGTGAGCCTCCCTTCTCAGAGTCCCAGTTTTCTCATCCCAAAGTGGGCTCACTGCCACCTGGAAGCTGCAGGGTGAGCCGAGGTCAGAGGTATGAAAGCAGTTGGCATGCAGGTGCCCGGGAAAGGCACGGGTGCTCCCCCGAATGGCCACTGTCCCCACCTCCAGCAAGGCCCCTCTTCACCCGACCCGAGGGCTGAGGCTTCTCCCACCCCTCCGGCTGGCTGTGGGCTGGGCACTGCTCAGGGTTCACTGAGGACAGCTGTGGGGTCTGGGTGGGCACCGAGCCGTGGGCGCCGGGGCTGCAGCTCAGCTGGGGTAGGGATGGCACATCCCCGTGAGGTCCGCTGGTTGGCCAGAGGGTGGCACATTGGGAAGGGGGTGTACCCAGGGTGGCAGACGGGGGCCTTAGAGCTGCCCACCATGGTTTGGGGGCCTTAGAGCTGCCCCACAGGAGAGGGACTTGGGGCCGAAGTCCACTCTTGAGAATGGACGAGTGGAAGGGGGAAGAGGGTGGTGCCTTGGGCTCTGGGCCATAGGTTCGGGGAGACCCACCCAGAACCCAGAGAGGCCCAGTGGGGCCGGGGTGGGGTTCTGGCAGCCTGGTGGGGCAACTCCCTCATTCAGTCCCGCCAAGGCAGCCTGATCTGGTCAGGAGCCTGGAGGGCAGGCCGGGTGATGCTAAGTCTCTCCCACGAGTCCCCTCCTGGGTCCCCTCCCAGGCCCACCCTCATTCCTCCCTCCCCTGGCAGAGGGGGCCTCACAGTCACACAGAGCACCTCACACCTCACACCCTCTGGTCTCATCCCAGTGTCCAGTGCTGGCCAGCTGCGCCCCGCCCCCAGCTGGGGTCATAGGTGGGGGCCCCCTGGGGGCCATGCGAGGCCTTCACAAACTGAGGGCCAGAACTTCCTTTTCCCAGGCGCCAGTGGGCTTCCTCTTCCAGACCCCGGTGCCTTCCCAGAGGTCACGTAGCCTGGGGGGGGGGCGGCGGGGCGGGCAGGGGGAGCAGGAGCTGAGGCTAGGAGGGAGGAGGGCGAGAGGGCTCGGTGTACCAACACCCAGCCCCTCCACACCGAGGGCCGGAAGTGGGACCCAGAATAGAACGGGCCACTTTCAAGTTCCAAATCGGGCTCCGGGGGCAGGGTGTTTGGATATAAAAATAGAAACACGAGCGTGTGTGCGTGGGCCCTGCGTCACCTCCCACGCGGTGGGGGGAGGGGGGAATCGGTCTTCTTGAAGGGGCCTGTGGACCCTACTATTCTATGTAGAAGATTTACACAAACGAATGTTTGAAAGCAGCAGCTGGCCCGGCCTGGGGGCGTTGATGGCCCGTCAGCAGTCAGGCAGCAGCCGGTTGGAGGAGGCGGAAGTGGCCAGGCCACAGGGAGCAGACACTGGTTGGCCCCTGAGCTGGCCCCACAGCCTCTCCCCGCCATTCCTTCTGCCCTCCAGGGCTTGGCTCAGGCCCTGCCCCAGCCCCGGGGCCCTCCCAGGTGACCAGGTCAGGGACCCACGATTTCCAGGAAATCTCCTCTGACCTGGTCAGCCTACATCCTCTCTTAGGCCGGCTGAGAAGGGGACAGACACCGACCCACACACTCCGCCAGGCCCTACTGGCTACAAGGGGCAAGCCTGGTGCAGGCCTGCCCTCCGGTGCTCGCAGTGGGCAGTGGCTCCACCTGCTCCAGGGAGAGGTCACTCACGGTGACGTGATGGTGTCTGCTCCCTCCTATGAGCCATGAGGGTGGGGATTTCCCTGCGTTGTCTCAGGGTCCCTAGTGCCCAGCGCAGGGCCAGCACTTCGTGTGCTGAGCTGTACATCAGGGAACAAGTGTGTCCAGTCCCCAGGCAGTGGGCACTCGGTCAGTAGCTCTGGCCCAGCAGTGCCAGCACGGAGCCCTGACCCGGGAGCGGGATGACCCCATGGGTGCCAATGGCAGCTGAGCCTGGCCACTTCCACAGTGGGCTTGCGAGCTGGGCCAGGCAGGATCTCTGGGGCCCGAGTCTAGCCTGGCCGCTTGGTTTTCCAGCCTCTCCCCCACCCCCGCCCATTAACCTCCGACTCGGTGTGCTGTTGCAGCCAGGTCTCCCCTTTTTGGAGCCTGGGCCCCCTTGCTGGACAGCTCTGGGACAGGTAGACAGTGACATGGCCCAAGCTCTGTCTGCCTGCAGTTCTGGACACCCCCATGGCCTGCCTATGTCTCCTCGAGGCCCTCAGGGACCTTGGCCTCATTTGGCCTCAGCCTGACCCAAATCCAGCCCTTGAATGACCCCTGTCCCTGCCTGGTTCAGAGTAGCCTTTGCTCCTTTGGCCCCTTGTGCTTAGCGCAGCACAGAGCGACTGACCTTGGCCTCACACCTGGACAAGGCTCTGCTCTGCTGGGCTGGCCAAATCCTGTCCTTCTCTGGCCCAGCCCCCTTCCTAGGCCCTGGGACTGGGGGTCCGGCCCCCAGGCCTCATGGGGATGAGCTTTCCCCCTCCTTCACACCCCCAGCAATTGGTCTCTGCCCTGGAAGGCTCACTCACCTGCCAGCCGCAGGCCTTGGCCTCTCCCTGGAATACCTTCACTGTGTCCACTGCTCAAACACCTAGCTGGGTAGGGCTCTCTCCAGGAAGCCTCTCTCCCTCCCAGACCACTGCCGCCTGAACATGGCTGTCTGAGTCTAAAGCTGGACTTGTGCCCCTGCCCACCAAGGCGGTGGGGATAAGCCTTGTTGGTTGGGAGCCGCCCAGAAAGCAAAGTGAAAAGTTCCCTGTTTTCTGTGCCTCACAGTGTCCAAGCCAGACTCCTGGACCACGGGAGTCCAAGCTTGGTCCAAGGGCTGTGTCCCAGTCCGGAAGTGGCTGAAAAGTGCCCTGGCAGAGGTCCAGTGCCCAGCAAGCCCTCCTGTGCCCCTGCCCCATGCCTCCTGACTTTAGTCAGACCCAGGTTGGGACGAATGCCGCCTCCTCCTGCAGACCAGGGTCACAGGGTTGTAGGGTAGCACCACCTCCAATGGGCCACCGGGTATCACGAGGCAGGACACGCAGGAAGGACCAACATGCTTCATGTTTGTTCACTCATGTGTATTTACTGAGCAGCTACTGTTCCCTGCTGGGACAGTGTCCACGCCCGCAGCCAACACTCACCTTGTCCCTGGGAGCGGGGGTGGGGAAAGGTGCAGGTCCCCCCCAATCTGAGGTCTTGGCGTCCAACCTCGGCCCCCCAAGATAGCGAGATCGCCCATACCGGGGTCTTTAAAGCGCCAGAGAGGTCCGGGCCTGGGGTGGGGCCGGGGTAACTGGGGCTGGTACCTGAACCTGGGCGGGGGCGGGGCCGGCCGGACCCAGCTCCTGGCGGCGGGCCGGGCGGGTGGGAGCTGCTGGCGGCGGAGCCGGGAGCCGCCGCCGGGACGCAGAGCCCACGGCCCGGGAGCAGAACCTCGGCGGGTAAGGCGCGGCGGCGGGACGCGGACGGGCGGGACGCGGTCGCGGCCCCCTCTGCGGGCCCGGGGACCTCGCCGCAGGGTGGGCGGGGGCGGTCAGCTCGGGCCGCGCGGAGCCTGGCGGCACCTCTGCCTGGAAAAGCGCGCGGGCTCAGAGGGGCGCGGGGGCCGGTGGCGTCGCGTCTGTCCCGCGTCCTTCTCGTCCTTCTGACCCCCGCTACCCCAGGTCCCTGGGGCTCGAAGGCCGCCGCAGGACCCCATTACACAGCCTCCAAGGGCTCCGGCGGAGAATTTGCTCCCGCCGCCTCCCGGTAATCCAGACTTTCCTTCCCTCAGCCCGCCTAATAAACCGCCTGGTGGAGCTGATTCACACTGAAGTGTGAGTGACTGATCGCCCCGTGCCTCTGGGGAGTCTGCGACGCTTATTCTGGGGAAGAGTGAAGTGTCAGAGCGGGTGGGAGAGTTGGGGGTTGGGGATGGCCTCCCACATGTGGGTCGGGCCCCTCCCAGCTCTTTCCTGCTGCTCTGGGCCCTGGCTCCCCCTGGTGAAGCGCGCTGACAGTTGGCTCCCCCTGGGGGTGCTGGAGGGCCTGAGCCTGCTGCAGTGTGCCAGCCTGGAGCCCACTCTGCCACTCTGTGTGGCCCTGAGCACTGCACATCCTCTCCCTGTGCCTTGGTTTGCTCATCCGTCAACACTGGTGACATCCGTGCCAGTCGGCTGGATGGTCATGCTAAGTAAAGCGCCCCTCGGAAGTGGCCCTGGCCACGGGATGTGTGGCGGCTGGAGTTGCCTGCCGTGTGGACCAGCCGGGGTGATCTTGCTGACGAGGCAGGTAACCAGGCCCAGCAGAAAGGGCTCAGGAAATGTTAGTTGCCCTGATGGGGATGATGAAGTGTGTAGAATTTTTTCGTGACGATCTGAGCGCCGGGTGGCATGGCAAGCCCTGGAGTGGGAGCAGGGTTCCAGGTTTAAGCATGGTCTGACGCTGACTCAGGGTGACCCTGGGTCAGTCCCCTATCCTCTCTGCCCCATGCTCTGCAAGACCACAGGAGAGGGCTGGGCTCCCCCTCCTGTCTCTGTCCCCACTGTGTCCTTTACCTAGAGCACCCATGCAGAGAACCCCTGGGGGCCAAGGGGTCCAGGAGGTGGACCAGGAGGCCAGGGTGGGGCCTCTGAGGGGTGAAGACTGTCTAACTCCCCCACCAAATACTTGGCTCTGTGCTCTTTGTTGGGGCGTACCCTGGGCAGAGGAGGCAGGCCAGTCCCTGTCAGTAATCTGGAAGAGGGGTGCTGATAGAGGGCCTGGTCTTTTGGGGGAGATCCTCGGGCCTATGAAGTCAGGGAGGAGCCACCAAGGAGGCTGGCCCGGGAGAGGCGGAAGGAGGGCGGACAGGCTCCGCATCTGCCGTGGCCCTTCCTGTGCACAGGACGGGGGGGGGTGGTGCTGGGTCAGTCCCCATCGTCCCCCACGTGTGTGCGCGCACGCACGCGAGCCTGCAGGTGGGAGCCTGAGGGGCACAGGGGCACCAGGTGGCACAGCCGTGGTCACAGAAGGCCTGGGTTTGGACCCTGCTGCCACCGTCTGCCAGCCGTGTGACCTCGTCCAGGACGTGTCACACCGCTGAGCCCTGGTTTCTTCATCTGCACAGCGGGGGTAGTGAACCCCTTTCTATCTCAGGAGTGGCTGTCAGTGTCCAAGGGGCTGGTGGTGGCGTGTGGTTGGTGTTCAGTGACTGAGTCACTGGAGCTGCTTTCCCTGGCCTTTGGGGCTGGAGAGCAGGGCTGTGGGGCCACCTCTGCTTGGGGGGCGGGGCTGGGGCCAGGTCTGGAGAAGTCTGGGGCAAAGGGCAGGCTCCCAGGTCCCTGTCCACTTGGGTCTCGTGGCAAAGGCTTGAGTCCATCAGGAGTGGCCAGGTTTGCGGAGCCACCTGGGTCCTCCTGGCTTTTGTCCTTGAAGCTCTGTTGTGGGACACCAAGGGTCAGTGACTGTCAGGCCCTGCCCTCCCCTCACTGGCTGGCTAGTAGGTGGCCTCAGTAAGCCCCGGGCACACGCATATGTGGCTCTTTACTAACCTAGGGTAGCGTGGTCAGCACTGGGCAGCCTGGCTGAGGGAGGTGGCCCACAGGTGGCTGGTGAATGCTGGGTTTGCAATCAGGATGAGGGCTCCTTGAGCTGTGGTGGACAGCCGTGGAACTAGGGACAGACTGAGCCAAAGGCTGGCAGTGGGGAGGGTGGCAGACCAGTTAGACCAGAGTGGCATGGCGTGCGCCATATATGGTGAGGGTGTGGACGGGGCATGGGAGGCAGGGAGGGCTCTCTCGGGACGCTGAAGTCCTCCCCCACGGTAGGCGGCCTCTCTCCGAAGGCCTCTGGGTCTCCCCAGTGACCCTGACCAGGCGTCCAAGGGCTGGAGACAGTCCCACACGTGGGCCACTTAAGTTCCAGAGGTGTTGGGAGGAGCACTCTGGGATCTTTGCAGCCTCGGGCAGGTGGGCCTCCTCACCACCTCTGGGCCTGTGCCCCGGAGGGCAGGGACAATGCTGAGAGCTGCCTGGCCACAGCCTGAGACCTGCGCTTCTTTAGTGAATTACGCGCCTTGACTCTCAAGTGACAGCAGCCCCTTTCACTGATGGATCTGGGCTCAGGGCCAGGCTCCTGAGCTGCATTTGAACTTGAACTCCAGGAGCTGTGTGAGTGAAGGACAAGCCCAGGCTGGGCTGTTATTGGCAAGGGGGCCTCAAGGTGCTTGGAGTTCTTGGGAGGAGAGGACAGTCCTCCCCACCTCCTTCCTTTTCCCCAGGCACCATGACTTCTGAGGGTCCAGCTCTGAGGCCACCTGAGTGGTCAGCCTCTGCTCGCTCCATTTCAGGTCACAGACCACACTGGAACCTGTGGGCAGGACTGGCGCTTTTTTTACCCCTGGCCCCAAAGTCCCGAGGTGACCCTCAATCCACATGGATCAGTGGGCCTCCCGGAGGGGTGTAGCATGGGCTTGGTCGTCTGAGGCAATGGCCTGAGGGGTTGGCAGGGCACCCTGTGGTATCCATGCCCCATCTCCCGAGGCCACGCCCCAATTCCGAGAAGCGTCTTGTGTCCCTGTTAATAAGATGTTTATTGTGAGCCCGTCAAGGGCCACCGGCTGCCAAGTGAGCCCGTTCCAGGCTGCTGGGCGGGGTACAGGGTCCTGCTCACTCCAGCCTGCAGAGGGAGGCGAGGCCCCACCCTAGGGTATGCCAGGCTGATTGGCGACCGCCCTGAGGTGGTGGCATGAGGGTTGTGACGGGGCGGGCCCCCCCGTGGATGGGGAGGAGGGCGCCGAGCCCTTCTGCGCGGGCTCCCGGCGGCTCCTGGAGTTGGCACAGAGCTTCCCCAGGAAGCAGAGGGGAAGGCGCGTGCCAGCGTGGAGCGGCCCGTGACCTCTTCACGCCCTGGGCTTCAGCTCTCTCTGTGTGAAACGTGGTAAAAACCATTCTAACTCGTGGTGCCCAAGAGCCCTGTGGGGGGCCCGTCCAGGCGGCCCGCCCAGACCCCGGCCGGCCTCCCGGCCCTTGACCCTGCCGCTGGGCATATTATAAACCAGAACTTCCGTCCCGTAGTATCAGAGGGCCATGTGTCCCAAGGCAGGGGTCGGAGCCCGCCGAGCCCCCAGCATTCACTGCCGGCTGCCCCCAGCTGGGGGCCTGGGCCTTTGTCCCTCCCTCCCCAGCCGCTGTCGTCGGCACAGTGGTGGACCCCCTTCAGAAAGCTGCCCCCTTCAGCCCTCTGCTCCTCTCATGCATGCTGGGCGCCCTGTGTGCCAGGCCCTGGGCTGGACATAGACCCCAGGAGTGGACAGGCCCGCACGTCAGAGGGTCAGACCTGCTGGCAGGTACCCACAGGTAGCAGCTCTACCTGCCCGGCCCTTGCTGCCACTCTCTCCCTCAGAAGTGGTTTAATAAAAGGCGTAAGTGCCTGTGTTCGGGGGACCCTCCCTGGCCGTGCTGGAGCCAGGTGCCTCCTCTGAGCCCTTAAGCCCGTTCTCTGGCCACCACATTTACCTGTCCACGCCCCACCCCCCCTTGCTGAACCGGGAACTCACAGAGGACAGGGCCACATCCCAGCGCCCGTGCCCAGGGGAGGGGTGAGGGCGAGTGTGGGCTCTTGCAGTGAGAAGTCCCACTGGAACATGTAAAGCAGGAGTCCCCAACCCCCGGGCTGTGGACTGCTCTGTTAGGAACCAAGCCGCCCAGCAGGAGCTGAGTGGCGGGCCAGTGAGCAAAGCCTCATCTCTGTCTTTGCAGCCGCTCCCCAGCTCTAGGGTCACCGCCCTAGCTCTACTTCAGATCATCAGGCATTGGATTCTCACAGGAGCACTGGTCCCTAGTGCCACAAAGGCTGGGAGGCTTCTGCAGACCTGAAGCACGGGCAGACGGGCAGACCGGGCAGGCGGGCGGGCAGGCTGGAACAGGGCTCTTTGCAGTTGGCTCACCACTCCCTGCCTCACCTGTGTCTCTCTCCTCAGCATCAGAGGCAGATGGCTCTGTCATCCTGGAAGGCCCCCGCCTCAGGGGTGGCAGAGTTTTGGGTCAGCTAATAATGGGTTGCCGGGCTGCATGCAGCCTTGCTCGAAACTCTCAGGGTTTCTGTCACAGCTCCCCCACCGTTCGTCCTTGCTGGGGCTCTGGCTGCCAGCTCTCCACAGCGGCCACCGTTGACTCAGGTCTCAGTGGCCAAGTGTTCGTGAGGTCCCACCCTAAATGGAAGCGGGTCCTTTCTCTGTTCCATTCTGGAGACGTGTGTTGGGGTTAAGGTTGGGGTTAGCCTGTGCTCCCCTGAGCCTCCTGCCACAGGGCGGACCTGGGCTTTGGGTCCCGGGGAGCCAGTCCCTCAGGTGGGCCCGGCCAGACCAGGTCTTCGACCCTCAGGAGAGTGGGGGCGAAGGAGGCAGAAGGCGGGGCTGGACGCCCCGAGCGGACAGGTGCAGAAGCACAGCCCTGCGTGGAGTGAGCGAGGCACCCCGGGAAACCCTGCGCTCCTCCTGCCTCCTGCGGAGGGCCCTGCCCTCCCCTCAGCTGCTTCCTCTCCACTTTGGGACCAAAAAGGCTGGTGCTGAGCCCTTATGTCCCCTGACAGTGCTGGGGGCCTGGGCCTGGCAGGACGGTCGGTGGACAGCTGGGTGGGCAGAGGATGGAGTGGCTCTGGTCCTGTCCCTCAGCACAGGATAGGAGGTGGCTTCCTGTCGCCGTCACTCTCTGGCCTGAAACCGCTAGGAATGCCCGCTGGCCGTCTGGTGCTGGGCGGGGTGCGTGCTGGTGACCCTGGCTGCGAGCTGGAGGCAGCAGAGGGCCTCAGCCCCCGCAAGTTGGCTTCAGGCCACCAAGACCTCCCTGCTGGCCTGGCTCCTGTCAGCACGTGGTGCTTCAGGGTAGAGCGCCGGCTGCCTGCCACCTCGCTCCTGTGGCCCTGGTGTCCACTTAACATAAAATCGAGCGAGGGGTGGCGCTCGTGTGAGTCCCCTGACCCATGCTGGTGTCCTGGGCGCCCTGCCTTGTGAGCTTTGCCACTTGGGGCGGGGGCTCTGTGAGCTCCTTCTTCCCATTTTCTTGAGAATGTGACCAGGAGGGTGAAGTGCTGTGGTTGTTGGTGGCTCTGTCCTCTCTGGGGGTAGGAAGTTACTGGGGAAGGAAGAGAGTTGAGAAACAGGACCCCCTGGCCCCCGAGGAGGATCTGGGAGGACCTGCCCTGAGCTGGGGTTCCTGCCAGCCGGGTGCTGAGGGGGCAGCTGGCTCAGGGCTGGTCTTAGGTCGCTGGAGGGGACGGCCCCCTCCAGCCCGCTCCGGCCCAGGCCTGCGACCTCCACGTCGATCCACCCACCCACCCGCTTGCCGGCCTGGGCCCTTCCAGTGGGCCACTCCCAAGAATGATGCAGGAGGTGTTGTGTGGGACCAGGAAGTGGCCAGGCCGAGGGTCCGGCAGTGTGCCGCTGTGGAGGCTCCGAGGGAGAGGCAGGGAGAGGCAGGGAGGGTGGGGGTCGGGCCCAGGGCGAGGGAGCAGGGGCTAGTTTGAGCAGGGGCTAGTTTGTTTTCCAAGCTCCGTCTGGGGTCCGTCCCAGAGACCCCAGCCCCTGAAGCAGTGGCTGAGGAGGCTTGGGCGAGACCTGTGGGAGGGCTGGGCCTGCGTGGGGGAGGGGTCAGCTGACCAGGGTGGTGTCCGTGACCGCCACGGAGTGGCCATTAGGGCCAGGGTTGCAGAGCTGGCGAGGCGGAGGAGCGCTGCCTGGTGTGCCGACTCTGCACCCACCCCTGTCTTCTCTGCTGGCTTTTTTTGGCCAATAGTGCTGTGACCCCATGGCTGGCTCCCTGGGGAGGGGTGGTGTCCCTATAGCACCCACTGAGCCGTGCCTGCCTCCCCACCCAGTGCAGCCTGCCCCGGCCCCGTGGCAGGCCCCCAGCCGGGGGGCGTCCTCGGGGGCCGGCTCTCGGAAGCTTGGTTCCCAGCTTTGCTGACCTCCAGAAGCCACCCAGCCTGTGGGATCCTCGGTTACACCACCAGATGAGAGCATTCGCCCTGTGCATGATGGCCCTGAGGTGGCCCCTCCGGGCTGGCGGCAGGGCTGGGGGGCGCTTTGCCTGGGGGTCTGATGGTCTGGGACCCCCGTGCCAGGGGTGGGGTGTGGGGCTCTGGGCAGGTGGGAGAGCCCGGGTCATGGGGCTCACACAGGCTGAGGCTGCGGTGGCCATGGGCCCAGCCTGGAGTCCCCAGGGAGCTGTGGCGCTGAGTGTCCACCAGAGGCCCTCTTCTCCAGCCCTGTCCTGGGCTCCGTGCCCCCTCAGACCACCTGGGGACACCTGATGCCTCACTGCGGGACATCAGCAGGTGTCTTGGGGTGAACTGAGCTGAGACCAAAGATCAGGCGAGAGTTTGTCGGGTGGGGACAGCATAAAGAGGTCAAGGAAGATTGTCGAGGTGTCTGATGGGATTGAGCAGCGACCAGGAGAGGGCCTTGACCTTGAGACTGAGCACGGTCACCTTCGAGAGTCACTTCTCTGCTGTGGCTGGACCGGGGCTCAGAGGAAGCAGGGGCTGGGGCGGGGATGGGAGGGGGCGGCGGAGTGCAGGGAGCCTCCAGACCGCTGGCCTTGGAAAGCGGGCAGTGGGCAGGACGGCAGGCTGGGCGGATGAAGAGTCCTTCCTGCCCGCCGCCTGCTTCTTCCTGTCTCGTGCCCTGTCTGTCGAGAGCTGGGCACAGGCCGTACCGGGAGTGGCAGGGGAGGCGGCGGCCGGGCCCCTTTCCCGCCAGCCCAGGCCCGCTGCCAGAGGCTTCTCCGCACTGGGCCGGCGAACAATGGGGCAGTGTGAGGGTGCCTGGGAACGGTCAGGCCAGCCAGGCCCCCCGTGGGCCCATGCCGAGGGGCGAGGGCGGGGCCAGTGGCCATGAGTCATCTGGTCCAGCGCCGAGGCCCGGGTCCCCAGACCGGGAGGAACACGCTGCTCTCAGTGACCCAGCCGGCCGGCGGCCTGCCCCGGCTTCCCGCTTCTGCCCTGCCGTCCGCCTCTTCCTGGTCCTCTCCCTCGCTCCCTCCTCCTGGGCCTGTCTCTGTCCCCTGCCTCTGTGAGCCAGAGACTCAGGCCTGGGAGCTGCTTGCTCCCCAGGGCCCTGCCCGCCGCAGCCCAGGCACAGGGGCTGGCCCGTGGCCTGGGTGCCGCTCTCCAGGCCTGCGGGCGACCCCAGTCAGGTAGCCAGCGAGAGGACAAGACCCGGCCCAGATGTGCCACCTCCTGAGGCCAACCTAAAATTGACTCAGGAATAAAAGATGGCCCCAAGTAAAAGACCGTGCGATCAAAAACCTCGGTAAAGATTAATCGAGTGTCAAAGAAGAAAAATGCTGGCAAACAGCTCGCCGATGTCGACATTAGGCACAAACGGGTAAGTGGAGTAAACCTGAGGACACCTAC
>NW_024349804.1:14081683-14082177 GCF_902729225.1 Pteropus medius | reverse complement strand
GCACCCCGTGACTTCCACAAATGAGCCTGCCTGGTCACCACTGACAGGAACCCCTGACACTGCGGTCACGCGAGACACCAGCTCCCTCGCCACAGCCGGGGCCGTGTCTGCAGGTGTCAGGGACGATAGCTCACAGGAGCCCAGCCCTCCAGGCCCACACCCGCGCACACCCGCGCACACCCGCGCACACCCGCGCACACACACTGGTACGCGTGCAGAACCCACATTCGAGCTGTGTAGCTGTCGCACATGTCCTGTCTGCACGCCTGTGACCCTGACCGGTGGGCAGACCCGCAGCTCACACGTGGGCCCGTGCATTGATGACCACCCCACTCCCCCAGAGCACACAGCCCCACGGCAGCGGGGACCACAGAGCCTGCACTTTGTGGGACTTGGTGGCAGCTGTCTGTGGGATGGAGCTGTTTCCACCTGCCTGCTCTGCCCCCGCCCTGTACCTTGGGTGACCTGGACCAGTCTCAACTTTGAGAGGAGGA
>NW_024349804.1:14072027-14080946 GCF_902729225.1 Pteropus medius | reverse complement strand
GCTACCACTTCCCCCTTTCTGCCCCAGCCTGGCCTGGCACTGGCCTCTGGTCGGGTGCCAGCCCACCTAGCTCACCCACTGGCGCAGGGCAGGGCCAGTGGTAGCCAGAGGATATTGGGGTGTCAGGATGGGCTTCCCTTTGGGGGTCCGTCCTGTGGAGAGAGGGGCTGCGGATGTCGGCATCTGTCCCTGAAGTTTGGCTAGTCCCAGGGGAGGCGAAGGCAGAGCACAGCCTGGCCCCATCACAGCCCATCCTCCCCACCCAGAGTCAGTCAGTGGCCACCTAGGAGCCCTCATCGCGCCCACGGAGGGATGGTGGCCAGGTGAAAGTGAGGCCCTCACAGGCCTGAGCCTGCCTGGCCATCGAGCCGAATGGGAGTGGGGATACGGGCCACCTTGACTGTTCCCTCAACCTCACCCAGGTGTGGAGCCAGGAGCAGTGGGTTCTGTCCTCAGAGCAGCTGCCCCTGTCCCCGCTCATGTGCCAGGTAGAACCGGAACAGGGGTTCCGTTTCGGCTTCCTGTGCCTTCCATGCAACTGCAGTCCCCAGTGCCCACCAGGGTCAACATTCCGTGCCTCCTTTGGGGCTCCATGGGTGCCCCCTTTGTGCTGGGCCTGAGCTGGTGAGGATGGGGGACAGTGACAACCTAGTGTGTTTGGTGTTTGGAGGGGCTGTGCTAGCTGCTGGGGGGCGCAGGACTCCTTAGAGAAATAACTCATTTCATTTTCGGATTGTTCCTTGCTGGTATATAGAAACGTGGCTGATTTTTGTGTCTTAATCTTCTATCCTACCACCAGGCTGAGCTCGTTTATTAGTTCTAATCATTTTTTATGGATTCCTTGGAGTGTTCTATGTACATGATAATCTAATCTGTGAAGTTTAACTTTTTCCTTTCCAATCTGGATACCTTTTGTTTCCTTTCCTGGCCTCGTCGAACTGGCTAGAACCTTCGGGACAATGACGAACAGCAGCCGTGAGAGCAGGTGTCCTTGCCTGGTGCTGACCTTAGGGCAAAGCACAGCCTTTCACCAGAGTGTGGTGTGGGCTCTGGGGTTTTCGCAGCCTGTTACCAGGTTGAGGAAGTTTTTTCTTGTTCCTTGTCTGTCGAGTGGTGTTTTTATCATGAAGGATTGCCAAATTTCGTCAAGCGCTTTTTGTTCTGAGATGATCACATGATCTTTGTCCTTTATTCGATTGATCTGATGTATCATACTCACTGAATTGTGAACATTAAACCAACCTTGTATTCTTGGGTTGAATCCTACCTGGCGTGGTGTACAACCAGTTTGCTGATACTTGGTGAGGATTTCGATGTCCACCGTCATCAGGGATGTTGGTCCGTAGTTTTCTTATGATGTCTTTAGTTTTGGTATCAGGGTGATGCTGGCCTCGCATGTGCTAAGTGGAGGGTGGTGGAGGGAATTGAGAGGAGGTGGTGGCCGGCCGCTCGGAGGTGGTGGGTGGAAGGCTGGGAAGGGGAGCCGGTGGCCTTGGACATTGCCAGAGGAGGGACTGGCAAGGGCACTGGGAACGGAGGCTCAGAGGCAGGATGTAGGACTGCAGGGAGCGGTGAAGGCTGGTTGCAGTGGGACGGGGGCCCCTGGAGCTGGCCTGAGGTGGAGGCCAGGACACCAGGGAGGAGAAACCGTGGGCAGCTAGGTGGGAGCCGGGCCCTAGTTGTTAGAGCTCCTATCAGCCGCAGGTGGCTGGTCTGGGTGGCAGCCCACGTGCTGGTGGGAGGTGGAGGCGTCAGAATGCTTGGGAAGCCAGAAAGGGCCTTCACCAGCCTTTGGCCAGCAGGAGGGTCCCCTGGGAGAGGAGCGCGCATATGCCCAAGCAAGTGGGAGCTGCTGGGGACCAGACTCCTGACCAGGAGGGAGCACGGAGAACAGCAGAGCTGGCCCCGGGGCCTGAGGGCATGGCCGCCTGCAGGGCACACAGCCAGCTGGACCCACCACAGCACTCGGAGGCGGAGGCAGGGCGGCCATCGCCCACGTACAGAGGTGGAGACGGGGATTCATTCCCTTTCCCAAGCGCGCCAGCCGTGGGCCTGGGCCCCGGGCGCGGGCCGAGGTGGGGCCGTGGGGCCGCTGCCGCGTTTGCATCGGTAGCTCCTCGGTTCTGTGCGGCACTCTGGACGTTCGCTGGCACCCAGTCCTCAGTGGGGCTGATGGGGAAACTGAGGCCCGGCGGAGGGGCAGCTCTGGGGGGGCGGGGGCGGGGCTCTCACCTGCCCTTGGGCCCCGCCCGCGGGGGCGGAGCCGGCGGCGCGGGTCGGGGCGCGGGGCGGCATGGCGGGCGCGGGGCTCCGGCCGCGGGGCTGGGCCCGGCAGGCGGCGGGCGCGGCGGGCGAGGCGGCGGAGGGGCCGGGCGCGGGGCCTTGTCGCTGCGCGCAGGGCAGGCGGGCCGTGCCCCGGAAGCCGGCCGTGCACGCCGCGTGGACGCCGTGAGTACCGCGCCGCGGCCAGACCGAGCCCCGGCCCCGGCCAGCGCCTCCTGCGGGAACAGGGGCGGGCGGGGGCCAGTCGGGGGCTCGGGACGCGGCGCGGGCCCGTCCGTCTGCCGGCGCCTCCCGGGGGGCGGGCGGGGGCCCGGCGGCGCGGGGCGGGGTCGCTGCGCCTTTGTTTGCACCCCGCGCTCTCGGTGGGTCGGTGGCCGAGGGAGTCGGCATTGTGTGCAGACGGAGCCTGAGGGGCGGCGGCCGGGGTGACCCGGGCGGGGGCGGGGATCCGCCCCGTCCCTGGAGGCCGGGAGCATTCCGTGGAGGGTGCTGCTTCGCCGGGAGCAGAGTGAAAGTCTTTGTGTGCGTGTGTGTTGGGGACGGGGCTGTAGGGGCAGGACTCCCAGCTGGGACGGTCCCCGCTGCTCCACTCCTGGCTTTACTCTGACCACACACCTCCGGCTCCGCTGGGGCCGCAGGGGGGACCAGGCCGGGCGGGCTGGGGCTGCTGTTCATTGGGGGAGAGCCCCAGAGTCACTGGGCCTCGAGGTTCCCACAGAAGAGGCCACTCAACCCGGGCCCTGCAGGATAAGCAGGAGTTGGGTAGGTAGCCGTCTCCGGAAGTGTGGAACCCCTGGCAGGGAGAGCCACCAGCCTGAGTGAGAGGCTGGGGAAGGGGCAGGCCTGACCCGGGCACTGGAACGTGGGGCCCGCTGGCCTGGTTAACCCTGAGACAGTCACGCACTGTGTGGTTCCTGCCTGAGTGCTGCCCCAGGCTGGTGGGGAGACAGGGTGGATGCCGCCCAACCCACCAGGTAGTTGTCACAGTCACTGCTGATGGGGGGCGAGGGGGTGCTGTGTGCCAGGCTGCCTCTGCTTCGTCCTCCCGCTTTACAGTCTCAGCAGCTGGGGTACAGTGATCCCCCAGAAAACCAAGCCAGGACAGAAACCGAAGTTGTCTGACTCGGGAGGCAGGGGCTCTTGGCTACTTGCTTTCCTGTTCCCTGGTCACAGGGCCTTAAGGGGTGGACAGAAGCCAGCTACGGGCAGGCAGGAGCGGAGGGTGGTGTCTGGGGGCTGTGCTCCTCCCTCCCTGCCGAGGGTCAGAGCTGGTGGAGAGGGTGCCCAGGGCCTGCCCAGCCCCTGTACCTCTTTAATTCCCTCTTTCAGCTTGTGATCCTTGTCACCTCCTCTTGGAAGTTCTCCCTGACTTCCCGTCTAGGGCAGGCCCCATTATAGGCTCACCTGGCACCTGGACTTAGGACGTCGGTTATGCTCTAAGGCCGGCCTGACCCGGGCTGGTGGCTTTCTGCGCTCCTTCACTGCTGTATCCTAGCCCCGTGGGGCCTCGAGCTCAGTGGGTGCTAAATGAACCAGTGGCAATGAAGAGACGCGCTTAGCTCTCAGGGTCCCTGGGGGTCTGTATTTGGCTGAATGGACCAGGTGCTGGTCGAGTGGCCCAGGTGGCCCTGTCTCCGAGGGGTCCCACCTGGAAGCCTGGGGCCTTTGGAAAGGGGGCTCACTCGCCCCTTGCTGCCTAGAACTTCGGTGCCGTCTACAAGGTCTCAGCAGTGCCCTCCTGCGTTTCCCCAGCTAAGCCACCTCTGGTCCCCAGGCCTGGCTGAAACATTTCCCCTTGTACTGCAGCTTAATGGAGGCCGAGGAGATGCACTGGCCCATCCCCATGAAGGCCATCGGTGCCCAGAACCTGTTGACCATGCCCGGGGGGGTGACCAAGTCTGGCTACCTGCACAAGAAGGGCGGCACTCAGTTGCAGCTGCTCAAGTGTGAGTCCATAGCGGTGGTGAGCAAGACTGAAGCCATGGGGACGGGGCCAGGCCCTGGTCCTGCCGCCCCACCGGCCTCGTCGGGCAAGCACCCTGCCCCTCTGAGCCTCCGGTTCCTTACATAGTGGGCCCTCTGGAGTCTCCCTTCCCTTCCTGCTGCCCCCACCCTGTCCCCCGGAGACCCAAGGTCGGCTTCCTCGGCTCCTTGGCAAGCTGTCTGGGCTTCTTCACCCCGTCTCTCGCTGTGCCAGCCTGGGGTGGAGGGGAGCTCCCAGCAGCCCTGCTACCTCCAGCAAGATGGCCGTGGCCTCCCGGGGCCTTGGGCCCTGGCTCCGCGCCTCCTCAAGCCAGCCTCGAGCCACTCTTGTCCCTGGGCGCCCGTGGTGGCTCTGCACAGCCCCCCAGGCCTACTCTGTCCTGGGGCTGGCCAGCGTGTCCGTGAATTTGTTCACACGTGACCCCACAGTGGACCCCTGGGGAAGGGTAGCGTGCCCATCTCCTTCCACCTAGTGGCATGCAGAGCCTGGTCAAAAGTCATCCGGGGCCTTCAGGGAGGGGGCCCAGAGTGGGGTCTCTTCTGCGGCCTTCTGTGGCTCATACCCCCGCCCCCGCCCCCACCGCCTCCCCGCTGCCACAGGGCCCTTGCGCTTCGTCATCATCCATAAGCGATGCATCTACTACTTCAAGAGCAGCACATCAGCATCCCCACAGGGTGCCTTCTCCCTGAGCGGCTACAACCGGTGAGTGCTGCCCGGCCCCCCAGCAGTTCGCGATGGGCTTGCCTCTCCTTCCTATCCAGACTCTCCTGAGATGGCTCACGTCCCCACCCCTTGACCATGTCCAGCTTTGGTCACTTCCTCTCGGACCCCAGTGTCTCGCCCCCTTCTCACAGTCTACCCTTGGCCCTTAGCTGAGGGCCTGGGGGTGTGGCTGGGGGCTTCCTGCTGCTTCATCAGTAGGCCTCAAGGGATGGGACAATCTGGTCTCCAGTCCCCGTTCAGCCACCGCCCAGTGACTTCGGCATCCCTCCTCCTCCCCGACTCTGCCCCCTTAACCATGGCGGCCTCCTTTCATGGGATCAAGAGCCCAGCCCAGCCCAGGCCCTGTCTCCAGCCCCCCTGATCCAGGGACCTCCCAGACTGTGGCCAGCTCCCTGCTTCGCACGTGCCGTGGGCGAGTGCTCTAGTGAGCGGCCACGAGCCTGCCTGTGAGGAGCTCCCAAGTCAATACACGGGCGAGCGCTGGCCAGAGGTGGGAGGGCAGTGTCCGTGTAGAGTGGCATCCACGGGCAGTGAGGTGACACAGCCTCGTCTTGCATCCCTGCACGTTGCTGCTCCCAGGGTGCACGCCTGGACCCCAGCACCCCTCTGTCCGCTCAGCACCCGACCGTCTACACGTGCCGTGTCCTTCAGGGCAGGGGCCTGGGCGCCAAGACCTGCTTAGGGGCGGGGCAGTTTCCACGGGCATGGTCCAGGCGGTGACCACTGGCACTGTGCCCTCAGGGTGATGCGGGCCGCTGAGGAGACCACGTCCAACAACGTCTTCCCCTTCAAGATTGTCCACATCAGCAAGAAGCACCGCACGTGGTTCTTCTCGGCCTCCTCTGAGGACGAGCGCAAGGTGACCGGGGCAGCTGGCCCAGGGCCCGGGCCACCTGTCAGCCCAGGCGGGCAGCTGACAGGCCCCCTGTCCTGGCCCTGAGGGACATGGCTGGGGCTTGGGCAGCTGGGCAGGCGCTGCCCCTCAGTGCCCGGTCCGCATGCCCAGGTTCCCGCACCTCATGCTCAGACGTGCTGTCTTGGGAGGAGCCCTGAAGGGCTGAGGGGGCTGTAGTCCCGGGACGGCCAGCAGGGTTGTCCCCCTGACCTTGGTGGTCGCTGCAGACCAGTGGGGCAGTGAGCGGAGGAGGGCGGGGGGACCCGTGCCCTGGCGGCACTGTGCCCACTGTGGCCCTGGCTGACCCGCAGAGCTGGATGGCCTTGCTGCGCCGGGAGATTGGCCAGCCCCATGAGAAGAAGGAGCCGCCCCTGGATGCCAGGTGGGCCTGGGGGTGTGCCGGGTGGGCACGCAGCTGGGTTCCTGGGCACGACACACACTCCCGCCTCCCAGCCCCAGGGGCTTGGCCTGGAGCCCCTCCTTGAAGGCTTCTCAGAAGGTGCCGGCTGCAGGGCGTGCCTATGTGTGTGCTGCCGAGTGTGTAAGCCCATGCGAGTGTGCCACCGAGTGTATAAGCCTGTGTGTGTGCCCCGAGCGTGTAAGCCTGTGTGTGTCTCCGAGTGCGTAAGCCTGTGCGTGTGTGTCTCCTGTTGGTAGTTCTCGTTCAGGGTCACGTGGTTTTACCTGCTTGCCCAGGAGGCCCGGCACTTGTAGCAACTCAGAGCTTTGGGCCCCCCCGACCTCGTCCACCCGGGCTCTCCTGGGAGTGAGACAGGGCACTGGCTCAGTCCGTTTGGGTGGCTGCGAGGTCACTGAGGTAGCCCAGCCCCAGCAGGGTGGGGACAGAAGCCACCCGTCCCTTCTAGATGAGGAAACAGGCCCAGAAGGCCAGGCACGCCCAAGGTCATCCTTCGGGGCCCTCCTCATCCTGAGCTCCCGGTTTTCCGTGCAGCAGCGTCCTGCTTGGGCTTGGCCTGGAGTTGACAATGTCCCCCCTCCCCCCACCACCGGCAGGAGCAGGTGGCGATGTGGGCCCTGAGGCCTGGCAGCATCTGGCCAGTCCCGAGGCCGCACTTGGGGCAAGAACCACAGTGGAGTTGGGGAGGGAGGCACCACAGCCCCAGTCCCCACGTTGGTCCTTGTGACCGCGCACGGATGTGTCTCTGTCTCTAGGTGTCTGCCTGTCTGTCTGTCGTCGTTTCGTGTCCGTCTGTCTAGCTGTGTGTGTCCACGTCTCTGGTTCCTCGCATTTATCTGCGCCCACCTTCGTGTGTCTGAGTGTCTGCGTGCCCATGCCCACGTCTGTCTGTCTGTCCGCATGTGTATGTACGTCCGGGTCCCCTCCCGGGCTCACCGCCCCCACCCGCCTGCCCTCCCCGCCCTCAGTGACTCTAGCTCGGACACCGACAGCTTCTATGGTGCGGTCGAGCGGCCCGTGGACATCAGCCTGTCACCATACCCCACGGACAGCGAAGGTGAGGCCTTCCCGCGCGCCGCCTCTCCACACCTGGCCCCTGGCAGTGGCGGGGCTGTCCTCCCCTGGGGCCGCCACCTGGGAGGGGAGTCAGGTCTGGCCGTCCTGCCTGCTGTCCCCGCGGCTGCCGCATCCTCAGCCCGGGCTTCCCCGACACAGCAGTGCTCTGAGGCCCCCCCCGCCCCCGTCTGCCCACAGACTACGAGCACGAAGACGAAGACGACTCGTATCTGGAGCCTGACTCCCCTGAGCCTGGGAAGCCGGAGGGTAGGCGGCCCAGGAGGGCCTGGGGCGCGCTGGGGCTGGGAGCAGGGGTTGGGACCTGTCTCCTGGTGGCCTCAGGCTCCACCCTGGGCCTCGATTTCCCTGTTGTGGCCCAAGTGTCCGGAAGAACAGAGCAGATGAGGCGCACGGCTGTCTGGCCCCACCTCTGGGGCGTGGGGACGCAGAGACAGGGCTGGTCCTGGGGCTTGAGAGTGGCAGGAGGGACCCGGAGGAGGAGGCGGGCCCAAGCGGGCTGTGCTCCCTGTGGCTGCCAGCTCTCAACGGGGCTCTGTAGGCCAGAGGGTCACTCATGGCCCCACGCCCACCCCCGCCTCTCGAAGCACGTGGCCTAGCAAGGGACGCAGGCGTGTACCAAGCATCATGTTCACGTGTCACAGAGAAGCGCAGGGCTGGGTGGGGCAGGCCTATGCCTGCCTGTCTGCCACCCCTGCTGGCTGCCCTGTGTCACCACTCACGCTCCTTTCCACTCTCCCTCAAGCGAGCCGGGAGGGCCCAGTGTTCCCGCAAGCCTGCCCGCACACTCCCGGCCCACCCTCCCCGCTTCCCGGGGCCCATGCCGGCCAGGCTTCCCCGTTTCCCCAAGACGCCTCCTATTAGGGTTTCCCGTGGCCTCCCGTTTCCAGATGCAGCTCAGCACCCGTGAGCCACACCTGGCCTGGTGCCTCTCCCCCCGTTCCTCACCTGCCTGTCTGCACCAGCTGCCTCACGTTCTGGGGCAGCCCTGTGCCAGCCCCTCGATACCCCGGGCAGGCCTCGTGCACCCTTTCATCACTCCTGGGCTACACAGCCGGTGTCACTGATGGGCTGTTGAACCTGTTGACATCTCCAGCCGAGATCTCTCTTCTGAACTTCACAGCTCTGCCCCAACAGCCCAGTTGTCCCCTGGACGTTTCGTAGCATCTTAAACTTGTTAGGAGCAAACGCAACTCTCATCTTCCTCCCAGTCTGTTCCTGTCCATCCCCCTCACCTGTCGGTGGGAATGCCAGCCTCCCAGCTGAGGCCAGGTCCCAGGAGTCCTCCTTGCCTCCTCTCTCTCTCATGTCCCCCTCCAGAACCCGATGGCTCCTGCTGTGACACCTAGGTCTCAGGCTGCCTTGTGGAGGATGGATGGGGGTGGGCCCGGACCCCAGGAGGAAGGCTGTCTTGGAAATGCTGAGCATGGGGGCTGTAGGGTAGGGGGGAATATGTGTGGGGATTTTTTATCCACTGGGCCCTGGCAAAAGCTCCATTACCCGGAGGAGGGGTGTTGGTCGCCCCTCCATCAGGTGACACCT
>NW_024349804.1:14006941-14072016 GCF_902729225.1 Pteropus medius | reverse complement strand
GCGTGTAAGCCTGTGTGTGTCTCCGAGTGCGTAAGCCTGTGCGTGTGTGTCTCCTGTTGGTAGTTCTCGTTCAGGGTCACGTGGTTTTACCTGCTTGCCCAGGAGGCCCGGCACTTGTAGCAACTCAGAGCTTTGGGCCCCCCCGACCTCGTCCACCCGGGCTCTCCTGGGAGTGAGACAGGGCACTGGCTCAGTCCGTTTGGGTGGCTGCGAGGTCACTGAGGTAGCCCAGCCCCAGCAGGGTGGGGACAGAAGCCACCCGTCCCTTCTAGATGAGGAAACAGGCCCAGAAGGCCAGGCACGCCCAAGGTCATCCTTCGGGGCCCTCCTCATCCTGAGCTCCCGGTTTTCCGTGCAGCAGCGTCCTGCTTGGGCTTGGCCTGGAGTTGACAATGTCCCCCCTCCCCCCACCACCGGCAGGAGCAGGTGGCGATGTGGGCCCTGAGGCCTGGCAGCATCTGGCCAGTCCCGAGGCCGCACTTGGGGCAAGAACCACAGTGGAGTTGGGGAGGGAGGCACCACAGCCCCAGTCCCCACGTTGGTCCTTGTGACCGCGCACGGAATGTGTCTCTGTCTCTAGGTGTCTGCCTGTCTGTCTGTCGTCGTTTCGTGTCCGTCTGTGTGTCTAGCTGTGTGTGTCCACGTCTCTGGTTCCTCGCATTTATCTGCGCCCACCTTCGTGTGTCTGAGTGTCTGCGTGCCCATGCCCACGTCTGTCTGTCTGTCCGCATGTGTATGTACGTCCGGGTCCCCTCCCGGGCTCACCGCCCCCACCCGCCTGCCCTCCCCGCCCTCAGTGACTCTAGCTCGGACACCGACAGCTTCTATGGTGCGGTCGAGCGGCCCGTGGACATCAGCCTGTCACCATACCCCACGGACAGCGAAGGTGAGGCCTTCCCGCGCGCCGCCTCTCCACACCTGGCCCCTGGCAGTGGCGGGGCTGTCCTCCCCTGGGGCCGCCACCTGGGAGGGGAGTCAGGTCTGGCCGTCCTGCCTGCTGTCCCCGCGGCTGCCGCATCCTCAGCCCGGGCTTCCCCGACACAGCAGTGCTCTGAGGCCCCCCCCGCCCCCGTCTGCCCACAGACTACGAGCACGAAGACGAAGACGACTCGTATCTGGAGCCTGACTCCCCTGAGCCTGGGAAGCCGGAGGGTAGGCGGCCCAGGAGGGCCTGGGGCGCGCTGGGGCTGGGAGCAGGGGTTGGGACCTGTCTCCTGGTGGCCTCAGGCTCCACCCTGGGCCTCGATTTCCCTGTTGTGGCCCAAGTGTCCGGAAGAACAGAGCAGATGAGGCGCACGGCTGTCTGGCCCCACCTCTGGGGCGTGGGGACGCAGAGACAGGGCTGGTCCTGGGGCTTGAGAGTGGCAGGAGGGACCCGGAGGAGGAGGCGGGCCCAAGCGGGCTGTGCTCCCTGTGGCTGCCAGCTCTCAACGGGGCTCTGTAGGCCAGAGGGTCACTCATGGCCCCACGCCCACCCCCGCCTCTCGAAGCACGTGGCCTAGCAAGGGACGCAGGCGTGTACCAAGCATCATGTTCACGTGTCACAGAGAAGCGCAGGGCTGGGTGGGGCAGGCCTATGCCTGCCTGTCTGCCACCCCTGCTGGCTGCCCTGTGTCACCACTCACGCTCCTTTCCACTCTCCCTCAAGCGAGCCGGGAGGGCCCAGTGTTCCCGCAAGCCTGCCCGCACACTCCCGGCCCACCCTCCCCGCTTCCCGGGGCCCATGCCGGCCAGGCTTCCCCGTTTCCCCAAGACGCCTCCTATTAGGGTTTCCCGTGGCCTCCCGTTTCCAGATGCAGCTCAGCACCCGTGAGCCACACCTGGCCTGGTGCCTCTCCCCCCGTTCCTCACCTGCCTGTCTGCACCAGCTGCCTCACGTTCTGGGGCAGCCCTGTGCCAGCCCCTCGATACCCCGGGCAGGCCTCGTGCACCCTTTCATCACTCCTGGGCTACACAGCCGGTGTCACTGATGGGCTGTTGAACCTGTTGACATCTCCAGCCGAGATCTCTCTTCTGAACTTCACAGCTCTGCCCCAACAGCCCAGTTGTCCCCTGGACGTTTCGTAGCATCTTAAACTTGTTAGGAGCAAACGCAACTCTCATCTTCCTCCCAGTCTGTTCCTGTCCATCCCCCTCACCTGTCGGTGGGAATGCCAGCCTCCCAGCTGAGGCCAGGTCCCAGGAGTCCTCCTTGCCTCCTCTCTCTCTCATGTCCCCCTCCAGAACCCGATGGCTCCTGCTGTGACACCTAGGTCTCAGGCTGCCTTGTGGAGGATGGATGGGGGTGGGCCCGGACCCCAGGAGGAAGGCTGTCTTGGAAATGCTGAGCATGGGGGCTGTAGGGTGCAGGGGCTATGTGTGGGGTGCCTTGTATATCCACTGGGCCCTGGCATCCATGCAGGAGGAGGAGGGTGGTCAGCCTCCATCAGGTGACACCTGCTTACCAACCAGGTCTCTTCGTTCTGCAGACGCCCTGACCCACCCGCCGGCCTACCCCCCGCCTCCCGTGCCCACCGCCAGGAAGCCAGCCTTGTCTGACGTGCTCCGTGCCCACTCCTTCACCTCCAAGGGCCCGGGCCCTCTGCTGCCACCTCCGCCTCCCAAGCGTGTCCTCCCGGATGCGAGCGTGGCTCCCGAGGACTCTAAGAGGGACTTGCTGGGCCTGAGGCGGGCCGAGCCGGGCCCCAGGGTGCCCGCTGCCTCCCGGAGGATGAGTGACCCCCCGCTGGGCAGCCTGCCTACCTTGCCCCACCTCCGGAAGCCCCCTTGCTTCCACGAGGGCCCCAGCCCAGAGCCCTGGGTCCCCAGCCACGGGGCCAGCTCCACCTGCAGCTCTGCCTGCACGGCCACGGCCGCCTCTAGGAACTGTGACAGGCTCAAGTCCTTTCACCTGTCTCCCCGGGGGCCGCCCACACCCGAGCCCCCACCCGTGCCAGTCACCAAGCCCAAGTTCCTGAAGATCGCTGAAGAGGCCTCCCCGAGGGAGACAGCCAAGACTGGACTCTTTGTGCCCCCCGTGGCCCCCAAGCCTCCTGTGCTCAAGCTACCCATGCCGGAGGCCGCAGTCCGGCCTGCGGTCCTACCCAAGCCGGGGAAGCCGCCCCTTCCCCATCTCCAGTGAGTGTATGGCGCTGGTGCCACTGAGACCCCTCCCTAAGCTGGCGAGTCCCCTGCCAGCACCCTGCTCCCTACCCCTGGCACTCAGCCCATGATGGGCGGCACACAGCCTTGGTGTGGGGACAGGAAGGCTTTGCCGAGGCTGAGTGGCCTTCTTTGCAACTGGCCCAGTGGCACAGGGGGGTGTCCAGTCTTGCCCTTGAGGGGTGTCCAGCCCAGTGGGCGGTGGGCCTGGAGCCCTTGGCTGCCTCGGAGCAGTGGGCGGGGAGGGGCTTTGGGGGCATAGGGCTTCCAGACCCCCTGCCATGCTTAGCGAGAGCATGGGGGGGTGAAGGTGTGACTGGACCCATGGGGCTGACCGCCTGCCCTGGGAGAAGCCGTGTAGGGATGGGAGCTCGGCCCAGAGCCTTCCTGACCCTGCCTGGGGCTCTGGCTGTGTCCCTGGCTCTGGAGCCACCAAGGCTGCCTTTGTGCCCTTCCCGACTAGGCTCTTGCCAGAGTGCGGAGCATGGCGTGACTCACCCCTGAGGCCCACATGAAGTGTTTCTGCTCTGTCGCTGGGCAGTGCCCGTGTGCCCCCCACTTCCGAAGTGTCAGTGCCAGCAGCCTGTGCTCAGAGGTGTTGGGCCCCGCAGCAGTGAGGCTTTGGGAGGCTGCAGGGCGGGGCGCTCAAGCGGGCACTCTAAACCCATGCCCACTGAGCACCCTTGACCGTGGCACCCTTCTCTCCAGGACTGTCGGCACTGCTGCCTATGGGAAGGTGCCTGGGGGGACCCCTCGCCACACCTGTGGCTCTTTTTCACGAGGGGCCATGGGGGTGCAGACTGAGTCTCTGGGCTGCGTGCCGGCTCTGGGCCTGGATCCGGGCGCCACTGTAGGGCGGCGGTACCAGGCCCGCTCGTCCGTAGCACAGCCTCGCCCGCAGCCCACAGCCCCTACCAGGCCTCGGAGGCTTGGGACCACTTGGCCACACACGTGGGGTCTGCCTCTTGGACTCGGCTGTTCATGTCCATCCACAATCTGGCTCCAGGAGGGGCGTGACTTGGCTGAGGTCACAAAGTTGGTCAGTGGCAGAGTTGGGGCTGAGACGCACCCCCTCCCCCAAGCCTGGGGCCTTCTCCAGCACCCAGGGCACTTGTCTGCAGTGTGATGACACCAGAGCTCACGCCTCCAGGAGCCCCCTTGCCCGTGCTGGTGTCAGCCCTGACTCCAGCTCAGGCCTCCAGGTCCCAGGCGGTTCCTGTCGCCCCAGGGCAGCCAGCACGGGCCTCTGGGCTCTGTAGTCATGGGCTGTAACAGCCACAGATCCCATGAGTCCCAGTGCTGAGCTTGATGCGGTCACTTGGTGCATGAGCGGTGTGTGGAAGCAGCAGAGGGACCCTGGCCCCGGCCACGTGAGTGACAGTGGTGTGACTTTCTCTTCCTCCTCCTCCCAGGCGATCGCCCCCCGATGGCCAGAGTTTCAGGAGCTTCTCCTTTGAGAAACCCCGGCTACACTCGCAGACCGACGCCTCGCAGGCCGACGCCTCGCAGGCCGGCGCCTCGCAGGCCGGCACCTCGCAGGCCAGCGCCTCGCAGGCCGATGCTGGTGGGGAAGACTCTGATGAGGACTACGAGAAGGCAAGGCTTAGCGAGAGCCCAGATCCCAGCCATGGGTGGGCGGCCTCAGGGCAGCTGCAGGCCAGCATGGCCCCTCACTGGCCACCTGGAGCCAGGAGCCCCCAGGACCCTGGCATTGAGGGGATGGAACCTGGTGCAGAGCCTGAGATCTTGGCAGAGGCCGGCAGCCGGTGCGTGTGGGCGGGTGCTGGCAGGACCATCATTCGGACCTTGGCACTGACTACGATTGGCCTCTCTCCAGGTGCCGCTGCCCAGCTCGGTCTTTATCAACACCACGGAATCCTTCGAAGTGGAGAGGTCAGTGTGAAGGCCTCTCCGCAAAGCCTGGTTTTTGCCGACGCAAGGTTCCTTGTCTCCCCATCCCCCAGCCCCGTCTTTCTGCCTTTCTGTTCCCCCCACTCACCTTGGTGCTGAGCAGTTGCGGGCACAGGTATACCGCTGAGTGCAGGAAGAACCTAACGAAACAGCAGATGCCACCAGCTCAGTCCCCGTGTTGGCCGGCACCCTGGTGTGGCCCAGGGCTCGGCACGGGCTGGCCCTCACAGACCCCACTGCTCTCGGCACTCGAGGTGCAGGATAGCGGGAGGACTAAAGCCACGCTGAGGAGGGGGCTGGAGGGTCCCCGAGAGCCGGCTGAGGATGGCTCAGCTGGTGACTGTCTTTTTTAGGCTATTCAAAACCACGAGTCCCCGGGGAGAGCCGCAGGACGGACTCTACTGCATCCGGAACTCGTCCACCAAGTCTGGGAAGGTAGGCACTGGGGAGGGTGCCCTGGCAGCCACTCGGCCGAGCAGAGGTCCCCAGGGGACAGCTGTGCTGCTGGGCTCTCCACACACCGGGCTGATAGGCGTGTACACGACCTGACAATTCGTAGATCACATTCCCATGCAGGCTCTTATTTGGCATCTCAGCTGAGTGCCATCCTTGGGGGCTCTGCCTGGCAGCCCCCCTTCCCCATGTCTTCTCAAGAACTAAATGCCATTTTCATACTGGGGGCAGTGGCGGCCACTCTCCAACACTGGCAGACGGACCCAGGAAGGGAGGTCTGGGGAGGAAGGAGAGGCTGCTCAGGGTGGTCGGAATGGCAGGATTTCTGCCAACTCTGCCTCTGCTTCTCCAAGGGTGACTCGCGTGACCTCACTGAGCCTCAGTTTCCCCGTGTGTGTCAGGAGTGGTCCTAAGATAAACCAGACACCTGCGACTGTCATTTAAGTCTCATCAGAAGCCATCTGAGGGCAGGAGCCTCAGGGCGAGGGGCTGCCCTTCTTGACCTTGCTGTCCACGTGCAGGGTGACCCCTCTTTGAGTCACCTCAGAGGGCCACAGGACCCAGCCTTGACGCTGCCCCCTCGGTCCCCAAGGTGTGGCCCCCCAAGGTCAGTGCCGCTCCCAGCCTGTCCTCCACTGCTTCCCGCTTTCGTCCCTGCAGGTTCTGGTCGTCTGGGACGAAGCCTGCAGCAAAGTCAGGAACTACCGCATCTTTGAGAAGGTGAACGGGCTGCCCTGCCTGAGGGCCCTGGGCAGGAGGGGACCCTGGCCCGGGGTGTGGCAGGGGGCAGGACAGAGCCTTGCTAATAGAGCAGTGGATGGGCTGAGATCGGCACCTCTGGACACCCTCCCCTGCCTTCCCCTCTCCCACTGCCTCAGCCTCCCCCATTTCTTTGCTTAGCTCTGTCCTCAGCTGACCCTGGAGAGGGTGGGTGATCAGCCCTACATCCTGGGTTGATTTCTATACCAGGCCTGCATCCTCTGGGCAGAGCTGCGGGGGGAAGGCTGGAACTTGGTCGAGGTAGGCACGGAGCGAGCATGGGGCAGCAGGAGCAGGCTTGACTGTCGTGAGAGCTGACTGTCCTATTTCATAGGGCGGGGCAGGCTGGCCTGGTCTCCCTGACATTTGCCCCCCTTACTCCCCAGGACTCTAAATTCTACCTGGAGAGCGAGGTCCTGTTCGTGAGCGTGGGCAGCCTGGTGGAGCACTATCACACCCACCTACTGCCCAGCCACCAGAGCCTGCTGCTGCAGCACCCCTATGGCTATGCCGGGCCCAGGTGACAACTGCACCTTATGCTACTTGGTAGAGGCGACTGCGGGGCATCACCCCAGGCCACACAGAGGACACTGGCCTGCATTGTAGGAGGAGCAGGAGTGAGCACCCTGCTCTGACCTCAGGCCTCCCCCGACAGACACCTCGTGGCATCTGCCAGGCCAGGCCCCACCCAGCAGGCTGGGTCCTTGGGGCTAGGCCAGGCCCCGAGGACTGGGAGGCTCTCCCATCCCACCCCACCTGGCCTGCCCCACCTCCCAGGAGCTGGAGGTCCCAGGACTGAGCCCTGCCTGGGCTTCGTGGACAGGAGTTCCGGTCCTCCCTCCAGCACACCCACCCTGCACTGGGCTGGGAGCTGGGCAGGGCTGGGATATCTGGGGTTGGGGCAGAGGCTGGCCCCAGGCCCCCCACCGCCAGGACAGCCAAGACACAGGCTCCAGGAGGGGCCTATGCCTCATAATAAAGCACAGATGACGTTTGCCTCGGTGGCCAGGCCTCATTGAGTACCTGCTCTGACATCCGAGAGATGACTTATCACAGCTCAGCTCATGGGAGCCCTAAGAAGTGGCCTCCTTGTCTAATGGCACAGGTTGATAAGTGGCCTGCCCCAGGGCAGAGCCAGTAACTCAGCAGGATGCGGACCCGAGCGGTCTGGGCTCAGAGCTCACACTCCCTAGCACCAGGTTCTGCTGCCACAGGTCAGGTCCAGGGCAGTGGGGCTGCAGAGCTTAAAGGCTCCTGCATCTCCAGCTGGGCCACTTGCTGGATTAGCAAACGGTTACTGGGAGACATCTGGGCAGGAGGTGCACACAGCCTACGCTGTCCAGAGCAGCGGGATGTGCAGCTTGGAACCCAGCCGGGGCCTCCAGGAAGGCTTCTTGGAGGAAGTGACGACTACAGACAGGAGCAAGAAGAGTGGGCCTCGAGTAGGCGGGGACGGTGGTGTCTACATGCCAAGGCCCCAGCCACGCGGCTCAGACCCATCCCTGGGCAGCCGCTCCCTCTACCGTGGATTCCAGTGGTCCTCCTGCTACAGCCGCCCAGGCTGGGTTTCTCTGTGTGTGAGAAGGAGCCTCAGCTGGGGGTCAGAGCAGGCAGGGACGCCAGGGTCATCCGATCGTCACTGCACTATATGTTGGAAAAGAGGAATTTGCTGTGTGCAACCCAAACTGAGGACAGCACTTGTGCCCACCGGCCAGCCGTTAACTGTCCCCTGGAGAAGGCCCTTTGAGCTCTTCCGCACCCCCACCCCGGGCCACCCTGCGCATGTTCCGGGTGGGGTGGTTTGATGGAGAAGAGGAAGAGATGAGGTGGGTCAGCTGACGTGGGAGGTCACACCCCCCCGGATGCTATGGGGTGCAGTGGGGACCATGGCCATCTGCTGCCAAGAACCAAGTGACCAGTGCTGTCTGCAGACGCTTCCTCTTTAGCTTGCCCGGGGTGAGGGGTCAGTGCAGCCACAGTCGAGTCTGGGTCGCAGGGAGCTTCCGGTGTTGTGCGCCGTCTCCGGAAGACCAGCAATCCCTCTCTGCCATGGGCGTAATTCTGTGACCTCTGCTCTGAACTCGCTTGGGGAACCCAGCAAGGCGCACTTCTCCACTGTGGCTGTGGCTTCTCTTCCTGTACGATCTCTCAGTGGGGACTTGGCTCAGAGAAGCACTTCCATCCGCTGCCACTTCAGAGCCAGATCAGTGGCTGAAACATAGTTGAAGCCCTCTGAGCTGGAAGGTTGGAGGTTCTGGGGCCCAGAGACATGTGATCGGTCCTTCTGGCTGCCTAGACCGATGAGGCCTGTGGCTGCCCAGGGCGTAACCCTGGGTCCGGCCTGGCTTTCCCTCCTCTCAGGCCCTGGGACCACTGCCCCGGACTGCTCCCTGCCTCTTTGTGAGCTGCCCCTGGGCCCGGGGCCGCAGCTGCGAGAGTGTGTGTGTTGGGTGCATAGGATCCCAGGCATGGTCCAGCATGAAGGAGGGGCTGCAGGGCCCCACTCCTGACACCCACAGTGAACGTTATGTTCCTCGTAGAGGGTTGGAGGGTGCTTCCTCGGCACTTACTCTGTTCGAGGTGCTAAGCTGGATACCTGATGTAGTTTGCTTGGAGAAGCAGCTGCTATTCCATTTTACAGGTGAGAAAAATGAGCCTAAGGCCCGGATTCAGGTCCCAGCTCTGCCACTTACGCCTGTCCCCTGCTGCTCTGAGCCTGCGTAGCTAACCCCTGCCTAGCTCCCTGCCACCCCTCACAGCCGCAGATATTATCGTGGGGGTGTCTAGGGAGTCTGCCTGCCAGGGTTGTAGGTGTGCCCTTACTTAGCTCAGGGGGCCATAGCTCTGGGGGAGGAACAGCTGACCTGCTTCAGTCTGGGGATAAACCTGCTCTAGGGGCTCTCCTGCTCTCTCACCTTATAGGGAAACAGGCTCAGAGAGGGTTCACTGACTTGCTTAGCATAGTGGTGCGTTCGGAGCTGGGTTCCGTTCCTGGGCTTGGGAAAAGGGCCACAGATGCGCTGGGAAGCTCCTCCGAGCAGGGGACTGATGTGCTCTCTTTCCTACGTTGCTCAGTTAGAGTGCAGGAAGCCTCTCTACCTCCTGTAAATAGGGGCTTTTATTATGAAAAGAGTTGTTTTTACAGCCCGATGAGACCTCACAAAACACGTCTGGAGGGCTCCCAGTCTCCAGTCCACCTCTGGGTCATGGTGTGTGGACGCCCCCTGCTGGTCTAAGAGGGAGCTATGAAAAGGCAGAGGGCTTAGGACCAAGGGGCTTCTCGCCCAGTGCCCCCACTCCGATCACTGGAGGAGAGGCAGAGAGAACACAGGCTGCACAGGAATATGGGGCAGAGCTGGCGCTTGAACCAACTCCGTGTTTAGAGGAGGGGCAGTGAACGGACAGCTACAGCCATGTCTGGTCGTGACTCAGCAGCACGGAGCCCCTCAGCGGGCAACTCACATACACACACAGCCCCCTCTCCGTGCTGGCACATCCCGTCCCTCTGTCCAGAAGACTGCAGCGGCAGGTTGCAGCAGGCCATTTTTAGTTCACACCGGCATATTGAGCCAGCCTTCCTATGAACTAAGCACATGCCTTTTCCTCCTCTGTCACTGACACAGGGAATCCTCCTGAGATCATAGGTGTGAGCTGAGAGATCGATAGTGATGTGACAGTGGTAGGTGACATGGGGTCTGGACCACCTACCTCTGCACCTACAGGAACACCATCCTGGATCTGCTTCCAGGTTACAGTACATCTGACTTTACACCTCGGTAGTCTGACAGAACCAAGTGACTGGCAGTTCTAGCCTCAAGTCACTTTTGACGTTATATAAAAACATTCCATTTCCACCAGAGCCCAGTAGCAAGCCAGAGTCACTTTTTGAGTTGCTTGAATCTGGGTTTGTAGTTTTCATCAAAATTTTAAGAAATCAGCCATTATGTCTTCAAATAGTATTTCTGTCCTCCTCCCAAGCCCACCTCCATTTTCAGCGACTCCAATTACACATATACCAGGCCTCCCGGAGTCCTACATCTGGTGCTGTTCATTCTTTTCCACGCTCCTTTCTCTCCATGTTTCATTTAATTTCTTTTTCCATGTCTTCTAGTTCACATTTTCTTCTGTTGTGTCCAGTCTGCTATTCACCCCAACCAGTGTAGTTTTCATTTTTCATTTCTGACATTGTTTTCATCTTTAGAAGTTCGATTTGGTCTTTAAATTTTTAAAATTTAGATTACAGGTGACATAATACTATGGTAGTTTCGGGTGTACGACATGTAGGTTAGACGTTTATATAACTTTTGAAGTGATCACCTCAATAAGTCTAGTATGCATCTGACACCACAAATAGTTATTACAATATTATTGACTATATGCTCTATCTGTACTTAACATCCCATGATGATGTTTTTTTTTTTGTACCTTCATGTCTATGCTTAACGTGCTCGATTATCTTCTACTTCTCCCTCCCTCCTTCAGCAAGCCGTCACTGATACCTCTTGTGGGCCAGGTCTTGTTGCTGGGTGCCAGGAACCCAGAACGCTACAGAATTGTGGAGTCTTGTCCAGGAGACGTGTCCTGAGAGCAGCGGTCACTATTATCCGTAGATGATATTCCTGCCCCTTCTGCGCGCAAAGCCAAAGAGGCCCCTGCTGGGAGGGCAGGCCCGGGGTCCTCACTGTTCTTCCACTGCCCAGCTTTGGGCCTCAGTTTTCCATGGGTATGACGGGAACAAGAGCCTCTGCCAGTCCGCCTACTGGCCCTTTTGGGGGGCTCAGATGAGACAATAGTAGGGACGGGGCGGGGGGGGAGGGGGGAGCTGATCTGGACTCTCGGCTAGCCTCCAGGTCATCGGGAGGTGACGTGGTCTCATCGACTCCCTGGCTGAGAAGGCGAGGCCAGGCCCGGGCACCAGGCAGCCGCCCTGTCTGTGGAGCCTTATCAGGGTCCACAGGCCCCGCTGCCCTGACCCCACCCTGGCTGCCGGCCCGGCCCCATACTGTGCCTGCCCGCCAGGGCTTCGGACAGAGCCCAGCACAGGGCCGGGCCCACGGGGGCAGCGTCTGTCTGCTGGAGGAGTGGGCGAGGCGGGCAGGGAGACCCGGCCCAGAGCTCCGACTGACCCCGTTCGGACAGCAGCTCTGGCCGAGAGGAGCCAGCAAGGAGACCGTTTAGAACGCCCTCCTGAGCATCGCGTGAACTGGGTCGCGGGAGGCCTCCGCCAAGGTGTGACCTGCGACCACCACCGACTGAACGGGCGGTTCCGGGCGAGCGGGCGCCGCTGGCACAGCCCACCCGGCCTCCTTCAGCGACGCAGCCTGTGGGGCCGCCCAGCCAACCTGCGGCGCCAAACCTCAGCCGTCCCGGGGCGCGCGGGCGGGCGGGGCGGGGCGGGGTGGGGCGGGGCCGGGCCGCACGGAGTCCGGGCCACGCAAACTGCGGCGGCGGCCCCGCCCCTCGCCGCCCGGGCCCGCCCCCGCCGCGCCGCAGCCAGCCAATCGTAGGGCGCGTTGCTGGGCGGCGCGGCGCGGGCTGGGCCTATGGGGTGGCACGTTGTTGGGCTGCGGCGCCTCAGGCCGCACCCAGCTCGAGAGGCCTGGGCAGCGCCGAGGGCTGAGGGGGCGGAGAGGCCGTTCGGCCGGGCGGGCGGGAGGCGCGGGCCGGGAGTGCGCGGCGCACAGGGGGCGGAGCCGGAGTCCGAGCCGGAGCGGGAGGCGACGGGCGGCGGCCGTACTCGGACCCGGGAGCCCGCGCGCTGCCCGCGATTCGCCCCTGAGGTGAGGCCCGCGGTCGGGGGCGGCGGCGGGGCGCGGGGCGCGGCGGGCTGCCTAGGGCCGTGCAGCCGCCAGGGCGGGGCCGCTGGGTGGGCGCGGGGCGCGGGCCGGCCGTCGGCCGGGGCCGGTGCGGAGGGGGCCGGCGCTGCGCGAGGCCGCCTGGGCCAGCTGCCAGCTGGTCCGGCGGGGGCGGGCTCCGGCGCGCACGTTGGCAGACTCGGCCCGGGCCCCGAGCGCTGCGCGGACCGACACGGCGCCGGCATCATGCAGTCGGCCCTCGGTTAAGGACGGCAGCTCGTGGTGGGAGGGAAAAGCCAGAGCCGTCCCGGGCCGGGATAGGGTGTCCTGGACCTCATTGGAGGGGGCCGTTGGCCATCTTCGCTCCTTTCTCTCCCGCTTTCGGGGCGGGGGGTGTCAGAGGGCCTCTGAGATCAAGTGAAAATGACAGGTGCGATGACACGCGTCTGAGAAGTGAGAAGGAAGCTGGGCGAACGCTCGGCTCTGTTTAAGGTCAAGCGGGGGGTTTTATTTTTTGAATATGATGTTTCTGTTTTTTTGGCCTTTAACACTTTTATTTTTGCTCTTGTAATTCACGGCTCAAGATATTTTGTGGGTGATTTGTGTTCTCTTCGTGCGTCGCTGCCTTAAAATAAATATTTTGCTTAATCCGAAACTGCCGGTAGTGCGATTTTATGCCCAAATGAAATAAAGCAGTTGTATCTGCAAAGACCAGAAACACAGTTGTAGTCGTATATAATGCTGGTACGTTATTACAGAAAGGTTTTTTTTTTTTCCCATGTGAAAAATCGTTTGAAATCTTAATGGGAGTGGGAAATAGGCTGCTGAAAGGTCAACTCTGTCTCTTTTGCAAGACGCGTTCGTAGAGGCCCCCAATGAAAACGAGGCGCAGTGGATGAGTAGTTCACACCAGAGAGGGGAGGGCATACCAGGCCGAGACGGTGAATTAGTTGTATGAAGGTAGATTCGTAAAAACCGGAGTCTTTAATTATGTAAATTATGCAAATGCAAGCGATTTGTACACTATTGTTAAAAATCCAAAATCTGAATCTAACTCTTTGAGTCTGACTATTGGGGAAAACTAGAGGTAAAGTTGTTTTTTAAGGAAGTGGATGGTTTTGGCAGTCAGAACTGCTTTTCGTAGTTTTGATGTGGTTTACAGCAGGACAGATGGTATGATTTGTTTTAGTGCTTGACTTGTGTTTAGGTTTTAGTTAGAGAGGCTCACTGAATGACATGAATCTAAATGCTACCCGTCTCCAAAAGGTGGGATAATTTCCTCTCTAAAATATAATTTATATGGCTGCCCATTTTCTCCTTTAACTCTTTGGTGTTATTGGATACTGATTATGTTTTGTTTGGTCTTGTTTCTTTTTATTGATTTTACTGTAAAAGTTGTCTCTTTGGATGATTGTTAGTTTTTAGTTATTTCACGTAGTCATTGTATTGAGTCAAAAGTAAATATTGATATGCTTTATAACATTCTTGAAAGGACTACAAAAATGAAACACCTAATTAGTGTTAAAATTCTCTCAATTGTCTCGAATTTTTAATAGTTTGATAGTTAATTTTAAAGACATTTTTATTATGTGAAATTTAGTTTAAATTGATTTTATTCATTTTTACATGTTTAATTTGTCTCACGCATATAGTATATTAGCCGCTATTTACTCTCATCCAGTTTCGACAGTTATTAACTCATAGCTAATCTTCTTTTATCTGTACTCCCAATCCGAGACGTCATATCCTTTTACCTGTTAAATATTTTAGTATGTATATCTACATACATCTTTTTTAAAAGGTAAACACAAATACCACTGTCACAGAATTGCTTATTACCTTCAGATATTGAACCAGTGTTAAAATTTTCTTGATTATCTCACTTTTTTTTAAGTTTTGAATCAAGATCCAAATGCTATTCATACATTGTGACTTGTTTTAATATATAGGTTCTCCCTCCATCTTTTGATCTCTCTCTAACTTATTTGTTGCTGAAACTTGATGGTTTGTCCTGTGGAGTTATACACCGTCTGGATTTTATTCTGTAGTGTAGCTTACACAGAATTTACTGTAAATTTAATCTAATTTAGTTAGATCTGAAGGTATAATCAGATTCAGGGTTGATTTATTTTTGGCAAGAAGACTTCATAGCAGGTATAGATAAGGATTAATAGTTTTCTTGTTAGCAACCTTTGATGCTTAATGCTTAGAGTCATTATTTTGTTAGGCAGTGAAAATGTGGATATTTTAATTCTGTAACTTCATTTATTAGTTGGAATACTTCTCTAAAGAGAAATTGCCCCTCCATATTTCCGTTATCTTGAGTTAATAGCTCCTTCAAGAAAGGCAGGATAAATGCTTAATTTCTCTTCATTATTTTCTAGTTTTCAAAATAATCAGTTGGTATCCTATAGAAATAGCGAGTGAGTTGTGTATATGTGTTTGTATCATTGCAAACTCATAGATTTAAATATATTTGTTATGGTTCAATCCACTGTAGATACTGTCTTTATTTGATGCTCAGATTGTCCCATCTTTGTCCAATAGTAATCTGTTTAAATTGGCTCCTAAGTCCTTTAGACACAACTCCAGTAGTCTTTGACTGCTCTTCTTTCTGCTGTGACAAACAGCAGCACGTTCATCTTGGACATTTTCTGTCCCTGCCCTGGAATCATCCATTTCTACAAGGACCTTTGTTTCTTTTAATGAAAAATAGTATTTAGTAACCACAGTCTTGCTACAAGGGTGATCATTGTTTCCAGGTCTTTCTAGTGCACAGATCATGGGTTACTGATTTTTTTCTTGTAAAGCAAGAGTTCTATTTAACCTTCTTGGTCTTATGACTATATCTTTTTTCTTCTAAGACAAACATCTCGATTCTAATTACTCATTGTTTTATCCTGCTCTGTACACATCTGTATTGAGCACCTTTTCACGTCCCTGTTAGCTATCTGTATGTCTGTAGAAATGCCTGTTCAGATCTTCTGCCCACTTCTTAATTGGATTGTTTGTTTGTTTGTTTTGTACTGAGTTGTATGAGTTCTTTGTATATTTTGGATATTAATCCCTTAAAAAATATATGATTTGCAAATGTTTTCTCCCATTCGGTAGGATGCCTAACTTTTTTAATTGTTAATTTTATGGTTATAGTCTTAGTATGCTATACATGTTTTTTCACCATGCTATTTAAAATTTTTTTTTCATAAAATTTAACATTTTAACCATTCATAGGTATACAGTTTAGTGGTATTAAATACATTTACATTGTCGTGCAGCCATCACCACCTCCATACGCACAACTCCTCCATCCTCATAGCTCTTTTCTTGTAAAGCTGAAACTCCGTCTCCATTAAGCAGTAACTCCCTGTTCTTCCCTCCTCCCAGCCCCTGGCACTCACCATTGCACTTTCTGTCTCTGATTCTGACTACTACGTACCTTATGTGAGTGGAGTCGTACAGTATTTTTCTTTTTGTGACTGGCTTATTTCATTTTGCATAATGTCCTCAAGTTTCATCCATGTTGTAGCACGTGTCAGGATTTCCTTTCTGTGGCCGAATAATATTCCATTGTGTATATATACCACATCGTGCTTATCCATTCGTCTGCTGACGGACACTGCCATGTTTCAGCTATTGTGAATAGTGCTGCTATGAACGTACGTGTTTGAGATCCTGCTTTAAATTCTTTTGGGTACATATTCAGAAGTAAAATTGCTGGATCATATGGTAATTCAATTTAAAAATTTCGAGTAACCGCCATACTGTTTTATATAGCGACTGTGCCATTTTACATTCCCACCAAGAGAGCAGAGTTACCAGTTTCTTCACATCTTTTCCAACACTTGTTTTCTGTTTTTTGGTAGTAGCTGCAGTAGCCATCCTAATGTAAGGTGGTATCGCGCTGTAGTTCTGATGTGCATTTCCCTGGTCCCACTGTTCTTTTTTTCACGTCACATCTGGCACCCGTGGGTGTGTAGGACAGACATAGTTCTCATGCCTTCTCTCAGCTGCCCAGCGCTCCTCTATGCGGTTGTGCCGTACTTTATTTAAGATGTGACTACTTTTTAATGAACATTCAACTCCAAACTCTTGTCCCTTAATGGCATTTTTTTTCCTTATTCTATGATTCATTGAGAATTTTCTGGTGCATTTTGTTATCCGAATGGAAGGAAGTACTTTATATAGGTGCGATGTCATACTCCAGGATTCTGTTCTGTTGAGAAGACGTTAGCCTCCTCTGTTATGGGGTAGTTGACAGCCCAGGTGTTAAAGACTTCGGTTCTAATTTTTCTGTTCTTTTCTTTTCTTTTTTAAACAGCTGCCATTTCAGCCCCTCTACTGCAGTAATACAGTTTTGGGTTGGTTTCAGAAATGCCATTTCTGAGATAAAATCATCTAAATTATGTTGACACAAAAGTTCATCATCAGTCAGATTGTTAACATCACATTTTAGTTTTCTGTTGTTACCCATTGTTCTCCCACTGAACGCTGACTATTGAAGCTTTAAAGTCTAAAATTTAGACCTGTGGATTCTAAGTGTGTGAGAAACAGTGCCGGGAGCTCTCGTCGTCGGTGCTGTCTTGCTAACTAACGTCTGTTTTGTCAGTTTTGTTTTCGGGACGCATCTTGAATCAGCCCTTCGGTTCCCTCTCCACTCTCGTCGCCTGGGTCACAGCAGCCTCCAGCTGGTCTCCATGAGTCCTTTCTACCTATTCTCCACCTGTCAGCCAGGGCGGCTTACATTAAATATAAATTAGGTCACGTTCTGTCTTGCTAAAACCTTTTAAAGACTGATAAAGTGATTGCCTCTAAGGAACAGTGTACATGTTGGACGAGGTGGGAAGGAGATTTGCTTTTCACTGTATTAACCTTATATACCTTTTGAATTTTGATTCATGTAACTGGATTATGCATTCAGAATAAAATAAGTAATTTTACAAACTTCACAAGTTTTACAAAAACGAAATGCCCCAGTGACTCCCCATTATACTTAGAACAAAACCCAAACTTCTTACCATGATCTCCAAGCTCGCTTTCTACCACTACTCCACGTTCTCGTTTATGCTGTATTTACTGTAGTCTTCCTGGCCTAGCTCTTTTCTGATTTAGAGAATTGCATGTTGATCCCTTCGCCTAGAACGAATGCTTTTACACTGCCCTGCATGGCCAGCGTCCTTCTCATCTTTCACACCTCTGCGTAAATGTCCCTTAAAGAGGCCTCCCTAACTGCCCCTTACGGTAGATTTTCTATTCCCTAACTCAGATACTTCTTGTGTTCCTCAACTTTAATGACTTCTTTATCTGTTTACTCTTGTCTTCTCTTCCACAAGAATGGTACTCCACAAAGGCAGAGACCAGATTTATCCACTGTTTAAGCTGGCTCCTCTCTGTTCTTGCTAGAAAGAGTGACATGACTAGATCATGTCACTTCCCTGGTTAAGAACCACTGTTCTATGACCTTGCTTTTAGAACAGTGGCCCCCCCATTAACCAGTGTTGTGGTGGACTCAGGACCACCATTCTGGGAAGGTGGGGTTACTCCCCACATTGGGTGCCTGTGTCATGGTTACATGCTTCTGGACTTTCCTTAGGGATTTGTCCCTCTGTGTTGAAATGATTGTTGAAAAATAGGGATATGCTTTTAATTGGCAAAATAGAATTTCTAAATTCCAGTTTGCAAACTTCGGTTTTCATCTTTTTAAATATTTGCTATGTGCTAGGCATTGTGCTTTTATGTATTATCTCATGATATCTTACATCAGTCCTATTAAGTAGATACTGTTAATCTTCTTTTTCAAATGGAAAAGAAAGAAGAGACTTTAGGTGATTGCAAGGTCGCACAGTTAGGAGGCGGTGGGGCTAGGATTCAGACCAAGGGCGTCTGACCCCAGAGTGGTGCTCTTAACTACCCAGTCTTAGTTTGTGGCCCTTACAAAAACAGGTACGGGGCTGGATTTGGCTTGGTGGGGCAGGGCGCGGGGCATCATTTGCTGATTTCTGCCCAAAGAGTCTAAATTTTATCATTAGGTTAAATTAGACATCTGCCTCCGGGACCGAATTGGCTGTCTGCTAGCGGACTTTGTTTTGTTGCATCATGTTTTGTTCTAAGTCAAGGAACTGTGTGAAGAAACAGTGCTCTGAAGTGTTACGTTGTATTGGTTGTAGGGTGATTGTTGGGGGCTTTGTGATTATAATAAATTAAATAAAGACCATTCTTTCTTTTCATCAAGAAATTTGCTTTGCTTTTCTTTGAGTGGAATTTTCAACTGTATTCTAGTTCTATTCCAGAATGAGTTTTTATATTTTGTTTTTCCTTCAGTTTAACATATTTCAGTTGTAATTTAATAGAAAGAGCTACTTGGAGTTAGACCCAGCTGTGTAACTTTCTTTGCCAAGTGAATCTCTTTAGCGTAATGCCTGGCTCAGGAGGAACCTGAGAAATGACAAGCCCCTTTCCTGCTTTCACCTCCGCCACTTCCTCTGCCTCACATCCTTGGGCAAATCACTGTCCTTTTTCGGAACTTCAGTTTCCTGGTGCAGTAGATACGATAATACCTTCCTCAGCCACTTCAGAGAGTTCGTATGAAGGTTAAATGAAAGGTACTTTATTAAGTGATAGTTGCTGCTCAAGTGTGTGATTTATTATATCACATATTTAGAAGATACTTGGGGCAGAAAAGGAGAAAGGAATAGTTACTAATGGTGCATTAATTTCTTTGAAATGCACCCCTGGCCATTGTTTATCTCATACCTTTTCGGTGTAAAACATGTAAAAAAGCAGCTGCTAGATATATTATATCTAATGTAGCAACACGAGGTAATGTTGGAGAAAATGTAATGCTTGCAGTTCATAGTTGCCTTTGCCACAGAGTTTGCTACACAGAATTAAAGATTTGTGCCAAAAGATTTGGAACTCAATATCTTGGAGCTACAACCTAGTTTTACTTAGGAAGCGTCGCTTCGCCGTCTTCTTGCTGGCATCATTTCCTACGAGAAATTGGCCGCCTTGCTTAATCTTTGTTCCTCTGCGCAGCGCGTCCTTTTCCCCGGGCTGCTTCTGCGATTTTCTCTAGCTCTGATTTTGAGCAGTTTGCGGTGCCTTTGTGTTCGTGTTTCTTGTGCTCAGGAGTTCTTTGAGCTTCTTTCTCGGATCTGTCGGTTTGTAGTATTCATCAGATTTGGGAAAATTTTGGCCATTATTTTTCACATTTTTTTCCTGTTCCTCTTCCTTGTCCTCTCCTTTAAGGACTGCGATTCCATGCCTGTTAGACTGGTTAAAGTTGTCCCACAGCACAGTGATGCTGTGTTCATTTATTTGTCTTTTCTGTTGCATTTTGGATACTTTTTATTCGCGAATCTTCTGCAGTGTTTTCCCTTAGTCTTGTTCAGTGTAATTTTTTTATATTTACCTTGTAACTTTCATCTTAAGACGTTCACTTTGTATCTTATTTATGTTTTCCATCTCTCTAAGATTCTGAACGTAAGGAGTACAGTTGTGCTGCTTTAATGTCCTTGTCCACTAATATTAGCTTCTCTTAGTTCTGGGTTGGTTTTGATTGATTTATCGCCTCAATATGGGTCATATTTTCCTGCTTCTTTGCTCGCTGAGTAGTTTTTTTTTTTTCAGGCGAGACAACTTTTGGTTGACCTCACAGATTGCAAGGACCTTGTCAGCTTACAATCCCTTATTTTTTATTTTTTACGCCTACAGCACCTGGTCTTCCTAGGTGGTCTCCCATCCAAGTACTAGCCAGGCCCGACTCTGCTTCGCTTCCGAGATCGGATGGGATCGGGCTTATTCAAAGTAGCATGGCTGTAGATGAGTAATTTTTTATTGGTTGCCAGACACTGTAAATTTTACATGTTGGATTTTGAATTGTTATTTGTTCCTATAAATATTTTTGAACTTTGTTCTGTTACATTAGCAACAGGACTTCAAATTTTTTTCATGTGTTGGAGATGATGAATGGCAGCATTTTCTTTTTATATAAATTCCTAGCTTCCTTGAGAGTCTAAAGTCACTAAAAAGACCCCACTTACCTGGAAATCCTGTATATTGTTTTGTGTTTATTTTCCTCGTGGTTTAGCAGGTTATTTTGGCTAGTAGAAGGGATGTCTTTTTCGAATTCCTTATCTTCTAATGTTTTAAAAACTGAATCTGAGATTTGGTTTGTAAATTAAATATGCTACGCTCCTAGTTCAGTGTCTGCTAGCTATCACATGAGTCCTTAAAATAGTTAAGAATCTTAATATAGCATAATATTAAACTTTAACAAAAGTGTTTAATAGTTAATGCTTGTTCTGACCTATGTCCAGGAAACTGGAGCTTGAAGGAATGCAGGGGGAGCAAGTCTAATTCATTTTGCCCTTTGAGCTTTATTTACTGCACAAGTACCTTTTTAAACACTTGTTATGACCAGCGTATAACGCTGTTTCTTATACCTGTTAGCTTAAAAGTGTTGAGCATATTTTGGCAAGGCTTTATATGAGTTTATGCCACATAGGTAAAAAGGGGCATTTTAAATGCAATAGGACTAGAATTTGTAGGACAGTTATCTTGACTTTTAGCTGAACAGTATCTTGAGACCGTACTCTGCCAGGACACAATGACAGTAGTAGTTTTAAAAAATGTTATTTTGCAAGCATATTTTCTATTTTACAGCTTTTATTAACTTGCATTTCATTTCCGTCTCTTCACATATTGTTGACTGAACACCTGGTATCTGCTAGGTACTGTTCTAGGCACAATGGACAGAACAGGAATGAGACACATTCTCCGTCTCTTGGAAAGTTATATTCTAGAACAGGAGCTAGGTAATAAAGAAATACTACTACATCGTCAGGTAGTACTAGCTGCTGTGAAGACTGTGGAGGCCGGACAGGGGACTAGAGCATGATGGCAGCATGTTTTAGATGGGGGAGTGAGCTAGGCTTCTCCAAGGCGATGTCTGCCCAGAAATCAAATATGTGTGTATCTCGGGGAAAGCATTTGGGCAGTGGAGACACATCTCACTGTACGTGGTCTCTTGTTGGGCAGGCCTTCTGGGCTGGGCGTCTGGGACAGAACACTCTCAGGGGCTGTGAGCTAGATGAGGAAGCAGAGCGGATGGCATTTGCCTCATAATCCTCCTGTACCTGCCTAAGGCCCGGCACTGGGCACTATACGTTTGAAATTGATTTCGTGTGTGTGTTTGTGTGTGTGGATTCCATCTAATAAAGACAAAATCATTGTTATTAGTAGCGTCGTAATTAAAGAATCATTAAGTTACAGTAACAGCCGCAGGTAGTTTTTATTGAGCGGCATGTGGGAAGTATTGTTGTTACCCTATTTTGCAGATGAGGAAACTGTGAGAGGTTAAGTAACTTGCTGGAGGGCACACAACCAGAATGGTGTATACATATATCTCCTTTAAAAAACAGATTGTTACTCACAATGCTACTCACTGTGTTCCCCCCTTAATACACTTGGAGATGCTCACTGTCAGCACACATACGTCTGTTTTATTCTTTTATCAGTGTCAGCTATTTCATTTTACAGGTATACTTTCATCTTTGCTATACTGATGAATATTTGCTTCCAGGTTTTTACTGTTACAAACTGTTTCAGTTAATACTGTTGCATTTCTGTCTTTGGGCACTATGAAGTATGTCTGTAGATATATTCTCAGAAATGAAATTGCCTACTCCAAGGATATTTGTACTTTCAGTTTATATAGCTGTTTCCAAGAAGTTACACCGGTTTGTACTCCCACCAACTGTAAGTTTTCCCCATATAAGTGTTTGCATGTAACACAGATGTAGCAATAGTACCTATTTTACACAGTTATCGTGAGGTTTAAATGAATTAAGTGCATGAAAGGTACCTAGTAAGTTGTCAGTTAATGGATGTTATGTGTTACTAATATAGTTATTAACCATATTTCTGAATTTCATTACCAGAAATATAAGCCTAGGAACTGTGCTAGGAGGTTGGGAAATTATACAGTTGACCATAGCAACATATGCCTCCCAAATACCATCACTTACATCTGAACAAATTAGCTGAGTGTCGAGGTGTGGGAGCTTCAGGGGCCTGGGAGTGTGGAGCTGACCTGACATTAGGGGACAGAGCTGGCAGGCACCTGCAGACGACTTCTGCCTGGACTGGGCTACCCTCAGACAGGACACAGTAGACGTTGACTCCATGGGTACCTTTGGAGCACCCTGGAATTGCAGCTTTAAATGCTTTCATGGGGCAAGGAGGCCATCGCTTGGGAGGGACCTTTAGAGTGTTCTGTCCCAAACACTTTATTCTCCCATTCTCTTACTCCAGAGGCTTAGTTTAAATTCGCCTTATGGGTTGATTGATTGCGAATGAATTAGGGAGCCCATTACCTAAAAAAACCGGTTTTCCTCATCTGCATGCACACTATTGCTTGAAATTCTTTGCGGAGGAGACAGAGCCGTGTGGTGTTATGGAATGTACAAGTCTTCAGCTAGCAGGCGGGGATTTATGGCAGGTTCGCCTCGGGCTCCCCAGCAATGGGTGATAAAGTCGCTTGACTGCTCCTCGCTTCAGTCTTCTCCATCACAGAATGAAGCAGCCATAAGATGGAAAGGAGAGGATGTTGTGAAAACACTTTGAAAATGCGAAAGCTGAATGAAAACATACGTCCACACAGAAGCTGCACGTGAATGTTCTTAGCGCTATTTTTCATATCTAAAAAGTGCAAACAACCCAGATGTCCATCAGCCCATGAATGAGCAAACAAAATGTAGTGCACCCATACAGTGAGATGTCGTTCGATGATGATAATGAGTGAAGTGCTGGTGCACGGCTACACATGGACGAACTTGCAAAATGCTGTGCTGAGGGAAAGAAGCCAGAGAAAGAGGCTGGAGGAGAGGGGAGGGCGGGAGTGGCGGGGGGCGCCTGCTGCAGAGTTTGGAGTTTCTTCTTGGGTGTTGAAAATGTTATAAAATTAGATTGTGATGATGATTACACATCTCTGAATATACTAAAACCACTGAATTGTATATTTTAAATGGGTGAATTTTATGACATGTGAATATGTAAAAGTAAAGCTGTAAAAATACAAATGCATTAGGAGTTTTATTCTTACTGGAGTGAGTCAGTTGTCAGTTATTGATATAGTGCTGGGTATTAGGGATGTAGTGTCAGGATGCAAGCCCAGTTCCGCCACTCAAAAAATGTGGCCCTGGATTAAGTTGGTGAAATTCGCTGAACTCATTTTTCTAATGTGTTGAAACAGAGATAGTAACAATAATCACCTTGCGTGACTGCCCGTGTGGTCGTGGGGCCTGGTCGTGGGGCCGTGCCGAGAGAACTTTTGGACACTTACGGTACATGGGTTTGCTCTCAGGGTGTGTTTTCCTTTCCTTCCCTTCTTCTCCAGTGTGTAGATGAGGGAGAAGCAGACTTAAGAGGGAAAGGCACAGAAGGGCAATGGAGAGCCCTGTTTGTTAGCTACTCCTACCTTTAAAAAAAATAAAAAATAAATCTAAGCTCTGAGAGATATTTTTGTCCGTTGCAGCCGTACACGTTTACAGTTTAGCAAGAACTTTGTGGTTAAGCCATGCTTTCCAAGGTTTGAGAATATTTTAGTTAACAGGCCAGTCTCGTTCCCAGATGATACCGTTAATCCAGTTCGCTGTATAGAGCTTCAGGCAGGGAGGGAGGGAGGGTCAGGGTGGTGCTGGAGTCCCTTTAGGGCTGAGTGTCCACTTTCGTAGGAAGGGATGAAGGGATGTGCTGCCGATCCACTTGTGTTTAGGGGTGCTAGATGACGCCACCATCCAGATACTCTTTATTTCAGTTCCTTCTGAGCATTGTCCGTGGGGACTGAAGCACAATGTACTTTGGCAGCATAACCGCCAGAATGTCACCGACCTAGGGAATCTGGAATATTGAATGTGCTCTGTTTCCTGCACAGGGTGTTCGATTGTTTTGGAAAGCAGGGAATTTCCTCGTGGCAGCATTTCTTTTCCAGCTTTTGGTCAGATGACGAGGGCATGAATTTTTGGACTTTCTAAGTGATGGTAGTAGTAGCATTTTAGGAGACTTATTAATTCTTTGAACTTTATTCAGAGGTCTTCAAGACATTGTACTGGGCATTGAGGAATGAAAGATGAACAGAGGTCCCTCTTCAAGGGCTCATGGCTCTTCACGTCAGAGAGGGCGACTGCACGGGGGCTTCTGCGAGGGCCTTCTCTGTAGGGACATGAAGTGGGTCCCTGCCATTGAGATGTTTCATTTCACTCACCCACGGTTATTTTTTATCATTTCTATTTTATAAAAATCAAGCCAGCAGTTCTATTTTGAAATATATTGGAATTTTTCTTGGTGGATTTTTTCCATTTCGATTGCTTCATAGTGCACTAGGGAGAAGTAGAATCCTCATGAAAATAATGCAGATTTTGCTGACTACAACTGTGGAAGGTTGCCAGTACTTTTTCATAAAATGAGTTACTTGTACGTTATTTCAGCTCTTGAGGCCGTTGACCCCAGATTTCACTGTGCCGTGAAGAAAGCTGTGACATCATCTTTATTCTCAGTAAAAATCAAAGCTGCATGACATTTGCAAGAATGGATACATGAGTTCCATCTTACACGATGTACATGTTTTTCTCCTGAAGGGACATATGGTTTGTGCTTTTTAAACTCAGGTAATCAGAACATTTGTATAATCTAAGTTTCAGTTTTAAAGATTAGAAATTATGTAATTATATAAATTATATAAAGTGTAGTGAATATGATTGCTAAATGGTTTGGAATTTAGGTTCTTTTTATAACTTCTAGTAAAAGGTCACTTAATTATATTTTTTTAATATATATTTAAGGCTATACATTTCTCTAGCAGTAGCTTTTTACTGAAGCTGTTTTCAAGTGTAATATTTTCATTATGTAAGTATGTTTAAATTATGACTGTGGTTTTTTTCTTTGGTCCATAGTTATTTAAAAGTTGTGCTTTTAAATTTCCAAATATATGTTTTTTTTAAAAAAAGATTTGTTATTGATTTGTTTTATTGAATCATGACCAGAGAAGTAGTTTCTATGCTCCTCATTCTCTGGAATTTGTTGAGATCTTCTTTGTTTCCATCCAGATATGAGATACATGTTTACAGATGTCCTTGTGCTCTAGAGAAGAATATGTGGTTTTTAATTTGTTTTCGAAAACAAGGGTGCAAGGTTCTGTATACTTCTAATGATCTAATTAATTACATTGTAGTCATTTTCTTTTTCCACCCCTGATGGATGGATGGATGGATGTTGCTGTCTCCCCTTAAGAACTGGCTCTCTGAAGGCGGGGCACCTGGGGCCTGACACCACCTGTGTGCTCGGGGTGGGAGGCGGGGCTGGCGCACGGGGTCGGGGGTGGGGGGCCTGGCCAGTGGCTCCACCTGGGGCGCGAACCCAGGACCTTCTGCGTGTAAAGTAGACCTGCTGACCACTACACTATGGAGCTACCCTACATTGTTGTCATTTTCAATTTACTGTTTACTAATTTGTTGACTGCTTTTCCTGTTAATAACTGAGCAGTGTTTTAGTCTCCCGTTATGATGGGAGATTTGTCGATTTCTCTCTGAGTTCTATCAGTTTTTGCTTTATATGTGTTGATACCATTTTATTAGGCATAATATATTTTTCATCTTCCTCTTAATGTTTTATCATTATGTAGTGGCTTTTTTCATCCTAAAGAAATGTTTTTATTTTTCATGGTCTTTTTCGTCTCATGTTAATATAGATACTCCAGCTTTCTTTTGGTTGGTGATTTCTTGATGACCTATCTTCATCTGTTTATTTTCAAACTTAATGTATTCTGTTCTTATGTTTTATGGATGCATTATTATTATTTTTGTGGCTGCTGTAACAAATCACCACAAACGCGGCGTCTTGAAACAACAGATTTTTCTCTCACAGTTCTGGAGCCAGAAGTCTGAGGTCAGTGTCAATGAGTCAAAATCAAGATGTTGGCAGGGATGTACTTCCTCTGGAGGTTTTGGAGGAAAACCTGTTCCTTGCCTCTCCAGCATTCTTTGGCTGTGGCTGCATCACTCCAATCTCTGTGTCCTGGTCAAATCGCCCTCTTATATCTGATGTAAGATACAAGAGAACATAGAAGAGGGAATTGCCTTCTGCCTTTTTTTACTAAGGATACTGGCGGTTGCATTTAGGGCCCTCCGAGGTAATTCAGGACAGTTGTCTTTGCCATGAAAAGTAGCAAACATTTTCAGCTTCCAGGGATCAGAACTGGTACCTTCGGTGGCCATTAAGCAGCCTACTACAGTGGTACAATGTCTGTCTTAACCGGCATAGTTTAGTGCACTTACATTTATTGTGATTCTGATAAATGTGTTCTTCTGTCATCTTACATTTTGCTTATTTCTGTCGTCATCTTTTCTGTCCTTGATTGCCTTTTTAAACAACCAAGTTGTTCTATTTGTTTTTCTTTATGGTCTTCCCTCTTTTGGTTTGGAAATTACATGCTCTGTCATGTTCTTTTTGTGAAGGTGTGGTAGGCTTTCTTCTTCTGTACTCCTTACGTCTTCTGTCATATTTTGCATCTCCTTGTCCCCTGTGCTGGTTTCTAGGTAATTTTTTCAAATCTATCTTTTAATTCACTAATTCTTCTTTATCTGTGTTGAAGTTGCTATTATTAGTTGATTTAAAAAGTTTTTTCAACATCGTTTCATTTCTAAAAGTTCTATTTGGTTTCTTTTTCAGCTCTGCCTGGTCATTTTTGATAATTTCTATGGCTTGTATTTATGATTAATTTATTTTATACAGTTATTCTATGTTTTTTATTATAATTCTAGTATTTGAAGTCTTCGAGGGCCTAGACCTATGGTGTATTGTTTCTGATGGCTGTCACTCATGGAGATTTTTTGGGAGGGATTGTTGACTTTCAACTTGGACCTCATATTTAGTTGATTTTAACCAGTGGAAAAACCTGGGGTCAACATTGAGGATCTTTTTTTTTTTTTGCTCAGAAGATCATATTAATTTCTACTCTGAGCCCGGCTCACTGCCCACCTGAGAACATTTTTACCTCTTCTGGAGTTGCAGCTCCTCAACTCCTTTTTTTACCTCCAGCAATGCATATTTTTGACATTTGACCTCTGGTAATGTCACCTTTTGTGATTCCCATTCAGAGTTCTAGTTTTAGTCTCATGGTTTTGAGACTAAACATTATTATATGCAAATAATGCTTTTATGGAAAATCTTATTTGAATGGTAGGGTTTAAACATTTGCCTTACTTGAGATCTCCAAGTGGTATTTATTAGTAATGGAAATAGTGATTGCGTACCTGTTTAAAACTTAGGAAAATGTATTCAGCATGAGGTGATTGTAAAATGCAGTTAGAGGGTCATCGGCATAAGTGAGGTGTATTGGTGTTCTTGGTACTGGGAGGAGCCGGCTCCAGCTTGGGCAGCATATGAGATATTGGTAAAGTCATTACTTTGTTTAGTTTTATCATCTGTAAAATGACCAGATGACTTCTAAAGTTCCTTTTGGTGCTAACAGTGTATGCATCTGAGGCGTCACTTCATTGCTCTTTTCTCTGTTATATTGATTTAATAAGCATTATTTAAGGTCTGTGTTTGGGACATTGTGCTGGGAATGTTGGAAGGTAGAGCATTTAATAGCTCCTGCTTTCAGTGAGCTTGCAGTCTAGCAATTGTATTAATTGTATTAAAAATTGACAATACAGAGCAGTTGGTAAGAGGGAACCTCTAATAAGTGGTACTGCTGTGTCCCTGGGCCCATTTCAAGGAAGACAGTTAATTAGTGCCCATCATAGAATGTTCTTCCCATGTCCTTTTTAAAGACATTCAGTAACTATTTATAATAATAATAGCTACCGACTAGTATATTGCTTTATTGTATTACTGTGTGCCAGGCTCTATATAGAAACATGACATAAATTAATTCATTTAATCTTAAACTGAGGAAGTAGATAAGGATATCATTCCCATTTTACAAATGAAGAAACTGAAGCATAGAGAGGTGAAGTGTTCCTAAGGTTGCATAGCTATAAGTGGTGAACTGAGATCAGAACCCAGGTGGCCCTGAGGGTCCAAAATAGTACATTTATTAGTCAGGTGGCATTGAGAGGCTAACAGAATTTTGATCAAGATCCAAGCCAGAGCCTTTCTGTACCAGTGTCATTGGACAGATTTGGGAACTATAAACAGGATGGGGTGCATGAAAGTTCACTTCGGTTAGACAGATGGTTGGTTGGCTTATCTTTAGTTGCCTCACCCAGAGTTGTTTTTAAAACCACACCCAAGTCTGTTTCAGTAAGCGTAACTAGAATATTGGTTTAGAGATTGAATTAACATGATAAATCTCGCTTATTAGTGTTATGTGTGTTGATACAGATAGAGCAGATAGTTTTACTTAAAGTATAGCAAGGTAAAATAAGATGAGTTTGTAATAGAATATTATTTTTAACTAAAATGATATACTTTAACTTTTAATTAAGTACATGCTCTTGAAATTTTTAAGATGCATTTTGTAGCATGTTACTTTTATATTCTCATCAGATACTAGATAATTAAAAATTTTCCTATTCATAGGGTATTTATTATGTGCCAGACGTTGTGCTAGATATTTTACATTTATTATTTATATCGCTCCAACAATCTTGGAATATATGACTTGAATGTATTTTATTACAAATGAAGAAATTGAAGTACAAAAAAATGATAAACTTTCCCAAGATCAGACAGTGTGGCTTATGAGGTGGCAGTCGGGTGCTGCTGGCGCAGAGTTGAAGCAGGGGGTCCTGTGGGGGGGGTGGAGAAACACGCCTCCACGTCTCTGGGGAGAAGGGATTATTGGAAATGAGATAACTGGAAAACATTCATCAGAATAAATTCCAGATGGATTAAGGAGAAATGTTTAAAATGACAGAGATTATGGAGGAAAAAAAAGCAAAATAAAATGTCTATCAAAGGTAATGCTTTAAAACTTTCCTGCATTTTATTAGACATGTGCCTGTGAAAGAATGATAATGTTCTCCATAAAAACAGAACTCAGAGGAAAAGGTTTGTAGACCCTAAATGTGCAAAATGTTAAAATATTTGCACATTAAAAATAAAGTTACAGAAGATAACGGTCTTGGAATGTCAAATAAAACAAAAGGTCAATATGTATATTATTTTTTCAAATTTATAGGAATACATCAAGATTTCAAAAAAGAGGCAGGTGGCCAAAGAAATTAATAGACCCTGTGGGGAATTTCAGATGTAAATAAGCACACGAAAAACATTCCTCCTCACCTGCTAATCAGAGAAACACCAGATAAAGCAGCCACTTTTGACCTACCAGAACTGGATGACTTTAGTGGTAACCCCTGCTTCCGTTTCAGAGTATGTAAGCCAAAGAGGAAGTGAAACTTTAGATTTAGTCCTAACCCATTTTGGGGGTTCCCTTTACCTTTTGTATTGAAAACTTTCCAATGTCCGGTTCACTCTCGAAGCACTTATTTTAGAGAGATCATATTCTGCTTTTTCATTCAGCACCTGCTCTTGGAGTGCCCACTCCAGGCAAGGCCCTGCAACTAGGACATTCTAAAGGGGTCATGTTTTCCGGGGTGTTTATTTTATTTGTGGTGGTACAATTATTTGAGAGTGCTTTGGATTTTTATCGGCTTCTTGAAGTATGCTGTAGTTTTTCAAAAGTGTTCCAAACTGTGGAAATCATTTATAAGTATGTCATGCTCTTGGGACCTGATTAGAATCGCCTCCCCTGAGTAAATGAAGCTTTCTACTTATTTGAGGTTTGGGCTTAAACACTTGACATGTTAGATCATTTCTATCTTGTATAAAAAGATAGAAAAGTTCAGGCTGCTAGACCAGTGCTCCAAGACTTTTCTAGACACACAGTATGACTTACTAGGGAAAGCATGAATTATTCACTCAGTTCAAACCTGGGTGTTAAGTTCAGGTTAAAAGGACAAGTATTGCTTAGCTAAGTATTAAATGACAGATGGAAGGGATAAGTTTCTTCTTTTCTCCTTTGAAAAGAGTGATCACCTCCGCTGGACTTTAGAGTTTATCCTTCGTGGACATACTGTTTCATTCTGTGTTGGGGGAATTTTTTCCACAATTTCAGTGACAAAATTCCAGCTTCCTTTGTCTGGGTAAAATCACTGTTACTGTTTTACAGAATGTGACTCTCTTTCTGTCCTCCAAGTTTTATTCCCCCACCCAAATTGAAAAGATTTTATTTCTAAAATTTTCACCTATAGCCTCATAATTGTAAGTTTTTTTTTAAAGCACCTATACATATACAGATGTTAGATCTTGTTTTTAGCCATTTTGTTTTCATTTTTGAATGAAAAGGGTATGTAAAAATTATAGTTTCCCTCAATCCCCCAAAGTTTACTACTTTTTAAAAAATTGGATTTATATTTGAGAGCCTATTGATACTCATTTAGATTAGTAAAATAATTCCAGGGAATTTTAACTTCTAAAGATTAATTTGCACAGTGTTTATTAGTGTTAAGTATGTTTTATTATATTCCAGGTTTCTGAAAGGCAAAGGAATGAGTTTCAGGTACTAGCTGTCATGCTTATTATGCTAGGCAGGAAACAGGACTTCATTGTACAAATATCGTATAGAGCTTATCATGCCCACTCCTCAGTAGTCTCGTAAGATAGATATTATAGTCCCCTCCACTGATGAAAATACTGTGGCACAAATAGCTCGCCCAGGGCACGTTCCTGGTAAGTATCTGGCTGGGGTTTGAACTTGGTGACCCCAGAGCTTTTCTCCTTCCCATTCATTATCACTGGCAGCCTTAGGACCCCAGGGCCAGCCACTCCCGCATTTCTTTACCATCTACTGGCCTCCCGTAGGAGATTGATTTCAGGCAGATGACAGGTAGAGGACAGAGTTGTCACAACCACTCAGAAATAGCCAAGCAAACAGCCTTTTCTTATTTCAGCCAACAGGTACTCGAGGCCTCAGAATGAAGGAAAGGTTGATGGAGCCCCTGTCCAGCCCTGTGGCCTCTGTCTCTGCTGTGTATTCGCCTCGTTACATGGCTGCAGTACAGCTTTGTATACACTGTTTTTACAGCTTAAGGATTGGCCGTGTCCTGCATATTACTCTTAAGATTATTTTAATGACTAAACACTTTCCACCCTACTGTTCTGTAACTATTAAAGCGTGCCCGATACCGATTCATATTTTTTTCAGAGGAAACATTCTTGTGTTAGGCTAGTGTTGCAAGAAAGTCCCACCTAAGGTGTTTAATGGGATCGCAGAGTGGTTTATTTACACAGAATTTTCTGTACTCGCAGGTGTCTGTTCAGTGTGTGTCTCCTGACTTACTCAGTTGGGTCTTCCTGCAGTCTTTATAGGCCTCATTGTGGAACCATGCATGCTTAGTGGTGAGGTCTAGAATTTTCCTTTTCTTACTTTTCTTATTTCCGTACCTCTGGGAGTTATGCTTGCTTGAATTTCCAAATCCGATCAGGCAGTGACAGATACAGCTACTTTTGCTTTTATAGCAACTTTGGGAATTGACGTAATTCTTAGAAACATAAAACCCAGGTAACTCAAAACACAAAACCCAGTTTGATATACAGATTGTCCATTTGCAGTCTGGAACTTAATTGTGAGCGGTGGAGTGAGGTTTGGAGTCTGTTTAGTTAGCTGCTTATATCCCCCGAGTCTCTTCAGGCGTACGTCAGTTGTGATTGAATTAAGCAAAGTGACGGCTTTTCTTACAGTCACATGCCTTTGGAGTCCAAACAGGTTGGCAGTGCGGTCCAGAATGTTAGACCTGGCGTGTATTTGTTCCTTAGTACATTTTTATTGAGAGCCTCTTAAGCGTTAGCTCTGTGAATACAGCAGTGAATGAGAGAGACAAGTCTGTCTTCTTGGGAGTTATAGTCCAATAATGGAGACAGATAATGAATTTCTGACAGCAACACTAATAACGAACTCTGGAGTGCTTCCTGTGTGGCAGACACTGTATGAGGTGCTACTGTTGTTAGCCTCGTTTCATATATGGAAACTGAGATCAGAGAAGTTAAGAAAATTTCTTAAGCTTGCAGAGCCAGTAAGTGGCAGAGCAGGAGTTTGAACTCAAGCAGTCTGGCTCCAGAGTTTCTGAAGGCAGAAATCTGTGTTTTGTGCCTTGATATCTGCCAAGCATCCAGATCGAAGAACAGTGCCTGGCGCCTGTTCACCTCATCGTAGGTGCTCAGTACACATTTCATGGATGTCTGAATACGGAGTCAGTGAAAAAAATGGCTTTTACTTTAGTTGTGTGTGAAAGTTGCATGGGCTCTGTTACTTCGTCCCATGGCCTGAGTGCAGAGCCTTCTAGAGTTTGGGTTCTCCCTTCTACCTCAGTGGTGTCATGGCTGTTGAAGTAGCTCCATTTTCATTAAGTAACAGCTAATATATGCAATTTGAGGCATAACTTTCCTTCGTCTAAATTTGTTTTGGGTCTTTTCTTTTTTTTCATTTCTGTTTATTAAGATTTTCATACTTTTCCCCTTCAGATATCAGTTGGAATTTTTAGAGACTTTAGAAATTATTTGGATATTAACCTAGGAAAGTAGTGATAATGAGGAATAAATTATATATATGAGAAACTATTTTTATCATATTTTTGAAGCCAGTTGTAGTTGTGACAGATCAGAAATTTTCAGTTATCTGTCATCAGTAATAAAAATCACGTGAGCAAGAAGCACTTTGGCACTGTATAATTTGTCATGTCCATAGGCTTGGCCAGGACCCTGGTCCTAGGTCTGTCCAGTCGTCATAGCCACCCTTGAATGTGTGTCCACAGTCTGCCTGCCACACGCTCTGCCGAACGCTCTCCAGACAGCACTAATGACTCTCACAGTGTTTCTCCGGGTTGGCCCTGTAACACTCAGTTTACCGATGAGGAAGCAGAGTCCCCGAGAGAAGCTGAGTCCCTCGTCCAGGACCACACAGCATGCGGCACGGTGGGCTTCCAACTTACTTGGCCTCGGGCTGATCCCAACACATACTGGGTCACTGCTCTCTGCCACCAGTGGCCTGTGTGCCCACGGCCATTTTCTCTCTTCTCTGAGCCTGTCTTCCTACTTTTAAAATGACGGGGTCACATTTAAACGACAGTGGCGACCTTTTTACAACATTGTATCAGAGAGGCTCTGAGGTCCTCCCTCCACTGTCTACGGACTCTTCAGTTCAGACACGTTTATCAGGCACCTCCTGTGCAACACCGGCAGGGAAAGGTGCCTCCACACTACAGAAATGGGCAACACTCGGTCTGTTCCTCCGAGGGAGCGAGGCTGACCGTTGCCCTGGTAGCTACGGACTTCACGGCCCGTGCGGCAGGTGCCTGCTCTCAGCAGTACACCCCACCTGTCATTCCAGCACCGGAAGGATAGGTGCATCATCTCTGTCTGATTCCTTACAGAATGAAACACCCTTTTGTGCTTCGAGCCTGGCGCTGCAGTGCTTTTGGCAGGATGGAAGGAGTGGCTGCGAAGTGGAGCCGACGTGGGTTTAAGGAAGTACTGTTTGAGTCAGCGAGTGCTGATTTAGCGGAATGTTTAATCGTATGTGATTCTGACTGGAACAGAATCATCGTGGTGGAGAGACTGTGAGGAGGAGCTCCTTGGTTACCTTACTGTGTCCACCTCAGGGCAAACAGCAGCTTAGAACCCGCATTTGATCACTTGTAAAGGAGGGTCACCCTACTAAAGCACGTAACAATGTATATTAAACCATGAAACTTCAAACCTTTGATATCATCATGCTGTTGGGTTTCATACAATGTACTGTGTATTCATTCTGTTTGATACCCTTAGTGATACTTATTACTTTATGTTCTTTTTTTTTAAATTAATTTATTTTTTATGGTGACGTTGGTTAACAAAATCTAATAAGTTTCAGCTGTACATTTTAACTGTAAGGCGTATGTATATTTACCCTGCATGTTCATTTATTTATGTTCTTAATGGTGTTTTATTTAAAAACTTTTTTTATAGAAATTAAACTGTATGTATATATAAATGATAGAGACTTCCTGGCATCTCTCCTCCACCCACCCAGATCCTTGTCACCCCTTGTAACCGAACCACCACTTTAAATTTCTCGTATCTTCCTGCATTTCTTTATGCAAATACAGATAAATACGAATATTTTCCCTATCCTTCTTTCCCCCCTCAAAGGTTCCCTACATACATTGTTTTCTTTATTTTGCTTTTTCTTTTCATTTGACACTATCTTACTTTTGTGAAAACTGGACCATCTAAAAGTTTGTGTGTGCATAATTTCCTGATAACACTGAATATGGCTTTCAGTCTCCATCAGCTGGCATAATAACTCTGCAGAGACTATACCTTTGGCAGTTTTACTTAGGCTTATTCTTGTGATTTTAAGTACTTCCTGCCTAGCTCTAAAGAGGAAAGCCTGGCACCATTTTCAGAAGTCTCAGAGTTAATAAAGTAGCTCATATTTCAACCTTTATGTGTACAGAATATATATTTCTTAGCACTCTCAACAGCGGTATTGTCTCAGTTCCTTTTAGCATTTGTCTTCCACGGGAACCAATTACTTCACAAAAAAGAACATTTAGTTACTATTCTGAAAAACTGCCTCTTTGTTTTCGTGGTCAGAATTTTAATCTTCCTTACAACCCTGCCAAACTTCCCCATCTTCCCTTCCCTCCAGAAAAATAAACAAAAATCTAACTCAGACTCTTATTTTGTAAGCCATCCTCATAGAATTGGGGAAAATGAGATATTGGAAAGTTCTGTTTCAGTAAAACAGTAAATTTTGAAAGATTTCATTGCTTCAGCAAACATCTGTTTAAATAGATGCAGTTTGGTAGTTGAAGGACAGTAGACAGGATCACGGAGGAGCAGGAAAGAGCGCTGGACACTGTCAGAGGATAAAGCCGACGTGTGCTTTTTTCCACACGTAGTCGTTCGGGGCCTGTGGCTCAGAATACAGAGTCAGCGTAGTAACCAGAACGGACACCTGCCTGTGGCGTGGCGGTTATTCGTTAAATTCTGAGACTCCTTAGATAAAATTACGTCTCAGATTCCTCTTCTGAAATATGAATCGCCATTTCCTTTATGGAATTCCTTCTCGAAAGCACTTAAGGGTATACTGATTGATGTTTGCTCACGGGCCATGTGAAAGTACTGGTTGTCACTTCACATATTTTTTTGGATGAAAGCAAATTTCATGATGTCAGTAATGGAGAATGAATTTGTATTTCTTCATTCATCCACTAAAGCATGTTTCTTGAGGCCTGTTGCGTGCTAAGTGGTGGGGAGATAGTGCTGAGCGAGCTCGAGGAGCCTCGTGGGCCTGCCTGTTCTTGGTCACATCCACACTTGGCTTCCTGTGCACAGTCAACAGGTGAGCTTGGCGTTCGGGATGACTGGTCTTGGGTTCAGGTCCTGACTTGGTCCTTTATTTATCGTGAGGCCTGAGGAACTTGAACAGAGTCCGTTCTTCATCTGCAGATAGGGACTCATGCAGGGTTGCTCGAGTGACCTAAGCTGTGTGGCAGCATCCTTATGCAATTCAAGCAGCGGTCACTCTCCTGGGTCCCTCGCATTTTCTAGCTGAATTCTCCTCGGCTGCATCCGGGAAAAAATTGTGGAGTTTGAGAGTCAGATGATGATTATGCCTCTGTCCTATTTTCTCGTTTGATTCCCAAGGTGCTCTCAGCTGCCTTACCTCCTTCGATCATTAGGCTAGGGAGATATTTTTACTCTACAGATGAGGACTTCATGCATGTCGAAGTTATCCAGTGGAATGAGTGGGACTAATCACCGATCCCTGGCTCAGCGGCCTGTCCACTGCCCGCTGTGACCCTTGGATTGTAGAGTCCCCTTGTCAGCACAAGAAAACCGTTTAATGAGAAGCACTTAGGAGTGCAGTCTCCAAATCATAGTCTTCATTTCAAGTTGTTCTCCACCTATGGCTCTGCAGCCTTCAGCCAGTAACTGGCGTCTCTGTAATAATACACTAGGGGATTGATTAAATGCTGTAATTAAAAGAAACAGCACGGCCGGTATATAACTGGATGTAAAAACGTAGTAAAAGCCGGAAGATTAGGCCAGGGACCTGTGAACTCCATTCACCATAAAGGAGAGAGGGAGCAGGAGAACCCACCGGATCACCAATTCCTCAGTAAAAGCCGGAGCGTGTGCCGCAAGGCTGGGCAGCATAGCTGCGATGCCATTTTACCTTTTACTTTTGGTTTTGTTTTGAATTCGGGCTTGCCGGGCCGTGTGGCGAGAGCGGAGCTGCGGGCAGGCGCTCTGGAGCTGGCAGCCTGAGCTCAGCCTAGCAGCCCCACTGCTGGCTGCTACTTTGTGCCTCAGTTTCCTAATCTGCACAGAGAATGAGTTCTTACATGTCAAAATGAGTTTTAAATCAATACCACGTAGTGAGTAAACAGCGATTGTTTTAAAGGGGACTTTTGAGCAGTTTCATCTGCAAAAGAACATCTGGAGACACGGGAATAGAAGTGATCCGATTGGAGTGATTAAAGGCTTTGCGGAGCTTCGTGTCCCAAGCAGGACACGCTCAGTCAGCCTGCAGCCGCGAAGCCATCTTCCCCCATAAGGTGGGTGTCTGTCCTTTAGGAGTAGAGAATGGGCTGAGTAATACAAGCAGGGAGGCCTGTGACTCGTGGTGGTCGTGTCCCCTTTTATTTGAGAGAGGGCTCCAATGTCGGCCACTTCTTCCTGCCAGTAGACATCAGGGGTCCCTCTCCGTGGACGGGCGCGGCACGCCTTCCAGGACCATACGTTTCTTAGCGCGTGTAGTGAATGTCTGGTTGGGGCGTGCGCGTGTCTCCTGCTTTCCCATCCACGGCGCCAGGCAGGGTGTGGATTGTCTGTGCAGTCCTGTCCCGAGCCTGCGGCCAGGGCTCGGCTGTAAAGGTCAGCCTTTCCAAGCCCGTTTAAAATCTTGTCACTCTACAGACACTCAAGGAAAGACAAATAACATGTGAGTTCACTTACATGTGGAACCCAAAAACCAAAATGAACAAAGCAGAAACAGACTCATAGATTGGGAGAACGGGACTGATGGTTGCCAGATGGGAGGGGGTGGGAGGGATGGGTGAAAAGGTGAAGGGGATTCAGTATACAAACTGCCAGTTATAAAATGAGTCACGGGGGCTGTGAAGTACAGCATAGGGAACACAGTCAGTAATAGAGTAATAACCATGTACGGCGACGGCACCGGGCTTATCGGAGTGATCACTTCGTTAGTTGTATAAGTGTCTAATCTCCATGTTGTATACTTGAAACTAGTACACTATTGTATGCCAACTGTAATCGAAAAATAAATTGAAAAAAAATCCTGTCACCCTTTCCATCGCCACCTTTTAACATTTTTCTAGCTTTATCGAGGCATAGTTGACAGATAAAATTGTAATATGTTTAAAGTGTACAGCATGATAACTTGATGCGTGTATACACTGTGAAGCGATTCCCACAGTCTGGCTAATTAACACATTCGTCACCTCACTCGTTGGGTGGGGGGTCCACTTTCTACTGTGTTGTTTTGTTTCAGTAAAACGAATGGTGCAGTTTCACTCTGGACGCGGACCTCGTGGAGCCCTTCCAGAGGAGTTAGGGACCTCGTGGAGCCCTTCCAGAGGAGTTAGGGACCTCGTGGAGCCCTTCCAGAGGAGTTCGTGTGTCCCTTGCAGCAGATGCTTGATTTCAGGAGCAAAACGTATATCCCTACTCCGTGTGAAACTCTCAGAGCTCGCTTACCAAAGTGAGTGAGAAATCAAGTGTCCCTGCCCTTCCTGGGCCCGCAGACTGAGATGGAGCGAGCGCATGCGCAGATATTCTGGTCCTGTTCGAAGTGGCTGAAGAGCTGAGAAGAGTGTGTCCCGGAGCACAGCAGGCCCGGTGCCGAGCTCGGGGCCTCGAGAAGGCTGCACAGAACAGGCCGTGTTTGAGCAGGGTCTTGAGAATGAGTGGGGCTGAAGGATTGGGAAGAGAGGCCAGTTCACTTAAGGCCATTAAGAACTCCTCGAGCTGGGCGCCAGGCACTAAGTGTCAAAGAAGGGGACACTGGTCGCTCTCTCACTGTGCTGTCTTTTCTGTGCTGCCATCTTTAAAGCTGAGTAGATGTTCATTCACCAGGTGACTGCCACCTGTCCCAGGCCACCTGAAAGCACCTGCCGAGCTCTAAAAGCATCTCTTCTGCGTAGCGTTCCCACTTCCCGGGGCCGCCCTGACAGAGTACTGCAACTTGGGGGCTCAAACAGTCGAGATTTATGGTCTCTCAAGATCTTTTCTTTTGAGGCTATGCAGAGAATCTGTTCTAGGCCTTTCCCTGAGCAGCTGGTGACTTGCTGGCAGTCTTTGGTGTTCCTTGGCTTCTAAATGCATCACCTCAGCTGGTCTTCATGTCTGTGCCCAAACGTCCCCTTTTTATAAGGACACCAGTCATACTGGATTAGGGGCCCACCCTGCTCTAATATGACCTCATCATAACTACTTACATCTGCGAGGACCCTATTTGCAAATAAAGTCACATTCTGAAGGACTGGGGGTTAGGGCTTCACCATGAATTTTTGGGAACGCCGTCCAACCCGTAACACCCTCTGTCCACTCTTCCTGCCTCCCACCACTGGACACTTTCTCCTTCCTGATTGATACATAAGTAGTTTCTGTAGCTTTTTGTCTTTGGTGCCTTGCACATAGTGTGGAAAGTAGCTCTAGGGAAGGTATGCTAACCACGTGGAGTTCATAGGAATAAAGGAAGGCACTGCAGAGGTCACCTCTTTCCCTGTTCTACTGATAATGCCAAAGGCAGGCTGGGGTTGAGTGTCAGGTGGCCAACACCAGCAGAGGCCACCACTTTTATTACCACATGAGCATGTTTGGCACCTCCTGGTTCATTTTTCATGGAGCAGTACTTCACGATCACCTGGCGGTCATTATGCTTTCTGAGATATGCTTTAAGAATATTTAGCAACCGACAAGACCCTCTGGGTCTTCTAGCGGATGCTTTTCTCAGAGAATTTTAATGGTGACCTTCTTTCAGCCTTTGGTTGGAGTGTTCTTCTGCCTTTAGGGAATCAGCAGTAAATCATGTGAATGGCCGAAATAGCCATTAGCAAAATGTCTGTGCCTGAAGGGAATGCCAAGAAATAATGGAATCTGCCCCAAAGCTTTAGAATCAGCTCATTAAATATCTGAGAGAAGCGAAAATGTGTCTGGTTTCTGATCCGAGGTTTAGTTACACATCAGTGAGGAACGGCTCACCCTGGGGCTAGAACGAATGCCTTTGCTAAGAAAGAACATTCCAGGGCACCTTTTGTTATTTCCAGGTCAGTAAATAACATACTAGGCAGAGTGATGTCTTCTGGGACATCAGAAAGGAATGTTAATCTTAAAATATCTTTTCTCCCAACATCAGTAACATCTGCCTGAGAGAACATACTAAAGTGTGTTCGCTTGACGGCGAGCAGAGCCCAGCATCCGCGAGGGGCCGACGGCCAGGCTCGTCTCTCTCACGTAACTCACTCTCCTTCCACGCCGTGTAAGTTGTAGGCAAATTTTAGCTGTACAAATTAAGATTCGTGAAATCTTAAAATTTTTACGTTGGTAAAATTACAGCAACTTTATAGATTATTGAGAGAGAAACATTAATCCGTGCTTCTCTAGAAGCAATTTATTCAGCTTTAATGCAGCTTCTTTGCCATATTTTCTTGTCCGTGTGTGATTATAATATTGATAAAATTATATAATAGGAAATTTTTTAGTTTTTCACTTGAAAATATCATATGCTAAAGAATCTTCATAGTTTTATAATATTGTATTGCGATTTTAATATTTATGTTACAATCATCTATGTATTGGACATTGATCCTACTTTTTAAATTATTTTAAGTTACTCTGAATGTTGCCAGAATTTTTTTACATCTGTATTTCTCCATTTCTTTTTTTAAAAGTTGGATTAAGTAATAACTTTTTTGTAGAGGTCTTCCTAGAAAAAATTACTGTCCTAACACTTCCTTAAAAACTTAAAAAGTTAATGAAACCTGAAGCCATAACTGATAGAAAACCAAGTACTGTGAAAGTGGACTTGTGTTTATTCTTGATTGTTGGTCTCAGCATATGTATACTTTGATCGTGATTTAAGTTTAGATTTACGTTTCTAGACTTCCTTATTGAAGGAAGGGAAGGCACGCATGTCTGATCTAGAGCCTTTATCTCATCCCATTCACATGGCAATTTGTAATAAAAAGAGCTGCCCAGCCTTATCTTCAACGCCTTGGTTTTACAAAGGCTCTTTTCTTTCAGTCAGCTCTGGGAACCAGGAAACAGCTATAGTTGCTTCTAAAGCAGGCCCCTGTATCCTTATTTACTGATAAAAGTGGCTTAAAATAGGGACCCATTTATTAATAGGGAAATCATAATACTGTATATCCTTTTGTCTTTTTTTTTTTAATTGGCTCAGAATATTCAGCTTCATTTACATCTAACGAAGAAACGTCAGACAGCCATTATTGTTTTGTTCTTTGGATTGATCTTTTAGCACAAACTAGGTTAATAGTGAACCGATTAAATATTTTAAAGGAAACATTTAGAGAACAGTACATTTTAAAGGCTGCATTTAGATCATTGGTTCATTTATTCTCTGTTGACTTTTAGTCCCTTGTTATTTTTATATTTTGCCTTTGAACTGTCGCTTTAAGCATTTCTGTTATTTCTGTCATATCTTTAGGTTTTAAAAGAGCAATATCTGAATTAATCTTTTTCTTAAAAAAAGTTTTCTTCAGCTGATTCTTTGGCTGTTGGTGCTACAATATTTTTTGTATAAACAAACTATTTTTTTTAAGCCTTGGTATTCAATTTGGTCCCAGTTCAGTGGCATTGGTATCACTTGGGAGCTCACAGACTTGCAGAATCTCAGGCCCCACTTTAGACCTACTGATTCTTAAATGTGATTCCCAGAGGATTCATATGCACATCAAAAAATTAACAGTGCCAGCCTCAGATTCCCAAGGTTGGAGCCTCCTGTGTTCAAGGCCAGTCTGCACCTGTGCCCTTGACTCCATCCCTTCCCATCCCTTTGGGGATGCCGCCACCCTCTCTCGTCGTCATCATTCACAGTATGGCTTAGAGGTTCAGAACAAAATGGCCTGCTTTGGAACCCCAGCCTTCTTCCTAGCTGAGTGACCTGAGTTTCCTCATCTGTAACTGTGAGGGAGATAATAGGATGTCAACTAATAGGGGCGGTGAGAGGAACAAATACAAGTAAAGAACAGTGGCTAGAAATACAGTTCTGGCTGCCGTCATTCTCCTTCCCCTATGGTCATTCGAAGGGATGTGCGTCAGTTACCTGTTTCAGCCTAACAGACCGTCTTAGGACTTTGAAGCTTAAAGTACTTATCATTCGTATCTCACGATTTTGTGGACCAGGACCTCAAGCAGGGCTTAACTGAGTACTTCAGCTCTGTGTGGCATCCACTGTGGTCACTTGATGATTTTCAAGTATTTTATTGTTATTTTAATTATTAAGTTGTAAAAGCTCTACATATTCCAGATGAAAATCGATTATTAGCTATATGATTTGCAAATATTTTCCCCCATTCTGTGGGTTGTCTTTCCACTTTGTTATGTATCCTGGGAAGCACAAACGTTTTTCATATTGAGGAAGTCCAGTTTATATCTTTTAGTTGGTCACCCTTTTGGTGTCATGTGACTTTGCCTAACTAACCCAGGTTCTTATAGATTTACTCCTTTGTTTTCTCCTAAGAATTTTATAGTTTTTACTGTTACATTTGGATCTGTGTTCCACTTGGAATGAATTTTTGTGTATAGTTTAAGAAATGGGCACCAGTTACGGTTTTAGTTGCTAATTTAATCAGATTTAAATCTTTGTCTTGCTTATTACCTTCTGTGGCTTGGGGAACTGTTCACTCACTCGCCACGAAAAACACTCTGCCTACAGCTTCTGAGACTTTCTCATTTTGTCTCCTTGATCTTAATTTACTCAAAAAAAAATTAAATTTGCATATCCAGTATATGCCGGAAAGTGTTCTAGGTGCGAGTTCTGCTTCCTCATCTCAATCTATAGTCTTCTGCTGGCCAGATTCCTCTCTCCTGGCCTTAAGTACCATCCATGTGCTGAAGACTTGCTTCCAGATCGGCCCCTCCGCCTTTCTCAGCCCGTCTGTCTACCCGGCTAGGCTGTAAGTCCAACTTTCCCCAAGTGAGGACCACAACTCATTAGTTTTTGTGCCCAGCACGGTGACTGGACATCATAGATGCTCGTAAATGCCATATGTGTGTGTGTGTGTGTGTGTATAGTTAAAGCTGCCATTCACTATTTACTCTTGTATAGAAACAATAGAAATTGAACTTTTGGTATGATTAATAAAGGTGTAGTTCAGAGATTTAGTACTTAAAGATGAACATAATTTAGTATGTTTGAACATCATTTTAAATAAAAGTTTGGTATTTAAATGTAAAAGTAAGTAGCCATGTTAGCTGATGTTTAAATTTGAGCCATTTGGGCATTTTTGGAGTTATTCACAAACTAGGGCATGTTGACGTTTTCAGAACCTGCTGTTCTTTGAACCTGAAGGTGGTGTCGGTGAGGGGCGTTTCCCAGTTGCGTGAATACAGACGTGCGAGCAGCTTCTCTCTTACTGATCTTTTTGGGGAATTCTTTGCAGTATCACTACTGATACTTTTTTGGAAAAATGTAATAAATCAAATTTCTCCAGAAACGATCTATGCTGCTGTTCACAGATCCTGTTGGTGTAGGCAATATCATGAATTAAACTATCTTGTCAATATTTTAATATTTATTTAGTTCTTTTTCAGTTTGTCAGAGGGCATAATACTTTTGTTAGATCGTTCTCCTGTTTTCCGCCGAGGGACAGTGGCACAGACAAAAAATGCCATTGGAAGGGTGGGAGATGGCTGACCAGCCATGTGCCTCCGAGGCCACAAAGAAGCCTCGCACGTCATGGCTCCGATGGGTCAGTCAGTAGAGCGTCCTCAGGCTGACCACTGTACTTAGCAGGCTGACGTGCTCACTATAAAATGCTATTGGACATTGATTCAAAAACAATACTTCTTTTTGTTTTGATTCTGTAGGAGCCTAGAAAGATTGTGCGATGAATGGTGATACTCGGGCCGTCGTGGTGACCTCACCACCCCCGACCACAGCCCCTCACAAGGAGAGGTACTTCGACAGAGTGGATGAGAACAATCCAGAATACCTGCGAGAGAGGAACATGGCCCCAGACCTTCGCCAGGACTTCAACATGATGGAGCAGAAAAAGAGGGTGTCCATGATTCTGCAGAGCCCCGTAAGAACTGCTTCCTCTCTGAGCATCTTCCTTCTTCCAGAACTTCAGCTCTCGTGCTCTGTTGGACGGGTCCTAGGCAGTCTGTCTCTTAACACGGGAAGTCAGTGCCTTGTACGTAGGTGTATTGCTGTCGAAAGAATTCAGTGTAGTTCAGGTTACCAGAGACGATAAGTGAATCTTGAGTATGAAAAGGATAGGAAGTGTTTATTTCTTTTTACTCCTTCATTACTTTTCCTGAGAGTCTTTATTTATTGGGACCTTTCAAAAATTACTATTTCCTCCAGAATGCCTAGCTTGGTGCTGAGCACATAGTAGGCCTCAACAGTGCCTGATTTATTGATTCATCAGCATTTTGAACTGCAACTAAATGCCTCCTGTTTGCATCTCTGGTAAAGGAGTTCTGTTTTCATATTTTCTCACGTTGATGCTGCTGCCCTTGCGTGTGTGTCATCCTTCTAATCTGTTTTTATTTTATTTTCTTAATATTTTGGGGTGTCATTTGGCAGATAGTCATTGGATTTTTAAAAAAATGTTTATTATGTCTTATGTGCTGTTCAAGGAACTGGAGATTTAGCAGTAACTAAGACATATAGGGCCTCTAACTCTAACAGATTTTATTTGTTTGGTGGTTAGTATTCACATATTGCTGAGGTATAATGTGCAATACACAAATCTTAAGTGTTCAGCTTGACACATTTTGATGTGTATAACACTGACGTAAGCACCCAGATCAAGTCTCAGACTTTACCTTCTAATCGGAGATGAACAGTAAACAGCAGACAAAAGCACACCACAGGAAGCAGTTGGATGATTAGATTGAGCATGACTTGGTTAGATGAGGCTCTCGGAGGAAGGGAGATTGAATCTGCACTCTGAATGGCAGGAAGGAGCTGGCCGCTTGTGTGGGGGTCGGGGGAGAAGCATTCTGGCCCTAGGGAGGAGCTAAGTGCACTCCCAGGATAGAGATGAGCTTGATGAGCTTGGAGAGTCAAAAAGTGATCAGCATCACAAGCCTACGAGGCAACGCAGAGGTCGGAGAGGGAGGAGGGAGCAGGTCCGGGAAGGCGGGGTAAGCTCAGATCGGGAGTTTGTTTGGCATTCAGAGTACATTAGAGAGTCGCTGGAGGGCTGCGCAGAGGACTGGCAGGCTCCGTGTTCGAAGAGCTCGTGCTGGGTTCGGTATAGAGAGAACGTCCTGTGGGGGAAGAGAGAGAGCCGGCTTCTAAACCAGATGGTGGTGGCTTGGGCTGGGGTGCTGCTAGTAGGGATGGAGAGAGGTACACTCATTTGGGTTTTATTTTGAATGCGAGGTGAATAAGACTTACTGATGGGGGGGAGGGAGAGGTGAGAGAGAAAAAGGTCAGGATGACATCTAGACTTTTGGCTTGAGCAGTAGTTCTAGATAAAAGCAATAGGAAACTTAATAAAAATCCCTAGAGCTAGAGTGAAGAAGCTAAATGTACAGCACCTGCTACGTGTCAGGCACAGTGCTAGGTACTGGGGATGCGGAGAAAGTCAGATCCCTAACCACACGTTGTTGAGGACAGTCACCGACCTCAGCTCAGGGTGGGGTCCTGGGGCAGGGAAAGGACATGAGCTCAGAGACTGGTAAAGCCTGGGGCTTGCCAGATAGCCACGTGCCTGGTGTTGGTTCTCGGTGTTGGGAGCGGGGGTCGTTCACCCACAGCGAGGCGTGCACGCTGATGCTGATGGTTAGGTGGATGCGAGGAGAATTTGCGAAAGTTTCCTTCAGACTGTATCTCTGTTCTCAGTGAAACAGCACACGGAGTCACCTGCCGAGAGCGGGCGCAGGGCGTGGTGCAGAGGTTTGAGGAGGGAAGCCATGGGGCGGGTGAGGGGGTGGGCAAGCAACGTCGGGGCTGGTCGCTGGGTGAATGGGAAGGGCGCACTCAGCTCGCTGGCCGGGAGTTTACACTGAGACAGCACAGCGCCTTCTTGCTTTTTTCTGCAGCCACTTTCGCAGCACGAGTAGGAGGGATAAGGAGCTGAGCGTGACCAGGGCTGAGATTTTGCCAGATGAGGTGGTAGAGAGTTGAAGGTATCAGCAAGGGAATGGTCATAATGTTCGCCTAAGTGCCTGAGCGGGGCGAGGGAGGTCAGGACACTCGGAAGGGGAGGGACAGTGGGAAGGTGTTCGCATCACCACGGAATTGACGAAAGGATGGATGCTGGGAGGGGCTGTTTGGAGAGCACATGCCGAGGTTGAAGAGGGGCCCGATGACTAGGAATGAGCAGGCCTGGGGCGTGGCCTTGGAAATGGGAGGCAGGGGTGAGTCGGATGACGGGGTCGTTGGGGGAGAGGTGGTCAGGATGTTGGGAGGTGAGAATGTGGATGTTAACCACCAGCACTTAGGACCAAGGAAGCATGCGAGGTCATTAGCTGACGACTGCTGGCTGGAGCCAGGCTCTGGGATCCAGATGGGTGGCTCCAGGTCTCTGCTAAGTTCACCTCCCTACTGCACATACAGGCCACCTGGAATGCTAGGGACATAGAGGGCCTCGTGTACTGTCATTGTTTTTCTTTCTGTGTTTTCCTTACTAAGCTTTAAGTTCCTGGATAACAAGGACCGTGTTTTCTATATGTCCCCAGTGCCTGGTACTTCTGTATGTTGAATTGTAGAGGAGTGTGTGTATGTAGTACTTGTTGTAGTGTATGTTGAATTGTGCTTCCTGTAGATTTTATATGTGGATTTGAAAACCACTGAAATAGATTGAATTTTCAGATTGAGGGCCCACGAGGGAAGGGGACTTGTTAATTCAGCTTTTGCATCCCCTGTGCCCAGTGCACTCCGTGGTGTTTAGTACCATCTGTCTCTGTACCTCTCCACCTAAAGCTGTGCCCCTCTACCGATACCGGTGCGTTCTATATTGCCAGCAGAGATGGCCTCATGACCATGTGTTGGTGGTTTATTTGATTTCTCCCTTGTAGTCAGAGCCCCGGTCAGCTTTACCCTCCCTCCTTGACTGCCGCAGAGTGTGATCTGTGACGGGCAGCACGCGTAGCACGATGTGGTAGAGAGGGGCCCCTGCCCCTCAACGTTCTTTTACCTGTCAGATCAACACCAGTCCATTTGCTTGTTGCTTGCTCCCCTCAATTGATAAGTGTACTTTACCTATAGATATACTCATCCCTTGGCAATGTATCTTTTCAGTTTGAGCAGTGAGAAACTAGAAATAAGATTAATGTAGAATCATCTAGAAGCCCTTGGAGTGCTTTTAGTCATATCTGGATAGTCAGTGAACTCATTTCACTTTAAATAAAGATTTCCTTATGGGATACGTAAAAAATTATTTCAGTACAGTTGGGGAAACTATAAATTATGTGTATTGTTTCAAGAGTGACACTATATTAAAATCACCATCAACCCAGCTTAAGCTTTCTGCCTAATTTTGGATTATTCCATGAAGGATAGATGTTTTAGGGTTCCTTTTTCAACTTTTAAAAAGTGTTTTCAAAAAATGTATTTCGAAGAAAATACTGAGAAGCACAAAGTAGAATATGAAAATTACTACTCTATCGCTAAGAGAATTACAGTAAACATTTTGGTGTATTTGCTTTTAGTCTTGTATTTACTCTTACAAAAATTGGTTATATATCAAATATATATCAAGAACAATTTTATGTCATTTAACTTTTTTCGGCCTTTCGTGTTGAGTGTGCATAGACTTCCATTGTCAGGTGGGTCAGTGTATTTCATCACTTTTCTGCTGCTTAAACTGTAGCTTGTTACCTGTTTTCCCTCTCATCAGTAGTGGTAGAATGAACATCCTTAGGAATACATCTTTGAGCATATCCTGGATTATTTCTTTAGAAAAGATTCCTAAGAACAGAATGCCTGTTGAAGTTTTTAAGCTTTTATATTGTTAAATTACTTTCTAGAAAGAATGTACCAGTTTATGCTTCAAGTAGCCATGTGTGAAATATCCATTTGTCTTTCTAGCACTGAATGAAAACAAACAAAAAATTAATCAACGTGAAAGTTACCCCTGCCTTCCAGGAACGGAAAAGAAATGGTATCTCATTGTTTGAATTTGCCTTTTATTAGGCCTTCTGTGAAGAATTGGAATCAATGATACAGGAACAATTTAAGAAGGGGAAGAATCCCACAGGCCTGTTGGCGTTACAGCAGATTGCAGATTTCATGACCGCCAATGTACCCAGCGTCTACCCGGCAGCCCCACAGGGAGGGATGGCAGCCTTGAACATGAGTGAGTAGTTCCTGATTCTGCATGTGCTCTGTCATCTTCTGGAAAAAGTTCCTGACATTTTCTCATTTGAAACAGATAGGCATACACTACTATGGAACATATCAAATGGAGTTTTTCCAAAGTTAATATGTTTTATAGTAAAAAATAGGCTGCAAGTCTGAACATGTCCTGAAGGTAGAAGGCTCCTTTTTTATCAGCCAGTGAGGCTCTGTTGTTTCTCAGGCAGATGACTTTTCTCAGATCCTTTGTGAATTGAACTAAGCAGAAACAATGCTTGTGGAGTAGCACATCATTTTTGCCTGAACTCATTTCAGCCAGGCCAGCATTTCTCACCCACCATTCTTCACTGCTGCTTGCAAATGAGTGAGAAACAGGAATTCTGAAAGAAGGCCGGAAGGGAAATGTTGGATGGGTGAATGTGAGCAGAGAACGGATAGCTGTGCAAAAGTGGGGCCCAGGGTGACTTGGGCGCCAACTGGTATGACCTCCTGTGTACTGACCCTTGGACCAGTCTTTCATAGTTCTAGCTGGATAATCATCTTCCAGTTGACTGTCGTAAGGTATTGGTTTCTGTTAGACCACCTGGCATTTGCTGTTTACCTGTTCATTCCATGATATTCTTAGAAGTTGACCGACATTCAACAGAATGATATATCATTAATATCTAGAAAGTATTAAGCATCATGTTTAATTTACTAGCTCAAACTGCCATCCAGAAATCAAATGGTAGTAAGGTTTCACGTTTTCACATGGATTCTTAGTGGGTCCCAATGATATTTCATATGAATTACTAATAAAGGAATTCAGTTTTTCCGGTGAACCCTGCTTCATAGGTGGTTCTGTGTTCTATCAGTAGGCACACAGGTCTGGTGGTTTCTTTTTGTGTTGTTAGCAGCCATTGATGTTCAGTGCCTAGATCCATTAATTTAAGGAAAGTTTCCAAGACGGTGATGTTTTAATCCCATCATTTCTTCTGTATTCATTAGTTAGAATATTTCTATAAAGGAACTTCTCTGGGAAATGGGACGTGGCCAGGAAGGTGGCCACTTTTTTCCTGTCATTGAAGGCACATTCTGGGGAATCCGGCGCTGACCATTTGTTCATAGGAGAGCAGCTTCCCCGCATCGGTCTGCAGCAGGCCTCTCCCAGAACACTTGTGGAGACGAGCCCTTGACTTCTTGCATGCCACGGCCTTCGGACGCCAGTGCGCATTTGATTTGGCTTGGGTATGAAATCCTTGGCTCACATTTTCCTATTTTATGTATCTCAAATACATAATTCATTTTCTTCTGGCCCAAAGCATTTCTGTTAAAAGTCGAAGACAACCTTTCCATCAAAGTAACCTGGTCTTTTTTCCTGGGTGTGCAAACTGTTTTTCTCTATAGTCCAGCAGTTATGCCAGAATGTCTTAGTGTTAGTCATTCTGGGTTAATTTTCTCAGATGATATGCCCTTCTAAATCTTTTTAATTTTAGCGATATTTTCTTGAATTGGTTTTTGGTGATTACTCTGTTCTCTTTTGTTTTCTTCTGTTATGTGCATGTCGAATTTTCTTGGGGTGTCTTCTTTAACTGTCACTTTTTCTCAGAATTTTTTTATTTCATTTTTCTGTGATTTAAAAAATTTTCATCTTCGACTTTTTAGTATTTTTAAGATTTTTTTATATCTCATTTTTTTATACTGTAACCCTCATTTCTGAATTTTTCTAATGATTTAAAATTTTTTTTATACTTTTATTATTAACGACTTTGTTTACCTTGTTATGAAATAGCAGGTTATCATTTTCATTTGTTTTGTGGACACTTCTTTCTTGTGTGTTTTCTCTACCTGTAAAGATGTGATTCTGTTCTTTTTTCTTATAGTAATTTTTGTGTAGCATGTGAGCGCAGTATTTTTCTGTTGTTGCATGAAGTTAGTTTTTCTGGAAGAGTCTGGTTCAGGAAAGTTTCACGAAGGTCGTGGCCCCGGAGCTCCCTCATCTTTCCCTTCTGTGAAGTGCCGAAACCATGGCAGCTCACTTAATGAAATCAGGCTCTGCTCCCCTCGCTTGCTACTACCTGGACTTTTCTTTCCTTTCTTTCTCTCTCTCTTCCCCTCCCCTCATCCCCTTTTCTTCCACCCCATCCTCAACACTGACACACTGACATCCTGCACTCTGTCTCTGTCAGCCCGACCTGCTTATATTTTCAGCTTCGTGGGCTTACCTTGTTATCTAGTTTTGCTGTAGCTATCATCCTTGGGTTTTGGTTCTTTTATCTTGTTGCTCTAGTTAATATTTTTGTGCAGTGTTCAGATAGAGGTTTAAGAAGATTCAAACACTGTACTGCCACTGCCACCATCTTTTAATCTACAGATATCTAAAGTAGATCGACATGTTGATCAAGATGACAGATACTTGTTGTCTGTCAGAACAACAGCATTGTTCTCTATAATTTTCTGTATGTTTCAGATAGTTCATAATTAAAAAGAAAAATATCAAATTGAACAATATATAACGAGGATAATTATGTCATGACCAAGTCTGGTCGTGCAATCAAATACTTTTTTTCCTTTCTAATGTATATGTTTTTTTTTCTTCCCCTTTCTTGCTTTATTGCACTAGTTAGACTCCCCAGTAGAGTATTCAGTAAGTGTGCAAGTGTATTCAGTCTTGACGGTGATGGTAAGTTTTTTGTAGACTTTTCTTATCAAGTTGAGGATGTGCCCTTCTATTCCTAAGTTGCTGAGAGCTTTTATCCTGAATGGTTGTTGGATTTTGTGAAATCTTTTTCTGCATCTATTAAAATGATTGCGTGGATTTTCCTCTTCAGTTCGATATTATTTGCTTTTTGAATGCTGCACTAACAGTGCATTCCTGAGAAAAACTCTCCCAGTCATGAGATGTTATTCTTCTCATGTATTGTCAGATAATTTGCCGAACTTTTAAGTGTTTTTAGTCTGTGTTCATGAAAGAGGTTGGTCTGTTTTTTTTCTTGTAATGTTATGTAATAGTATGTCTTTATGTGGTTTTAGTATCAAGGTAATACTGGGCCTGAGGGTCAGTTGGAAAATGTTCAGGAAGCATTTGTGTGGAATTGGTATTATTTCTTCCATAAATGTGTGATGGAATTCACAGCGAAGTCATCTGGGCCCTGGAGTTTTCTTTATGGGAATGGTTTTAACTGCAAATTCAGCTTAATGGAAATAGGGCTACTCCGGATATCTGTTCCTTATGGAGGGAGCTTTGGGACTTTGTGTCTTTTAAGGAATTTGTCTATTTTATCTAAGTTAAAAACTTTGCTGGCGTAGTTGTTCATATTATCCTTTTAATATCTGTAAGATATATAGTGATGATCCCTCTCTACTTCTTCATAATGGTAATTTCTGCTTTTGCTATGTTTTATTGATGAGTCTAGAGGTGTATTTTATTTTGTTTTGATTTCATTTTATTTTTAATCTTCTCAAGATTTAATCAGTTTTTCTCTTTTTCTGTTTGATTGATAGCTACTTTTATCTTTATTATTTTTCTTTTTATTTTCAGATTTAATTTGATCTCTTTCTAGTTTCCTGAGGTAGAAACTCAGATCATTTTTTTAAAACCTTTCTTTTCTGATAAACATTTAATACTGTAAATGTCCTTCTAAGTATTGCTTTACTGCATTCCACAATTTTGCTACTTTTTTGTTATTGATTTCAACTTAGTTGTATTACCTTAGGGAACATGGTCTTTATGAGTTTTCGAGACCAGTTATGGCCTAGTGTGGAAGATTATCTCAGAACCATTATTATTTGATTTACATTTGGTAAGAAATATTAAATCTTTGAGTTTTGTTTTTCTTTATTTCAGGTCTTGGTATGGTAACTCCTGTGAATGACCTTAGAGGATCTGATTCGATTGCCTATGACAAAGGGGAGAAATTACTGAGGTGTAAATTGGCAGCGTTGTACAGACTAGCAGATCTCTTTGGATGGTCTCAGCTTATCTACAATCATATCACAGTGAGTAGCGAGCGGAGTAGTAAGTGAACGGTGAATGGAACAGTGCCTGCCTGGACTGTCTCTTTCCATTTAGAAGCAGAAGCCCCTGAGCTGAAGTAAACCTGGGAACAGCTTCCTTTTGATTCCTGACGGCAGAGTATAATTTTCTGAGAACTGGCCAATTTGAATTAAAAATTACGAGAACAGTAGTTCTTTAAAACTCCTTCCTAGCATCTGCGGCCATGCCACCCTGGACAAGCCCGATCCTGTCCGGTCTCAGAAGCTAAGCAGGGTCGGGCCTGGTTAGTACTTGGATGGGGGACCAGCTAGGAAGACCAGGTGCTGGAGTCATAAAAATTTAAAAAAATAAGGGATCGTAAGCTGACAAGGTCCTTGCAATCCGTGAGGTCAACCAAGGGTTGCCTTGCCTAAAAAATAAAATAAAACAAAAATCAGTCAGTCAGTCTCCTTCCTTGCATGCTAACCTAATAAATGAGTATTTACCAAATCATAGGCAGTTCCTAAAATTCTTTTTTGCCCCAAAACCTAAGAATGAAGATGTTTTCTTTCTTACTCTGGTCAAAGCTTTCTCTCTTTCTTACATTACTTCTTTAGCTACTCCATTTTTAGCCATTTGTCAACATTATTAGGATCTCTTAGTTTTATTCACTTCATTCTTGCAATAAATATTTACTGGGCGTCTGCTGTAAATATTTATTATTCTGTACCAAGCATTGTTCTAACTCTGGGATTGTAGCTGAGTGACTGAAACAAGTCCTGCCCTTGCGGATTTTCCCTTCTACATTCCTATCCATCAGCCCATATTCGCTCCCTATTTTGTCCAGCTAGAATTTCATGGTCTATCATTTCAGGAACACTCCTTGCCAAAACCACACTCTCCCACCCTGGACACAAATAGCCAGATCCTGCTGCCGAGAGCCTCACAACAGCCCAGTGGCCTTCCCCATAGATTTATACCCCCAGTCTCAAATGGACCCACAGCACTGTCCAGCAACTGTAGGATGTCTCCTACAAGCTCATGAGTATTCCCTACTATCTCTCTACTATCTTCGAAACTCCTGACCACCTTCGCCCATCAAATGACCACATCATGTCACAGAGAAAATGGGAACTCCTTACTGACGTTTGTACCCATTTTGTACTCCTGGCCACCTGTTACAGTGTCCTGTCTACGGCCAAACTCTTATTTCCTGGCTTGGAATTCCATCCCCTTCTGCCTTTTTAGATTCCTAATGCATTGGCAGGTTTCTCTCCTTTTTTTTTTTTACCCTTTGCTCTTTTGTAGAGATAGCCTCTTTCTTTGGATTGCTTCTTTCCTTTGACTTTTAAACTTGTTCCAATCTCTGCTTTTTCACTGAATTTCTTTCATTGGATATTTTCAATTACTACCCTGGTGCCTGCTTGTAGTAACAGGTGTACCTTACGTCGCTGTGTAAAGAAGTCGTAATCCTGCCAGTACTCTCATCTCCCTTGGGACAACCGATCGTTTCCCCCTTTTCTCCATACTCAGGACACACATAGGTGTGCTTTGCATGTGGACTCATAACCAGTGATGCTTAGTTTAGCTCCATTCTGGACTCCAAGGAATGTTAATTAAACCTGTGAGGTGGTGGTCTGGAGCCCACCTTTGTGACCAGGGCCCTGTGCTTCTGGGATGGGATGTGGGTCTTTGCCGGAGATACTGAGTCACCCTTCCCTCTCTGTTCTCCACGTTGCCACTGGAGTGAACTTTTCCAAATGCAAAGCTGACCGTGTTGCGCGCACACTGTCACGCCTGTACAGTGTCACCCTGTCCAGCACGCCAGCTTTGTTGCCCGCATAGCAGTTACCCCATCCACACCGTATGTTTGCTTGGTTGTCATCCATCTCTGCCCATGGTTAATACTAGCTCTATGAAGGGAGCCCCTGTTGTGTCTGCTGTTCTGTGTCCTCAGGACCAGGAAGTGTGCTGGGCGTAGAGTAGGCACACAGTAAACTCTTGGGTGAACAGCTGAGTGAAATTCCAGCTGAACTGAAATTCTGCCTCAGTAAAACTGTCGAACAAGAAGTCCATGGTGCCTATGGATATTTAATCGGTGGCTCCAATTAGCTGATCACAAGTGCCAGCTCTCTTCCTTGTGCCTGCATGAAAATGGCTGGCATCTGGGGCTAATTATACTTGACAGAATGTTCAATGTAGAGAGTTAATGCTAAATGATTGCCTAAAAATCGGTTCCATGAAAATGTCACAGCTATAACAGAAAATGTAACCCTTGGCTTTAATAACAGTGTCACATTTTGTGGGCGTTTTAAAATGCTGTTTAATACTAGTCCTGTTATGAATGCTATTTAAACAAGTTTGAATTGCTTAAATTGCTTGGTTTTTTTCCCCCTTTAATTGTTTTGGACTTGGCAGAAATAAAACATTAGTTAATTGTTTACTCTTCTGTTAAGTGACCTGTTTGAGACTTAGTACTGAGTAAAAAAGAAATTCTAGTTACCAAAAATATTTTCTATATCTTGTGAACTAGCACATCTTTAAGGAAAAATTTGTTTTTTTAACGATTTCTGGCATCCATTTTTTTGTTTGGTTTACAATCTAGGTGTCATTATATAGACACTTAACAGAAAAGAACTGTTAACTGTGTTTATTGGTGTAACCAGAAGTGTTAACAGGTCATTGTGCCCTTTGAAAGAGCCCATAGGGATTTTATGCTAAAGGGATTTAGAAATGCTAACAGGTGTTAGAGGAGAGGATTGGAGGTGATTGGATTCCATCTCTGTTTTAAGATTGCATTGGATTTAAAGAAGCTTCCTGTGTGTGGGAGGCGGGGTGGGGCGGGCGGGTGTCAAACAGGGTGGCCCAATTAGCATGGGAGCTGTCTTTTTCTCTGGGTGGCACCTAGCTCATGGCAGGACTTTTCCATCCCTAGTGGAGTGCTACGTTCAGCTCCATTCTGGGCTCCAGGGAATGCTAAATCTCCGAGGTGCTGGTCTGGAGCCCACCTTTGTGACCAGGGCACTGTGCTTCTGGGGACGTATATGGGTCTTTGCCAGAGATAACTGGTTTTCAGTGAGTGACCTTAAGATCTGTGACATGAGTTTGTTCCCCTGTACACAGAGAAGGGACATTAGACATGTGGGAAGACGTGCAGGGCGGCCGGCACTCGTCTCTCGGGGACTAGAAAACTGACTTTGTCCTTCCCTCATTTTTCGCTTTAAATCTGTATTGAGCATTTTCTCTTTTTTGCTTCAGACTTAGAAAAATCATATATTTTAAGCTTTCTCCAGTAAAAGATGTAGCTATGTTAAGATCACTCTTAGAAATAATGTTGAAGACAGAAGTCAAAGAAGAAAATGTGATGTACAAATACAGCATTATCTATAATGATGAAAAATTTAAAGCGTCTAAATAACTAGCGATAGATCGGAAATGGCTCAGTTATTCAACATAGATTGGAGAGAATGTTATACACTACGAAAGGTAATTATAAAGACCATGTGAAAACACGAAAATGAAAAATAATTATATAAGAAAATTTTAAATGTATACTGTTGTAGCTGTATGAATTATGCATGTATATAGACAAAAAAGTGAATAAAATGGCTGTATAGTTTTTTTCAATTACAGTTGATATACAGTATCATTTTATATTAGTTTTAGGTGAACAGCATAGTGGTTAGTCATTTATATGATTTACGAAGTGATTCCCCGATTAATCTAGGCATTATGTAGTTATTACAGTATTATTAACTATGTTCCCTGATGCTATACTTTACCTCCCCATGACTATTTTATTACTACCAACTTTGTACTTAATCCCTTCACCATTTTCACCCAGCCTCCCCACTCCCTCTCCCTGCACTCCAATCTGGCAACCAACAGTTTGCTCTATTTATGAGTCCGTTTATGTAGTTATTTTTAAATGTCGAACCTGATAGCATGCTTCTGAAATTTATATGGAAGAAAAACGGTCGAGAATAGCCATGACACTCTTAAAGAACTAGGTAAGGAGATTTCTTTTTCCTACCAAATGTCATACTTTATAAAGTGATGACAATTAAAGTGCTGTGCTTTGAGCAAAGGAGGAGAGAAATGGATCACTGGACAGAGCAGAGAGCCCAGGACCAGGTCTCATATACTGGAATCGGAGAGTCAAGAGTTGGCATTGCAGATTAGCAGGGAAGGATGGAGTAGGCAATAATTGGTGCTGGCACAATTGGATTGAAAACTCAGAATTGGAAAATTGTATTGGGTTCCTATCTTATTCTAATATACCCATAAAGCAGTTCCAATAATTAAAGATTAAATGTGAAAGGTAATACTTTAAAAATTATAGAATCAATATAGGTGAAAGTCATTCTTTTTTAACCTCTGACCTAAGAACAGATGTCTTAAGACACAAAAGCGCATATCATAAAAGCTGGATAAATTCAACTACATTAAAATGAGCAAATTTCTTATCATTGAAAGAGACCATAAAGAGAGTGAAAATAAAAGCCACAACTTGGACAATTTTACTTCAGAGGTAGCCAACAAAAAATTGGTATTCAGAATAGATAAAGAACTACCAATAAGAAAATGACAGACCAGTATCACATGGAACAAAAGATATGAAAGGAATTACACGGAAAGGGAAATAAGCGTGGCTTATAAAAATGTGAAAAATTTCTCAGCTTATTAGTAACCAGGAAATTATAAGTTAAAACCACAATGGAATGCCATTTCAGACATCGATTTTAATTTCTTAAAAAGGTGGTTGTAGAAGCACCGAGCTGTCGTATCCTACGGGTAGGCGTGTGCATTATGTTAGGCCCTTTGATATCACTTCTTAGCTTATTGCTCTGGAGAAACTTGAACATGTACACTAGCAGACAGGTGCAGAATGTTCATAGCATTGTCTTTAATCGCAGAATTGAAATCATGTCCAGTGACAGACGAACGGCTACATAAGTTGTATATCTATCCAGTGAATACCATTCAGCAATGAAAATGAATTAATTATAGCCATGTATATCATAATCTGGAGAAATCTCAAAAATAATGTTGGTAACTCAATAACAAAAAAATTTTGCTCAAAAAATTGGCAGAGGACATAAAATGACATTTCTCCATGGAAGACATACATTGGCCAACAGATACATGAAAGATGCTCAACATCACCAATTGTCAGGTAAATGCAAATCCAGACTACAGTGATATATCACCTTATCAAAAGTCAACAAATAGCAGTCGTAGGCGAGGATGTGGAGTAAGGGCACCCCTCGTGCACTGTTGGTGAAATGTAAAATCGTGTAGCCACTATGGAAAACAGTACAGAGAGTCCTCAGAAACTGAAAACAGATCGACCGTACGATCCAGCGATGCTATTTCTAGGTATTTATCCAAAGAAAACGAAAATAATTCAAAAACCCCTATGTTCACTGCAGCATTACTTACAATAGCCAAGATATGGAAGCAACCTAGGTATCCATCAGTAGATAAATGGATAAAGAAGATGTGGTACGTAGATACAATAGAATATCAGTCAGCCGTAAGAACAATGAAATCTTGTCATTTTTGGCAACGTGGATGGACCTAGGGGGTATTATGCTAAGTGAAATAAGTCAGGCACAGACAAATACCATATGATTTCAATTATATGTGGACTCAAAAAAAAAAAAAAAAAGTGAACAAACAAAACAAAAACAGACTTAGAAACACAGACCAAAAGGACGGTTGCCAGAGCGGGGAGAGAGTGGAGATGGAAGGAGGAGGGAAAGGAGTCGAGTCAGTAATGCTGTGATGCGTGTCCATGGTGACGGGTGATCACCTTGTGAGGTGTAGAAATGCTGAATCCGTATACTGTACACCTGAAACTAATATTACTAATATAATATTGTATGCAACTGTACTTGAAATGTTGACAAAAGTTGCTGAAAAATATACACAGTATGATTCCAATTATATGAAGTTCATATAAACAGATAAAAATTAAACATATTGCTTAGGGTGAATATATATAAACTAAAACTATAAAATAAAATGCTTAACAAGTGATTCCGGATAGGGGTTACTTCTGGGGTGTGGGGGAAGAGAACTGGACCTTCAGAGAGAGACTTCCTGTTTCCGAAGCTGTTCGAAAGCTACGTGGGTGTTTGATTTATTATACCCGAATTTACACATACCCTTTGAATACTCTATATATGTTTCATAATAAAATCTTTTAAAATAAGCAAAAATATTTGACATTTAATTTTTCCCTATTTCCAACCTCATTTTTATTCATTCCAACCGATAAATACACAAAACAATTCCTTGTTTTATGTTTTGTTTTGACCCAGCTTGGGAATTGGGACAATTACATAGTTTTGTTTTAGATAATTAAAAAGATCGGCATGCTTTTTAAAATTAAAGAACAGATTAGAAATAAAAAGCCTGACTAACTCACCATTAACAGGAAAGTGTTTTGGGGAAAGGTTGAAACCACGTGTTTAGTTTTGAGCCAGCTAAAAGAAAGCGGATAGCTTGGCAATGGGGACTTAGAACGGGTTCGTTAATGGTGGTGGTTTGCTGCTGCCGCTGCTGCTGCCCCCACGATGGCCACAGTGAGGCGATGCCATTTAGTGAGAGCTCTGTCGCGAGTACGAGCTCTCATCAGCCCCATCTTATGGATCAGGACCCCACGGCCCACGACAGTGTAGCCAGTTCCTGGCACAGCTAGGATTTTAACCGAAGTCTCAGGTGACCGTGGGTCTCCCTTATGCCGTACAGAGAGAATCAAGTGAGTTTCCCATGGCGATGCAGGGGGAGGTGGGATGATTGTAGCTGTCTGAGAACTAAACTGCAGACGGCGGATAGAGTTAGTTCTGTGTTGCGTGCAGAAGCAGCGGTGAACTCAGATCTTCACTCAGTGTGAGGACATTTTAATGATTAGGTCTCCCTAGCTTCCATTCGTTTACTGCTGCACCCTAGCACCCAGGATGTAGTAGATGCTTAGTGACTGCTGAACGAAGCAGGGAGGCACGCTGCGTGAGGACGTGGTGGGCATGCCCGTCGCTACAGCTGCCCACACAGACCCGGTGTGTTTCTGTTTGGTCCCCCACAGAACTCGCTGCGCTGGTTAGGAAGTTGTACTAAACACCTGAAGGCCTTTTCAACCAGCACTAAATTCTACCTGCCCAAATCCCTTGTCAGAATTCTTAGCCCAATAGTAAATGTCTTCTGACCGAATGGCTTGGGGACGTCTTTAGAGTCTAACCCAGGATCACCGTAGAAACTAGACTGAGGCTCTTTCAGGGCAGGACTCTTTTTCCCACTGTGTTACTAGCATCGAGCACAGATACATAGTCTGTGCCAAACCTGTGTTGGATGAGTTCCGGAAAGGAAACGGTGCCAAGGAAGGAGCGAACAAACCAGGGAGTGACCACGCGATGTCGTGGAGGCTCTTTGAAACTGGTCAGGCGGTGCGGAAGCCCTCTTCTTGTTTGTGACTTTTGTGATGGTTTGCTATCCTACAGGTTTTGAATACTAAAAGCAAATCTGTTTTGACTTTTAAAAAGAAAGTTTTGGTTTTCATTATTAAATACCCAAGAAATGACACCTGTTTGCGCGTGATACTGGTTTGGTAGCCACTGGGTGTTTTCTTTATAAAGTTCATTATCACACATGTGACCAAGCTGCACTTTATGTACCTGATAAGTTACTATAATAAATGCTCCGTGTTGTGTATCTATCCAACAGCCTGTGAGTTGGTGGACTGGAGAGAGATGCAGATAATTTCAGTTGGATTTTTGAGCTAACTCGGTCCTTTCCCCACAGACCAGAGTGAGCTCCGAGCAAGAACACTTCCTCATTGTACCTTTTGGACTTCTCTTCAGTGAAGTGACTGCATCCAGTTTGGTAAGAACGTCCTCTGCCTCTTGGGCGTCACGTACGTGTAGGTCACACTACATAATTAAACACCTTCTAATCCCGTTAGACATGTAAAATCCAAGAAAGAGGAAAAGGTCTGTGTTCTGTGTGATGAACTCAGAGAAAAACCTTTAAAATTAGTTATGAACACTTTTAACTTTGGTTTAAATAATTTCTAGTTAGGGTAATTTAAAAGTTTTGTTTTCTTATTTTCAGGTGAAAGTCAGTCTGCAAGGAGATATCATAGACCGTGGAAGCACTAACCTGGGAATAAATCAGGCCGGCTTCATGTTACATTCTGCCATTTATGCTGCACGACCCGACGTGAAGTGCCTTGTGCACATTCACACACCAGCGGGGGCTGCGGTGAGTGTGGCTGTGCTGGTAGAGACTTCAGCTCTAGAGCTGTTCTATAAGAGGCACTTCACAGGTCCTCTGAAGTGCCCGCTCCCGCTGCAGTAAGTCAGTAAACCTAATTTTGTTGGCTGAAAAAAATTTTTTCTCACTAAGTTTGACTTTCTTAAAAGACTATTTTTTTCTTTTAAGGGGTTCATACGCTGTCTAATTTAGAAAATCCTGTCAGTCTGAAAACATTCGTTAGACTTACAAATTAGAAAACCATTGAGCGGTGAGGGTGGAGGTCAGATTTCAGTGTATTTAAGACTTGGGAAGTGCTGAATGACAGCGGTCAAAGAGAGACCCTTGTTCAAGAAGAGGGAAGGCAGGACGGGTGGTAGGTGAGGGTGCTGTGGGCTCCGGAGGGGACTGCGGAGTGCGGGCCGGGCTCTGGGGAGGGAGGGAGGAGAGGTAGAGGCTTGTAGGCTGTGCCCTGGGCAAGCCTGATGCGCCTGGCCTTGAGCCAGCAGAAGTGAGGGAGCCCAGGCTGGGTCAGGCCGCCCTCGGAGAGTCAGAAGAGGGACACGGGGGGGGGATGCGGGGAGGAGGGCACAGACCGTGCCGGCCCTTGGACAGCTGCCTCTGAGCCCACAGCCTCCCAAGATCCCGTCCCAGCCCAGCACCGAGCCTGCGCCGTTCTGGTGCCAATGGGTCACCTTGACAAAGCCCTGACCTCAGTGTGAACATGCGCGTTCTGGTTGCTGGTACAGTCATGTGAAAGGGGAACACTCTGGGACTCTGCAGAATGGGTTTTGTATCACCAGTTTTACATGTTAATGACTTCGGGGTTATTTGTCTGACAGATGACCTCATTGATTGAGTAATGCTGAATTTTAATCTATCTTGATGTTTTAATGTCAACGTGTACTGATTTGTTTGGATGAATGAGAGATCTGGTTTGCTTATTTAACTTTGAAGATGTGGTTTTTGATAGCAGCATCAGAGTTTTATTAGGTATGTCATTCTCGGAACGATGTGGTTTTTTCCCTAAACGAATGCATGCTCTTCCAACTACAAAAGAGTCAATGTTTAAAAAAAAGCCCATGCATTTTAAAGAACTATTAAAGGTACATTTGGGAATGTGCTTACAAACAGCTATCATGTAATTTGTATTAATAATTATCAAAGTTACTACTTGGTAAGGAAATTTTTTAGAGGTAAGGAAATCTCATAGCTGTTACTATGAAAGGCATTAAATATGGTATTGTCTTTTTTATGTTAACTTTTCTGTATGGAATTCTTCTACCTATAGACATTTGAGTCTTTGGAGATTGTTAATCTGGACGGAGGACCTTCGAAGTCAGTTTGGGAGAATTAAGGAAACTTAAAGGCTTTATGAACACTTAGATTTTTTACTTAAATAAATATCGAGAAATTATGTAGTATAGTCATCCTTAAACTTTTATAGATTTGCTTTTATCTAATTTTCAGCTGTCTCAGTCCTACCTACAACCTAAGATGCAAAGTACACAAAAACCTTCCAGCCCTTCAGAACCTCTCTCTGTGATGCTGAGACTCATGTCACAGGGAGCCATTGTTTCTCCCGGCATTGCACCCAGGGCTCATTTGACCATTACGTCTGAGTTCACGTGGCGCTGACAGTCACTGTGGCAGAAATCCAGAAAGATGTGAGATTTATTTGCGGCTTCCCCAGCCAAGTGGTGTTTAACTGTAGATTGGGAGTAAGCCCCTAGAAGTAAAGTTTATCTTACGTTCACAGGTTCATTTATTTTTGAGACTAGAACAAAATAAAATCTGTTCCCCTTTTTTATTCTTTGAGGAAAAAGCAGTCAGCATGTTACTCTTGATTTGCCTTCATGGCTGCTGCTTATTCTCCAGGTCTCGGCGATGAAATGCGGCCTCTTGCCCATCTCTCCGGAGGCGCTTTCCCTTGGAGAAGTGGCTTACCATGATTATCATGGCATTCTGGTTGACGAGGAGGAAAAAGTTTTAATTCAGAAAAATTTGGGGCCTAAAAGCAAGGTCAGTAGCCATCTAATCTGGTATCGGGTTATAGAGGGAAGAGGAGGACAGTGACAGGGTCGGTCTCCCTGCCCAGCTCCGTGAGCTTCCTGTCCCTTCAGGTCCTTATTCTCCGGAACCATGGGCTCGTGTCTGTCGGAGAGAGCGTCGAGGAGGCCTTCTACTACATCCATAACCTCGTGGTTGCGTGTGAGATCCAGGTGAGTGGTGCCGTATGTTCGCTCTGCGCTTTATGTCGGGGTTTCTGGGCTTCCCGTAGAGTTTTGCTACTGGTTTTGCAGGAATGTCTTTGAACACTCTCTGCCAAATATGAGCTCATGGATTTGGAAATTGACCAGGGCAAATGCCATTTTACTGATTTAGGTTGGCAAATGATTACTGGGCTTTTTATTTCTGATTTTTTTCTTTATTTAAAAAAAAATTTTTTTTAATGCCTACAGCATCCAGTATTCTTAGGTGGCCTCCCATCCAAGCACTAACCAGGCCCGACCCTGCTTAGCTTCTGAGATCAGATGAATCGGGCACATTCAGGGTGGCGTGGCCGTAGACTGATTTTTTTATTTTTCAAATACTCAAGTCACTACCGTTTATGGAGTACTGATGTGTGTCAGCCTGGTGTCAGGTGCTTTACGTGTGTTATTGCACGTCATTTCAGTTGCGCCTCATGGCACTCCTTTTGAAAAAGAAGGTGCAAAGAGCTAGAGACTTACTCGCAGTCTCAAGGCTGTGCGTGCCGCTTAAGCCAGATCTGGTCTCCCCACTGGTGCCACAGCCTGCGTCTCTGTGGTGATATGGTCCTCAGTCTGCTTCATACGATCTCGAATGCTTCCTCTTTCTCCTCCAAAGTGTGTGCCCAATGTTTTTGTCAGGCTGAAGGAAAGCTTCTGAGAAGACCCTTGTGATGGGTCTGTCACAGTTCGTCCTACATTTTTTGTTCTTACACTCGGTGCTTTGGTTTCTTTTGAAACCTACAGTTCTGTTTAAGAGATCTCTGATAGTTACCCGACCCCCTTGTTCTAAGGCGCTCCAACTGTAGTGTCTGCTTGTTTTGGAAAAGGTTCGAACTCTGGCCAGCACAGGAGGGCCAGACAACTTAGTCCTCCTGGATCCTGGGAAGTACAAAGCCAAGTCCCGTTCCCCGGAGTCCCCGGCAGGGGAGGGCAGCGGATCACCTCCCAAGTGGCTGATTGGTGAGCAGGAGTTCGAAGCCCTCATGCGGATGCTTGATAATCTGGTAAGAACGCCGCTACCACTTGATGGTAAAGGTTTCGTTCTGAAGCACAGGTGTCGGTGTTTTTAGTCATAGGCGAGACAGTGCTGTGAGGTGCTGTCCCCAGGCGGTGTCTGAGCGCCCCCACGTGAGCGCCACGAAGCGGCACCAGGGCAGCTCAGCTTCCAAGCCACGTCGCGCCAGCATACAGAGTGTGGGTTTTTGTCTTACTTTGTTTTTAAAGATAATCCTGTTTGGCCTCCGTGGGGACAGGGGCACTGAGACGGCTCTGCCCCACAGCAGGCTGCCGGGTTACTAGCTCCCAGGGCAGCAGGACGCGCTCAGCACTCATTGTCCCACATGCAGGCTTTCAAGGGGCACTTTATAAATCAGTTAGCCAAGTATCTTTCGTTTGTGTTAACAGTAAGTTCTAGCCATTGGGGGCTGAGTACTGTGTTCCACGGACACTTGCTGCCGATTTCCTGTGCGGGAGACCCTCGTCCTTATGCAGGGACAGTGAGCCCGGCACAGTGCAGGAGCTATGCTGGCAGAGCTCTCAGCATGGCGGGGGTGCCGCCGCAGTACACACAGGCTGTGGTCTGTGGTGGGGCTTCCAGGGAGGGAGGGCGTCATCCTTCCCCAGGATCTGGGAGAGGACTTTGTGTAGGAGATGGCACCTGGAAATGACCTCAGAGAACAGGTGGAACCGCGATAGGTGGAGTTGGGAGGAGGAAGGCGTCCGAGCCCGAGGCAGGAGGACCACTGAGGACATCGCGGGGAGCGGGAGGGCGCCTTCCTGGTCCGTGCCCGGTCCTGCCAGGCTTCTTATACATCAGAACAGAGCCTCAGGGTCGAAGCAGCCGCATTACAAGACACACAGCTCTGCAGCAAGGCCCTTTAATGCTGCACTGCCACACCTCTCAGAGGGGCTGCAGGGAGTCCACCTTGTTGGCCCTGACTTTAAGTGGTGGACGCAAGGACCTGTCTTGGAGCAGGTTCGGTCAGTGAGGGAACAGTGAGCGAGAATCTGAAGATGGGTTACATCGCCTAACCAACTGCTCTGGAGCCTGGAGCGGTGAGCAGGACACAAATTCCTTGCCCTTAAGGAATTTATAGCCTAGTCAGGGAAATGACAAATCCCAGCTGCAGCCAGGACTTGTGGTCTTTGCCCTCACAGAGCATGACGAGCTGCAGGGGCAGAGATGGGCGTGGGTGAGGATTGGTCAGAGGCAGCCAGGAAGAGGGACAGAGCTTACCAGGAAGATGGGAGAAGCAGTGGGAGTTACGTGGCAGACCAGGATGATGCAACCTCAGAAAGGGCTCACCTGGAGAAGGTTTGGGCCCAGGCATCAGCATCGGGAGTCAGGTACTCGCGGGGGACCAACAAGATGACGAGCGCTGTGATAGCCCAGTCTTACAGTCCTCCTTCTCTCCTCTTGGCAAATACTGTGACGTTTCACTGCTCCGCTACCTCAAAGTCAGGTGGGGAGCAGGAAAGGGGAACAAGAATCAAGAACATCAGCTCGCCCCATCTCGTGCATTCAGTACGGTCCGGAAAGTGGAGAGAGATATTAAAATTACCTCTAATTTGATGGGGAGAAAAATAAAGGATGAAAGACTGATAAGTGAAACGTTCATTACAACAAGGGTATTTGATTCAGCATCCTTAATGTGCACGGGTTGGTAGTAGCATTTTACTGTTAGAAAGCCGTGTAGTTTATAAGAAGTAAAGTGGACAGCGATCACTGATCACAGTGCGTGTTTTAATTAGTGTTCTGATCAGCTGTATGTGTTCGCTGATAAGTGAGTAGGGTAGAGAATAATTGAAGAGTCTCAGTGTGAGAGATTTCATTTTAACATACACAGAAGAAATGCCGAATTTCTCACAAAATCAGGATTTGAGTCCAGCTTCTGAAGGAAGAAATGAATCCAAATTTTTAACTGAGGTCTGCGCAATGTCTCTCATTTCGGTTTGACAGCATTTAAAGGGGGAGAATAAACACACAC
>NW_024349804.1:13990980-14006921 GCF_902729225.1 Pteropus medius | reverse complement strand
TCAGGGTAAAATTTTGTGATGTCCTGGGTGGTTCACCCTGATGAAGTCATGGAGATTCCTCGAGTCCTGGCTCTCTCAGCCAGAGAAGCTGGAATTCATGAGAACCGTGTTTCTCTGAAGGCCGAGTCGTGATTTTCATTCTCCAACGAAGCGTGCTCCCAGATGGAGAAACGGCCAGTGCAGACCTTCACCTCTCTCTGAGGACAGTTAGGGAGAAAAACAGCAGCAACAGTCTGGGATTATACCATCCATTTTTTAACGTGCTAAAAGGATGGTTAGTAATGCGGGCGCCCCAAAGAGGGGGAGCACCTGAGGGGAGAGGGGAGTGCAGATGTGTCTGCAGATCTGGCAAGCGGGCACAGGCCATGACCCATGTGCTGTGACCAGCCCGGTGTCACCCTTTCAGATCTGAATTGCCTCGTCCTCCCTGGTGAGGGTGCTGAACAGCCTAGTCCAGATAGGAAACCAGGGGTCGGGTGTACAGGTCCAGCTGAGCGCGGCCCTCGCGTAGGATCTCAGGCCGCCGTCGAGCTGTCGACTGCCGGCCCCTCCTCAGGAGGCTGGGCGGGGAGGGTGCACTCAGGTCCTGGGCAGAGGTCAGCTCCTCACAGCCACAGTCAGGGCAGCTTGCTGTTTCGGAGCCAGCGATGCAGAGACCCGTGGGGTGTGCGCTGTGCCCACGCCATGCATCCCGTCGTCTTTGCCCAAGCTACTTTAGGGCCCGCCCACATTCCAGGGGGAAGGACGGTACAGCAGGTGGTGACCTTGGAGCTGCCCTGCCCTCAGTCTGCCACACCTGCCGAGTGCCAGGCTGCCAGTGGGGATGAGTAAGACCCGCCCTTGCCTCGGACCTCCTGCCTATGGGGGCGAGTGAGCAGGCTGGTCCCTCGCGGCGGTCTCAGTGCTGCTACAGAGCCGCGCACACGTGTGTCGCAGGGCAGGAGCCACGTGTGTCGGAACATCATGAGTGGTCTTACGGCAGAGTCGGAGGTTGAGCTCGGGTGAGGTCGTAGTCAGAGGTGAAGTGACGTTGCAGACAACCAGTTGTCGGGAGGTGCGCTCGCTCGGCTTCCCTAAAGGATGTCGTGGTATTCACACTGTGACACTGAGTGGGTGGCTTACTGTGACCTGTATGGAGCCAGCAGCGAGTGAGCCCTGTTTTAAAAATTTTTTTTGAACTTTTTGTTTAAATATAAACAGGAGAGCACATCTCCTTAAATATTCAAAAACGATACTAGCGCCTCGGGAACCCCTCCTCTGTCAGTCGCGTCGCCTGTGTGACTGCCCTCCTGTCTCCTAACGTCGGAGGTTGGTCTGCTCCCTCTGTCCTCTGTCTGAATGGAGCAGGACAGCATGTCCTTTCCCATCTGGTGTCTTCCACGTGGCAACGCGGTTGTGCGGGTCGCCCTCCTGTCGCACCTGGTGGCCGAGTATTCTCACGCTGCTTCGTGTTCCGTTTCACGGGTACGCCCTGGCGTGCCGCTCTGCTGTTGGGGGCTCCCGGGTCGTTCCCAGTTTGGGGCTGTCGGGAGGAGTGCCGCGGTCAGCGTGTTGCACTCGCGTGTCGGTGGACACATCACGTCTCCCTGGGCATGCGCGTGCCTAGGAGTGGAGTTGCCGCGTCGAAGGGTATGCGTGGGTTCAGCGTTTGTACTGTTGCCACACAGTTTTCCAAAGTGAAACTCTGTTTGAGATCGGGAATATTGACTGTCTTTCATTCTCTTTGGACCCTAGGGTTACAGGACTGGCTACCCTTACCGATACCCGGCTCTGAGAGAGAAGTCTAAAAAATGCAGCGACGCCGAGGTCCCTGCTGGTGTCGCAGGTCACTCCTTTGCTAGTGACGGGGATTCAGGCACTTGCTCCCCTCTCAGACACAGTTTTCAGAAGCAGCAACGCGAGAAGACAAGATGGCTGAACTCTGGCCGGGGCGACGATGCCTCTGAGGAAGGGCAGAATGGAAGCAGCCCCAAGTCGAAGACTAAGGTGTGGACGAACATTACACACGATCACGTGAAACCCTTGCTGCAGTCTCTCTCGTCCGGTGTCTGCGTGCCAAGCTGTATTACCAACTGCTTGGTCTGTGCCTACTTACTGTTCATAGTTAGATGATGTAGAGCAAGTTGGCTAGCTGGGCTTCGGAGGCTTTGGGAACCCAGCCCTTCTGACCCAGGTTCGAGGCGAGCCTTCCTCGGTAACCGTTAGCTGAACCCAGATCCGCTGTACGCGTCAAGCTGTAGTTTGAGTCGTGCTGTCCCTCTGCAAACTGCTTAAGATACGTGGTGCCTCTCCAGTCATTCCGACATCGCCTAACTCCGTACATAGCAAAAGTACTAATTAACTGCTGAATGTTAACCTAAACGCAGGAACTCATCTAATTCAAACTGTGTTTGAGGAGTCTTAACACTTCATGCACGAAAAGGTAGTTCTGTCATAAACCTGTTTGTTCAGTGTCGTAAACTCCAGTGCTTTCGTGAAGTCACTGAAGTCTGTTCTGGAAAGTCTTTAGTGGTTTCTTAAGCAGTTTTCCCTCCGGGCTCCTGGGCATCTTCTCGGTGGGCCCTCATCCTCTCGTTGGCCTCCTTCCCTGCTTCTGTCCCAAAGCCTCCGAACGCTCTCAGCAGCTGCCTCCTGCATGGACTGTTGCATGAGTAGACGGCCATCGTGGTGAGTCTCCTGACTCCTGCTGGGTGCGGCATGGCCCAAGTGCAGCGCAGGCCGGGCCACCTGCAGGCCCCAGTGACAGTCGCTGCGGGCGCCCTCCACTTCTGTAGATGCCCCGCGGTCCGATGCTCCGTGGTGTCCCTGAAGACAGTCTTCACTGCTGTCACCTAGCCTTTGCCAGCCCCCGGCCCTGCAGTAGGGTCTTGTGAGGAGACCAAGGCGGGGACCTCTGCATGGCGAGTTCTAGAGTGCGGACAGAAGTAGTTAGCTGCCCTGATGGAGGCACCAAGTCAGCGAGTGGGCTCGGGTTCCCTCCTAACGGTGCTGTCACTTCCGATTTGTTTAAAAGAAAGAAGTCCGTCTTGCCTGGTGGCTCTGGTTTCCTGATGCACAGAGTGGGAGAGCCGCTGTGCGCCCGAGCAGACGAGCAGACGTGTCGCGTGGGCCGTGACTCAGTGTTTGAGCCCGGCCCACCTCCTTCCGGCCCTCCTGCTCCCGCCCCCCGACCCCCCACCCCCGTACCGCTCTCCCAGTTTTTCTTTCTGTGTCATCTGTTCAGTTTTATTTGACTTGTTCAAGGAGAGGGCCTAAACGACTTTCTGCTAACGATATCAGTGCGCAGTGCTGAACGCTGTGCCGAAGTTTCCCACCGCGTACGGTGGCAGCAGCTCTGAGCGCTCTGCTGTTAGCCCGGAAAACGCCCCGTGGTTTAGGTGTTCAGTCAGTGTGTGCGGGGAAGGGGACCTTGTTCAGCATTTGACCTTGTTTCTTGTTCTGGAGTGATACGAGGCCCGTGCGGTGCTCCCAGGTTGGTATGTTAACTTACAACTGCATTTAAGTTTTCACATGTGTTCACGCTTAAAGGTGGTGGTTTTAATGTTTTGACTAAAATTATCTTTAATGAAAAGCTGGAGTTATTTTTAGCTGAGAAGATAACCGTCAGTGAGTATCTCATAGCTCCATGCCCATCGCGCTGTCTTCGCAGTGGCTAAGCATTTGCCAGTTCTTTTGCTTTCTGTTAAGTCTTCCGGTTTATAGCTTATTGCCTCTTGAAAACATTCCGAAAAGCATAACATTTGTCGAGATGGGCTTGTTTTAATGTTCAGTGCCTACTCATGCTTAAGAATTAGAATTTGGTTAAAAATCTCATATTCGATTGGAGATCCCCCCCAAAATGTGCAGGGCTCAGTGTGCTGATGATATGCACTGATATCTAAAACAGCCTTCTAGTGAGAACTCATGCAGCGCTTCAGTTTGGGATATTTTTGTAACACTCAAAAGTGCTAAGTTATATAAAATATTTGACATCACCAAACTATTCCACCAGGTAGCTACTGTGTAAGTTTTCATACAGTAATTTTCTTGTGTTAAAATAGCTAAACAGTGCATTCTGATGCTGTCGTTTATTTTAATGCAAAACTTTGGTGATGCCCACTCTCGCCTCACAGTACCGGCTCTCCCTACACCTGGGTAGCACATCACATCGCTTCCCATGATCCTGTCATTTCATGCTTCCAGCTGGCTTTGGTCTTGACGGCTCTCAGAGTGGTGAACCAGTGTGCTCTGGGGGGTCCCCACTGGCTGTTCCACGGGAATGACGAGGCATAGCTCCGTCGTCAGCCTGTGTCCTGCCCTAGATTTCAGCTGGGCTTTCTAAAGGGCCCTTGCTGCTCAGTCGTGACGCTGGCTTCCACCATTACTGGTTTCTGTTTGGACATGCCCCGCCCCCTCCGACCGCTGCGGTGGCGCAAGAGTGTGGTCATTGGTTCATTGTCTGTGACGTTCAGTGCATGACCAGATGTGAGATACGTTGGACAGATTGAATGCTGTGGTGCCACTTTTCATTGTCACAATTCTGACTTTTCAACTGTTCTTGATATTTCAGTGGACTAAAGAGGATGGACATAGAGCTTCCACCTCTGCTGTCCCTAACCTGTTTGTCCCATTGAACACGAACCCGAGAGAGGTCCAGGAGATGAGGAACAAGGTGCGTGCTGGCTGGGTGCACACTCGCTGGGGCTTTGAGTGCCGGAGGGGCAGTGTGGGTGGGGGTGCTCGCTCTGGCCAGCGGCTTCCGCTGCCACCATTATTGCAGCTGAGGTTGTCTCTACACGGCTTCTGCTTTTGTCCCGACAAAGCGTGACGTGTGGGGAGCAGACGGTTTGGGGCCCTGTGGTCCTTGATCTGACACTCGCTCACACAGCAGGGCAGAATTGGAAGCTACAGAGCTGGTTCCTGGCGAGGACAGCCTTTGCCCCTGCCTTTCAGGGTTCACTGGAGAGTTGGGAACATTTGGTCTATCAGAACACGAGAGCCACCTATGTTCACAGTGTACCTAAGACAGGCACCTAGGAAACATCTCCCTTTGAGCGAGTGCGTGCCCAAGTCATCCAAAAGGTGCCACGTGTAGGAACGGGCCCTCTGTTCCCCAGACCCATGCAGTCCTGAGCGGGCTTGACTAGCACCATCCAGCAGGCTGGGAGTCACACTGGACCCCGCGGGGGCAGGGGCCGAGCGGGGATGCAGGTGGCATGTGGCCGCGGGTGTGACCCGCAGCCCTGGCCAGTCATCTCTGTGCTATTGACATGTTTCTCCTTCTCGCCATCCTCAGATCCGAGAGCAGAACTTGCAGGACATTAAGACGGCCGGGCCCCAGTCCCAGGTTTTGTGTGGTGTAGTGATGGACAGGAGCCTCGTCCAGGTGAGAGCTCAGACTGTCTCTGACATTAGTGAGTGGTGGCTCTGATGGATGACCATCCGCTCCAAAATTGTTCTTAAGTTGGGAGCGAATGACTTTGAGAGGTAAGTGTTCTAGGCAACCTTCGTTACCTTTGTTAAAAATTTTCATGATAAGAAATCACCCAGCCACTTTTGCTCCAGTTAGGCCAAGCGCGAGCATGCCTGGGGCTGCCCCCCGCCCCTCTCCCGTGCCATGTAGTGCATGCCTGTGTGCAGGCAGCGGGCAGCCCGCTTGGGAGCAGTTCTCTGGGTTTGGGTGGCGTGTGCCGTGTAAAATGCTGGAGGAGGGTGGGTTTCCTGGACTTCTGTCCGTCTTTGTACATATTGCTGTCTGCAACAACGTGCTGCTTGGGGAAAGTGGTCGCAGAGGGTACCTGTAAATGCGGTCCACGTTTTCCTGCGTTTCAGTGAAGGGATTGTGCCTCATGGCACGTTGAAGGTAATCGTGTAAGTGGTTACCTCTGAAACCTTGCACACGACTCCGCAGGGCAGGCGACTGTCGCTGCATTCTGTGAATTTGGCCAGCCGTGGCCCTGGTTCCGTGGTCTGTTTGCACGTTGCACTGCATCGCCGCCTCGTCCGCTGCGACGGCCGGCTCTGCTGCATGCGCTCAGCTGATTCCAGCCTGTGCGCGCGCGGTCGGCCCTTCCAGGCGGGGCCAGGCGGGCTCTGCTGACTCGGTTTACTGTTGCAGGACGCCCCCCTGTCTGACTGTACGGAGACAATCGAAGGGCTCGAGCTCACAGAGCAGACCTTTAGTCCTGCTAAGTCTCTCTCTGTTAGAAAGGTACTCACTGCCCTGCCCCTTAACCACCTGTCGGCACGCGCTGCCCTTCTGCCTGCCCGTCCCGCACCTGTCTGCTCTTGCTAGGCTTTGTCTTAGTTACCCAAGTAGCTATAAACGGGGTCTCTAAATCATTCGTGAGACTGTAGAAGGTTCTGTTCTGCCCACTTTGTTCTTTAATTAAAACATTTGGTATGACATTACTTTCATAACTTTAAGCATTTCATGTTAAGAGGTGACCATTCTCAGCCATGTGGTGCATTTTTGAAGTTCTGCATGTGACTGTGGTCAGTGCATGATGTGGGGTTTTGGGGGTTTGCCTGTCACCGGACACCAATCCCAGAAGGCTCGTGGGTGCAGACCGTGAGCAGCGTCAGCGTTCCCATGCGACCGCCTCCCTTCGCTTGCCCAGCTGTGACCTAAGTGTGATGAACGTGGCAGTCAGGTCGTATGACTGAAAGATGCCGTTTCGGAGGATTGGAAAAGCAGGCAGTCTTTCTCAGCCCTTGCTGCTGAAATGTATTTATTTTTACCTTTTAAAAAAGACTTAGAATTTTTTTCTTTTTAATATTGCAAGGGGGAAAAAGACTTATGAAGATCTGAAACCCAGAGTTAATAATCCCTCTACGTACACGCGTCCCTACGTGTCCGGCGGTTGGGAAACCCGTCCTGTGTGGCCTGCCGGGTATAGGGAGACCTGCTGTGAGCATTCAGGCTGCTGGTGCGCGGTGTCTGGCAGGGGGCTGACCGCACGGTACAGGCCTTAGTCACCTCTGCCATGTGTTCAGAGGGCATTTTCAGGGTTCGTCTCTTTCAGTTCATGCACCTCTAGTGAAGTGCAAGTATCATTTTATCGACGTTACAATTGCCAGAGAGAAGCAGATTCGTACCAGAGATTCTAAACTCCTGCCTGGAATCCCTGCTAATACCATGATGTTGCATATTTATGTATTAATTGACTGGGTCTTGGTTTCCCTTGTCCTTAGAATTGTTCTTCTACTTACTGTTCTTGGAGGAACTCAGAACAAGAGAGAAAGATGCATGCTTCTCCCCGTCAGCTTGTTTCTCATGTTTTGGTACTTTGGGCTGTAAGCCCTTGTGACCTTGGTGGTTCGTAATTCGTCCTCTCGGTGTGCGAAGGTGCATCGGGTCCGGGAGTGCCCAGGGCCTACCATGCACAGCTCTGCAGGCGAGAGCCGACTCGTCCAGTCTCTTTGGCGCTGTGCTGCGTTTTGTGGCTTCCGTTTGTAGCTTCTTAGGGCTGCCTAGAGGGCACGCTGCTTATTCCCTGTATTAAGGGGTACTGTTCGGGCCGGTCCTCATTCACACACAGTTTTGTTTTTTTTCTGGCTAGTGCTCAGACTTGGACGCACATCACAGTCACCCGTGAATGCTTTGTGAAGTGTTGATGTGCCCCTGTCCCTGGACCGGCTGGCAGGATGAGGCCTGTAGGAGCGGGATTCTGGGCAAGTCCTGCATCCTGAGCACTAAACTAGGCTCTGTGAGCGACGTGTCCCGAAGGGATTAGCGGAGGAAGCCACTGCGCACTGAGCCCGGCGAGGACGGCCCTGTGCGCATCCTGCCCCAGACCTCATTTCCCCCGCCCTCTTTCGGGTGCTCGCGTTTGCATCTCGGGCTTTTCCCACCGGTTATGGCTAGAACGTGCTTTGACTCCTCTGAGGCTCTCGAATGGTGCTGTTTCCACGCCTTTGTGTGGCCCTCAGTGCTCCTTTTGGAAGGTGGCGCTGCTCACTGGCAAGTTGAGTTTCTCCTTGACCAGGTGAAAAGGACTATGCTAGTGTCCTAAAAACGCCCTCTTCCCAGTAAGGCAGGTGAGCAGGTGCTTGCTTCTGAACTCCGAGCGCCAGGTCCAGAAGGGATGGCTTGCTCGATGCAGCGTTGCGAATGCCAATGTGTGACCTGAGGTCATTTTGGCCACCACTGGGTTTCATTACCAATGATTGAGCCATTAGAGACTGGGGTGCGAAAGTGCCCACTGAGAGCTGCCTGGGTGGGGAAGGAGTCTGCTGTCCGGCGCGTGCACCACACTTCCCTGTTCTGCGCCCCCTGTTCACTCAGGGCCGTGTCCCGCCGCCATTGTCATGCTGCACGACTGGAATGTGAGGCCGACTCGCGCGATGAGCGTGGTGTTGAGCACCTGGTGTGTGCCTGGCTCTGCACTCACAATCTAAATTAAAATCTGTAGGTTTTACAAGCGAAAACCTGGTGCTCAGAGAGGTCAGGTCGCCGCCTGGGCGGGGCTGTCATTCCACGCAGCGGCCCCCGTCTGGCGCGGAAGTGGTGACTGAGCCCAGGGCAGGTGGCTGGAGTGAGGAAAGCCCCAGGGGCCTCCGCGTGGCCGGGCGCGGCGAGTGGCCTCGCTTGTCCTGGTCTCTCGGCCCTGGCGCTCCACGCGGCTGCTTCTCTGCAGCGCTGCCGTCGCCCCGTTCCCTGCCCTCCAGACTGGCAGGGCCCCTCTGTCCCTGGGTCTGCTCAGAGCTCGTCTTGATGGCAGCTTGGCCTTGAGCCACAGAGCTGCCGAGTGTCAGATGAAGATTTGGTCCCATCTCGGGGAGGCAGGGCTGCTTCTGAATGAAAAGCCAGTAGACCTTGGGTCACCTGCTCGAAAAGAGACTTAGCCTCAGCCATCTGGGTCATCTGAAATCGCGAGGCTCTCTGAACGAAGGCTGCCGATTCCCTCAGGTCCTCTCCTTCTCTGCCCTGGGGTCTGTGTCACTGGCACTGATTAGTCATGGAGTGCTCCAGACACTGTTTCCAGCTCACAGGACAGGAACTGCTCAGCCAGGCTCCCCGGGCCTCGGTCTGGCTCTGTCGCTTGTGTACATTGCTGGGACAGTGTCTGCGCCTAGTGTTTGTCCCTCACCGAGGGGAACACTGAAGGACCAGGCCTGGCATCAAAGGGGTTTTGGGTTTTCCCGTTTTCAGTTGCTTTTGGAAACTCATTAAGTAATGGGCATGTGTGTGAATTCTGGGTAACTTTCTCAAAAATGAACCTGAGAGCACTTGGGACCAAGCAGCCTGAGCTGCGTGGCGCACAGAATGCGGGGTGGACTCCACACCCCAAGGGCTGCACGCCTGGCCCTCCCTCCCTGCCCTGCCCGTTGCACCTGCCTGCTGGGCCCGCCTCCCCCAGAAGACGGGACATGGCCTGTGTGCCCCCTTTGTGTCTGCAGTGCTTTCCTTTCTTTTTATGAATTCTCAGTTTCCAAAAATCTCAAATGTTGGTGTTTTGGGATGTTTTGTTACCTCTTACTGTCTTGGGAGGTGGTTGTAAACTAAATGCATAATCAGAAGAATAGAACTTCCCTGTGTTCGTGGAAGGAAGCAGCTCTGAGCACACTTGCCCTGAGTGTTGTCCCCTGTGACATTTTCTGATGTTGTGAGGAGGGTGCCGACTTGAGCAGTCCCCTCTGCCTTCCCCGTCAGGACACAGGACTCTCCTCGAGGTGCTCTGCGCTCGCTCTGCACTTTGCCACCTTGGCCTCAGGAGCCCAAGGACTTTCCGAGGGTTCTTCAGTCTGTCACATCTGCCTTGTCGCATCCAAACTCTAATCCTCTCAGGGCTGCAGCTTGGCCTCAGCGCCCGAGGTGACACTGCTGTGTCTCGGGGCTGTCTGCCGTCCCTGCCCTGTTTGTGCCTGGCTTGGGAGGAGAGAGCGTCCTTGAGGGGCAGGGCTCCCACAGACCCAGTGTCCCTCTTTGTCTGCAGGGGGAGCTGGTGACAGCCTCCAAGGCCATTATCGAGAAGGAGTACCAGCCCCACGTCATCGTGAGTACCGCAGGCCCCAACCCCTTCACCGCGCTGACGGATCGGGAGCTGGAGGAATACCGCAGGGAGGTGGAGCAGAAGCAGAGGGGCCCCGGAGGTGAGTGTGCGCGGCCGGCCCAGCGTGGCGGCGCCTCTGTGCCCCGGTGGCGACTGGGTGGTCCAGGGAATAGGCCCCTGCAGGACAGACAAGCCTGGGGTTGGGTCAAGGCTGGATGTCACTCAGCACACGCTCCCTCCCCACTCATTCAGGCCAGTTCCAAAGCACGTTAAACACGCTGAGCGTGCTCTGATTAGGAGGGACCCACCAGTACACAGAGACGCTGGGAGCGCCACGCGACCACTGTCAGACAGCCTGTGTGTGTCACAGACGTGGAGGGGTGGCACCCCTCTGTCCTGAGTGCCGCTGCCAAATCAAGGCTGGGCCTGAACCGTCGTGACGATGGGGGTGAAACGGGGCAGAAGAGAGGCCGGTGGCGCCCACGGCATTGCCATCCGGGAGCTCCGGGGTGCGGCGGGCGATGCTCCTCCTTCCAGCTGGATTGCCGTCCACATTGAGGGACCAGGACGTTCATCCGGGACCGTTAGTGAGAAAGCCAGCCTCAGTGTCGTGTAAGAAGTCTTTTAGCACTATGACCTGTGGCGCTTTTCTTTGGAAGTTTCACTGGGAAGAAGCCTCCTTAGATTCGTGTGCCTTCATGAAGGCCTGCTGGTCACTCTTGAGCAGTTACACTGTGACAGGTGTATTTTCATCCAGTCCTCACAGTGACCCTGAGAGGCGGGCCCATTCCCACCAGTCAGGGACGAAGCGGGTTCCCCAGAACGAGGCAGTGTGTGCCAGAAGACCCTGGGGCTCAGGCGCCCCCACACTGCTGTGTCCAGGGCCCTGAGCTGCAGCCCTGAAGCTTTAGCTCTGGGGCGTGGACCACACTTCTCCCTCAGTCCGCCCCGGGACTCCGCCTTCTTGGAATGGCAGGTCCCGCAGCACGCAGGCTGGTGAGTCCCCTCCTGGGCCATGGCGGAGTTCCCTGGGCACTGCGTCCTGCCCCTCAGACGGCCTCTGGTTTGCCTGTTTCAGCTTTTTATTCTCGTTTAGAGCAGCTGATGCAGCGTGTAGCTGCCGCTGAAATTTGAGTTGTGCGGAAAGCTATTGCTGAATTGGTTTTCAGCCTGTTACGCCGTCAGTACCTGTCTCTTTCTGTTAGTTGTGCATTAAAATGAAGAGTCAGTGCACGTCAACTCAGTGGGTCGCTCTCCCAGTGCCACGAGCTCTTGACTCCGATGGTCTCCCTGGACCCCCACTGCCTGCCTGTGGGGAAGAACTAGGGGTGGCGTAGGGGCCCAAGCCGCTGGGCCTGTGGCCTAACCCTGGGTCCTGCGCACGTGTGAGTGTGTTGGACCCTTCGGTGTCTGGGAAGCCTGGATTTTTCTTTTGAGTCAAATCAAAAGACACACAAGTTTCCTCTTCACGTGAGGCTCCCGTCAGGAGGGATGTTACAGCAGGGGAGTGGGGGGACAGCTGTGACCATGGTCTGTGATCACAGAGCTGTCAGCACTGGGCATGCCGGCCAGGGGCTCGGCCAGGAGGCCCCTGGCCTGCGTTGGCCCTCGGCATGGGGTGGGGAGGCGGTGGTCATGTGCTGCGGGTAAAACTCAAGCTGCCTGTCAAGGTCAGCACTGTAGGTAGGAGGAAAGAAAACCTTGGGCCTCAGGTAGGAGGCGTAAAGGCCTTTGTTGATAGACACCTGGCTTCAGGGAGGTAGCTGCAGGCTCGAGGCTTAGGAAGGTACCTTGGTGTGTCTTGTGAGATCAGAGGCCCTGCTAATTGCAGCTGCTCATTCAAAATATCCTAAGCTATTGATATGAAAGTTTAAATGAGGAGAGTTAGGGAGTTAGGATAATGTCAGTGTGTATTTCTTCCTGATGAGAGATAGACTGGGAATTTTCTGGATCCTGGGCCGTGGGTCCTGCAGTGTTTCCCCTGGTCCGTCCTTGTCAGCATATGGTGACCTAGAGGAGAGCACACGATTGCCATGTGTAAACTTTTGGTGGAAAATGTTCTCCGTCAAAAGGTAAAAGCGAAGTAATGCTCCTGTAACTTCCCTTGAGGTGGCGAGGAGGGTGAGGGCTCCGGCCCTGGCCGCTGGCTCGGCAGTGGGAGAGGCTGGATGGTGAGGACGGGGTGAGGGGGTACCTCACTAGATGACAGGAGGGGACCGGCGAGAGGGTCACCAGTCACAGCGTGTTGCAGAGGCGGTGCCGACAGATTGTCTTAGGAATAAGAATAGAAATGAATTTTATATCCAAAGTTAGTTAAACTTTTCTGAAATTCAGACCCACATCCCAGTGATGACTGGCTGACTTCACCCTCTTCTGGGGAGAAATTCAGAAGAGGGTGAAGATGGCTGCGTGCCCTTCTTGTTTCTTGGCTGTGTTCCCCAAGCCCCGTCTCCCCGAGACAGCCGATGGGCAGGGCAGGGGGGCCGCCTCCCCTCAAGGACGGTGAAGGCCCGTGGCAGTGTCTGCATAGCTCTTTCTCATCTGCCGTTCACCTTCCGTTCACCTGCAGAGAGTCTGGACGAGACAGAGCAGAGAGACGGCAGTCCGCCGGAACCCCCTGCTGCTCCGCACACTCCCCCCAGCACCCCTGTTAAGCTGGAGGAAGGTGAGCTCCGGGCCGGGGCGGGGCGAGGCTGCTGGCAGAGGGGGTGCATGGCCCTGTGCGGACGGGCGTCCACAGAGCGGGGGTGTGAGCTGCGTGTCGTGGTCAGTGGAGGGCAGCGGCGTGTGGCGGTGCTTGAGCTGCCACTCAGGGAGCCGTGAGCGTCCGCACGGACCCGGCTGCCTCTGCTCCGGTTTGGCTCTGTCCTGGGGAACTTGAGGCAACACAGAGTCATCAGTGAGTTGTCACAACAGCGGGCAGGACAGACTTCGGGGACTGGAACCCACCTTCGTTTACGATGCCCATTTGCCCACTGCCTGCCCGTTCCTGAGCCCACTGTGCGCGGACTGCGCCTCTGGAGTTGCCGTCCTTGGGCGGCGGGGCGTCCGACCTCTGCGTCACCCAGTCCGTGCAGAGCACTCACCCCCCGTCGGCCTCAGACCACCCACCGCATGTCTGTGGCGTGTGGCCTGTGTGTCTGTCCTTGGGTCTTGTACGTCATGCTTCCTCACGTCTGTCGGGAGCCTGCGGCTCACCTTCCAACCCATTCCGTGTCCACAAGAGTGGCCTGGCCATTCTCCTCTGTAACCCGGTGGCTGTGACTGGATGCATAGATTCTCTCCCTGTGCTTTTTTCTTCTCGTGGCTGCGTTGCGAGCAGGAGGCGGATGTGCTAAAGAGTACCTGTTGCCCTAGTAAGTACCGCCCGCCGTGGCCCGGCTGCTCACCGGCTCCCCGTGCTTTGCCGTGTTCTCCTGCTGCTTTGTTGCTTATTAAGTTTCGTTTTCTGTTTATTCAAAATAAAGCAGACCCCTGCCCCCCCTCCCCACCCAGCCCCTCCATTCTGGGCAGTTCCTGAAGGGGCTCGGTCACCCGAGAGCTGGGGGCAGTAGGGGACAGCCTGCCCTCGAGGCTCCCTCGGAGCGAGGAGCCAATGCTGAGGGGCCTCTGGCTCTCCTAAGTCCCAGAGGCGTGTGCTGTCTGTTCAGCCTCTGAGACTCGAGCTTGCTCGGTGGGAAGACACAAATCTAGACGAGGTTTAGACAGGGTGGCGTTATGCCACCTGCTGCATGGGGGTCGAATGGTTTGGACCTTTGCTTGAGCTCTGTGCTTAAGCTTAATCTAAGTGGGTCCAGTGATATCATTGGTCCAATGATAAAAGTTCCCCGAGCACCCACAGGCAACCTCTGCTTGCTTTGAAAAGCGAATCCTAACTTCCTCCCGCCCCGGGGGCAGAGCGAGGCTCTGAGGGGTGGGCAGGTGGGGTGGGTGGGGCAGCGGCAGCCTTCCTGAGCCCAGGCCAACCCCACCTCCTGTGACCCGTCCTCCCCTGCACTCAGCTCCTGTCCCCTGGCGTCACTTGGCGTGACCTGATGTTAATGAGTGCTAACCTGTTTGGTGCTGCCCAAACTGCCAGCGGCTTGTAACTTTGTAGGCCAATTTTTAAAAATCTGCAAAACTAGTCTCCTCTCTCCCCCTCATAGTGATGGGAACCTTCACTGCGAGCCAGCCCTCGGGCTGTTTCCTTAAGACAAGTCGGTTTTGTTCTTTGTTTCCACCTTCAGATGGATGAGTGGCTTGGTTTTTGCCCCTGCCCCTTACCTTACAGTCCGTCTCTCTCAGAATTCTCACGTGTGGGACGCGGCTTTGCTTTGTTCGATGTTGACGCTGCACCTGGGTCCGGGAGTTAACTCATGGTTTTCCATGGTTTTCTCCTGGGGGAGACCAGGTGTTGTGGACCATCGTTGAGGCCTAGTTTCAGAGCTGCTGAGAGGCGCCCGAGGGGTCTAGAGCAAACCTCGTCTCACGTGTTTAACACAGAACACTGTTCACTGAAAACGTCCCCTGCTTGCCTTAAGCACTCTGGGGACTGAGGCTTGTGACCGAGCCTGGTTTGGTCCCCATGCTTCCACAAGGAGCTAAAAACCAGCCTAAGATGGAGTGGAGTCTACGTTTAAAGGATGAACTGCATCCAGCCTTGAAATAGAGCGGACCTGATTTAAAGTTTCTTATTCTCGTCTTGGCGAAAACTCCTGGAGTCAGTATGGTGGCAGTTACTGCACAGAGCACTGCCTATCTGAAAGCGCCCCTTTGCGATCTGGCCAATGGCCCTCTAACCCCGTCTCTCATACCCCGCCCACCAGACCTGCCACAGGAGCCCGCTTCTGGAGACGACAGTGATGCCGCCACTTTCAAGCCAACTCTCCCCGACCTGTCCCCTGATGAGCCTTCAGAAGCGCTTGGCTTCCCAGCCCTGGAGAAGGAGGAGGAAGAGGGGCTTTGTGAAGCCCGTGGCCCTCCCGGCCCCACCAGGCCCCCCGCGGCGGCTAGCCCCGAGCCGGTCGCAGCCCAGGCGGCTGAAGAGGCTGCCTCCCCAGTGGCCGAGGACGGGGCTGCCGTGGATCCTGGCAGCGATGGGTCTCCAGGCAAGTCCCCGTCCAAGAAGAAGAAGAAGTTCCGCACCCCCTCCTTCCTGAAGAAGAGCAAGAAGAGGGGCGACTCCTGAAGGCCCGTCCCGCGCAGACCCATGCCACCGGACCGTCCCCGCCTGTGCCCCCCGCTGTCTTCTCGTGTAATGGAATGCAAAAAGCCCACCCCTCCGCATAGCTAGAGCCCCCTCCCGCCATGGCCAACGCCCACGCAGATGGGTGCTGACCTGCCCCCGGCCCTCAGCCTCAGGTCCCAGGGAGACCCAGCCCACGTCCACCTCCGCACTGTCTCACTGTTCCTCGGTGACGTGCTCTTGAGAGGCGTTCAGCCACGGTTCTGGCCAGACTGTCGGAGGCTCTGTGGTCTGGCCTTGACCCCTCTTGCTCTCCTGTCGTGCAGTGACCCATGCTGTCTGCTAGGCTCCCCTTCACCCCAAGGTCTCAGGTGACTGAATCAGATGTGTAGCTTCCTGCCGGCGCTGTCTGCCCAGTGATCTCTCTCGGTTCACACACACAAGGCCTCAGTCCTGTGAAAACACCGTGTGCCTGCCAGCGGCCCAGGGCACCGTGGCGGCCTTTGGGAGGCGGGTCTGGGCCGAGCTGGAAACCCCAGCAGCGGACGGGCCTGTGTGCAGCCAATGCCACCTATGCATGGTCTAACCGGTTACCCCGCAGCCAGGAACGATTCAGGGCTCACAGCTCCTCACTCACTGGGGTCCTCAGGAAGGGAAGAGTCCTTTCTAGAATTTTCTTTCAGCACATGTGCAGTTCACCCCACACTTCTGTGAATACGAATGGCCACTTTTTGCTTTCGTTCTCTCTGGGGCCTGCTGCAGAGCAGCGGTCACCTGTTGTGGGGGAGGTTTCAGAACCGAGA
>NW_024349804.1:13856808-13985960 GCF_902729225.1 Pteropus medius | reverse complement strand
GAAACTCGGTAGACGGTGGAGAGCGGGACACCTGCGGCTCCGGACCGACGCGGGGGGGGGGGGCCCTGCGCCCCAGAGAACACCATCCCCGTCGGCCCAGACCCCGGCCCGCCCCGGGCTCGCCTCCCGGGCGGGGCCGCGGGACGCGCACTGGAGCTGGAGACCCCGTCCCGGACCCGCACCCCGCCCAGTCCCGCACTTCGCCCAGCCCCTCACCTGCAGCGGCCGCGCGCGCGATGGGGTCGGATGGTCGGATGGATGGACAGGGACGCGGAAGGGGCCTCGGGCACGCTGCCGGGGGCGCGGCGAGCGCGCAGGCCACGCCCCGGCCACGCCCGTCCCGGAAGTGGCGCCTTGCCGCGCTTCCCCTTCCGGCTGGCGCGCTCCCGGGCGGGCGTTCGTACTCGTCCCCTCGGCCTTCGGGCCCCTGGCCCCGCCCCCTTCCGCGACAGAGGCCGCCGGGGGCGCCGTTCTCTTGACTGCCGGGCTGCGAAGCTTCAGGCCACGTCCGGGAGGGGTTCCGTCGTTAGCGTCCCGGCGGGTTTTGGGCCTCTTCCTGCAGGCGCCACGCGTGTTCGCGGCCCGAGGCTCCTTGCAAGGGACACTGCGGGCGGACGTCGACGAGCTTCTCCCGCCATCCATCCCGCGGTTGCAGAACCCGGGCCCTGGCAGGGGCTTGTTCTGACTGCCCACAGTCCCATTTGCCCCCCAACCTCTGCCCTAGGGGTGTGACCCTCTCTCCAAGGACCTCGGGGCTTTTGGTTCTCCGCCCTGCAAGGCGGAACGGTGGTGTCCAGCCCCGGGACCCTCCTCCCATCTTCCACGGTGCCAGCTTGGGCGCCTTACAGACACAGGCCATCACTCACGTTGGATCGACCACACACGAGTCTCTCGGTTGGACTTTCCGCTGCATCTGCTGAGCCTTAAGGCCCAGGACAGGCAGGTGGGGAAAGCGGAACGTGAGGTAAGGAGAGCAGAGGCCACCGAAAGCCACAGGCTGTAGCTGGCAGCACGCTGGCCACTGGCAAAGGAAGAGACCACAGGCAAGTGGAGGAGCTCTGGACACGAGCGCCTGGCCAGGTCCACCTCCTGCTGCTTTCTCATCGAAAATTCTTACCACCGTGGCCAGCCCTGAGTGGAAGCAGATGGGGGGAGTCTGGGAAGTCCCGTTCACCTTCCACATCAACATGTGAAGCACCACAGTCCGCCCCTGGGCACCCACACACTGCTCTCTGCACTACAGCCAAGAAAGCCCATGAGCACCTGGCCTGAAGATGGGACATTCCTACGTTCCTTACCCTCACCGGGGCAGTGGTCAGTTCCTCTGGGCTGTGCCATGCTCCCCCTTTGGGAGCCTGGGACTCGACGTGCTCCAGACAGAAGGTTAACTCCATTCGCACCTCCCACAATAGGGGGGAGGGGAGCGGCCGAGGAGAGAACACGCGGTGGATACGCATGGATTCATAACGAAATGCTAAGAACAGGCCGGTCCAAGCACCTCGTGATCTTCCCTTCGGGCAGGCCCCATCCCCTCTGGGGTCTGGCAAACTGCAAGCTGACCGACTGCTCCAGAAACCGCTGGTTAAGTGCAGGATGAAAGCGGCTCTCTTAACTTACACGCTTTCAGCCTTAACCATAACCTCTGCCTCTTCCAGTTTGTTTGGACTCGGAACTTCAGCTGCCTCCTGGGTCAGTGCGACACACCCAAGCTCCTCCCTATCCCCGCGGCTCTGGAGACCAGACCTGACACCTCAAAGCATGGGATAAAGGCACTTACGACAACGCCAGTCTTGGCTTTCAGGGTGCTTGGACTCTGGTTGATTTTTTTGATTTCCAAACTGTTTGCAAACTTCAGTTTAATTTGTAATTGAAAATATCATTTATGTATTAACGCTGAATTCTATACAGAAGACAAACATCCTTGCTTGACCAGAAACGATGCTGGCCAGAACACTGTCCCAAACCCTGCGACTCACAGGTGTGTGGAAGCTCGGTGGACCGAGGCAGAGTTTCTCATCACGCGTGCAGAAAACCATTCCCAGTTCCAAAAGCGCACGTTGTCACCAGGAGAGACGTTTTGACAGGAACTGAGGTACAGGGACAAAAACCCACACCCCATTACGACAGCCTCCGTCTCGTCGCCTCATCTGTAGAGCTATCTTTTGAGCTTCTTCCTCTTCAGAGCCCGCCACGCGCCTTCCTGTGCGGCCAGACTGTTAAAAAGTTGCTTTACTTTCCGCTTTCTCTCTGCATCCCTGAAAGTGGGGAATAAAAAAAAGCCTGTTTTTGGAGGATTCATTTTTGGCTCCTTTTCACATCTAACTCTACAGCAGTTCAGAACCACGTGGGGCCTGTGACCCCCCACGTCCAGTCCGGAGGAAGGAAATGGCCCAAGCCCGCCCAGCCCCAGGCCCAAGGGCCACTTGTGGGGAGCACGGCACGAAGGCCGCCGTCCCCGGGGCCCCCTGCCCCGGCCCCCTCACCGCTCCATGGTCTCCGCGAGCTGCATCCGGGCCAGGAACTGGTTGTCCTTGCGAATTTCCCGGACGGCGCCTTTGAATTCACGCCTGTGCTTGTGCATTAGCCTTTTCCGCTCCTGCTCCTCCCTGCTGCTCCCCTGCTTCCTTCCAAACTCGAGGCTGAAAGCAGAGGCCCAGTCGGTCCCACTGCGCGATCGGCCACGACCCTGCCACCTGACGGCTGAGCCCGCGGCCTCGACCCTGGCCCTGCGGGAGCCCGGGCGCCCGGGGGAGCGGCGGCGCTCACACTTTGACCAGCCGGGGCGTGAACAGCTTCAGAGGCACCGGCTTGCTCTTCGCGCAGATGAGGGGCTGACAGTGCTGCTCCTGGGCTTCCATGTCCATCAGCGTGCCTCGAATCAGCTCCTGAAACACGTGAAAAGACGGGTGAGGGGCCCCCCCACTGTAGCCTCACGGACTCCTCCAACAGGCTCTGTGGTCTCGGGGACGGGGGACAGAGAGCCGCCTCCAGACCCTCCTGCTGTCAGTTCCCCCACCGGGCCTTCACCTCATCGGCTGATAAAGGGGTGCACAGAAGCTGTGCCCAAGGTGTGGCCGTGATGGAGCAGCACCGTCTTGCTGACGGGGGAGGGGGCTGCACGAGCGGCGCCTGTCCTCCGTCACCGCCCGTGGGCAGGACGGGAGGGTGTGGGCCTGGGCGCTGGGAAGTGGAGGCGGCTGTGCTTCCAGCCTTAGCAAATGCGACAGCGCCTTCTTCCCCAGAGAAACTCGTCTGCACGGGGCGCCAGTGACACGCCTCGCAAGGCCCGCGGGGAGTCGCACCCGACGGAGAGCCACACCACGGGGTGCCCACCGGGACCGAGCCCCCACCAGCCTGTGAGCTGACCCCCCTTCTACCCCAACAGAAAGAGCCAGACGGCCAAGATGCTTTTGTTACAGCCTTGGCTTCCTAGAGAGTTGGCTGGTGCTTCTGAGGAACTTGCTAGAAGCCAGCTCGCTGATGCTGGTTCCATTCCTTTCCCCTCGCGTAGGTGTGTCCTGGAACTCAGGCTCCCTGCACCACAGACACAGCCATCCCCCAGCCCATCTGGCAGTTCATCTGAGGTGAAATGCCCAGGCTCCACGAGGACTACACGCAAAGTATGACCAACTCAGTTCACCCAAGTCCAGGAGCCCCTGTGGTCCCTTGGCCAGCCCAAATCCCACAAGGCTTGACAGCCACTCTGCTCTTTCAACTAAATGGCAAGCCACAGCCAGGTCCATGGTAGGTGGAGGCAAGGTAGGGACAGGTGTTGACACCTCAGCCTCATCGACCTTCCACAAGATGACATGATGTCCTCACAAGCCCATGTCCCGAGGAGCTGGAGGGTCACACCGTGGAGAGGCTGGGGACGCGCGGGGACCAGTCACAAAGCTCTAAGGAGGGCATTCTAGGCAGAGGCAAGGGCACGTGCGACGGCCCTACGCGGAGGTCGGAGCGTGTGCAGGGCAGGGCCAGGCCGCCGGAGGGACGACATCCTGACAGGACCCTGTTCTGTGGAAGGACGGGGAGCAGGTACGGACGGATGAGGGCAGAGCTGAAGGCCTGCCACAGCATGGTGGCCGAGACACTCATCCGAACGTCCACTGGGGCGTCCAGGGCAGAGGGAGTGCGGCAGTGTCTGTCACCTCGTACAGGATGGTGGCACTGTCTTCAGAAAACCCACGTGGCCCAGGAAGGGCCGGGGCCCAGGCCTGGCGGGCAGTGGGCAGGCAGAAGGGGGCATGTGACAATGGAACAGTTCTTGGATAAACCCCAGGTCCAGACTCGCTCGCGCGGTAGTTCTCGGAGGTTCTCACTGTGACCCTGTTTCCCATTTGTCCCTAACCTGCAAACATGGTGTCCTCGATGAGGGCTGCAACCCCAATGGCAAGAACGTTGCTCACTGGCTCCCCATCGGGACAAGGCCGAGCTGGGGCAGAGTGCCCTGGGGCCAGGGGCCTCACCTGGAGCTCGCGGGGGTGACTGCAGCTGGCCAGGTGCTCTGTCAGGAGGGCTCTGAGGGGCCTCACGATGTCGTGGAAGGACGGCAGGCCACTGTACATGAGCACACAGCGCTTCACCAGGGCCAGGCACACGGCCAGGCAGGACAGCCTGCACGGGCGACAGCCAGCTTCAGGGCAAGAGACAACAATCCCGGCAAAGACCAGTGTCCCCCGAACGACCGTGAAAAGCCCAACGTGGGTGGCAGTAGATAAGCTGACACCGAGGAGAACAGCACGTGTCCCGAAGTGGGAGGCTTGTCGTGGAAATGTGACGCCAGCGTGAAAACTGGCTCCTGCTTTAGTTTCTAAATTATCTGAAAAATCAGGCAGATATGTCATGAAAATAATAACAGATTCTGGGAAAGTTACTTTTTTCATGGAAGGAATTGCCATCAGGACTCGAATAGGTTTTTCTAGAGAGAACATACAGATGGCCAACAGGCACATGCAGGGGTGCTCAGCACCACTAGTCATCAGGGAGACGCACATCAAGGCCACAGCGAGACACCACCTCACGCCCAGTAGGACGGCTACCGTGGCTGCTGCCGAAAGACCCAGAAAACAGCACGTGCTGGCGACGTGAGCAACAGCCTTGTGCACTGTGGGCGAGACTGAGATGGACAGCAGCGTGCATGGCCGTGCCTCAGAAAACCAACAGGACGGCCACGTGACCCAGCAGCCCACTTCTGGGTCTGGGCCCACGAGAGCTGAAAGCAGGGTCTGCAAGTGGTGTCTGCACACCATGCTCACGGCAGCGCCACTCGGCGCGAGAACGTGGAAGCCGCCCGACCCCCTGGCGGAGGAAAGCGTACGCGAACGTCCACCCACACGAGGTGTGTTACTCAGCTTGAGAAAGGACAGGAATCCTGCCATCGGCCACATGGATGAGCCCGGGGACACTGTGCTCGTGGAACAAGCCCGTCACAGAAGGACCAACACCGAACGGGAGGCGGTGACGGCCGCGCGGCAGTGTGAGCGCACGCGGTACCCCTGGACGCGCAAACGCTTCGGACGGCAAGTTTCGTCGTGTGTGTTGTATCACGATAAAAACAACAAAAAGGCCAGTGCTCCCCGTCCTTGCCGGACGGAGTGTCGGAGCCCCACGGGAGTCCTGCTCGGACCGAAGCCCACGCGGAGGGGGCGGGAGGCGGCTGCGGCTCCCAGCCCTCGAGCACGATGTGTTCCGTCCACACCGGCTGTGCTTTTTCAGCGGAGTTCGCGGTTGGCACTGTACAGGCCTCCCACCTCCGTGGTTAATTCCTAAGCGGTTTGTTCTTTTTGACGCTACCGTAAATGGGGGTGGTTGTGAGTCCTTCGCTCACGGGTGGAAATGCACTTGATGGCTGTGTGCGGACTTTCTGTCCTGCTACGTCGCCAAATTCGTTGACTGAATCTAACAGTCTCTGTCTGTGGAGTTTAGGACTCCACGTAAGTGCGTGTCACCTGCAAACGGAGACACTGGGGCACCCTCGGGTGCCAGGTCCCGGTGGGGCCCGGGCTGCACAAACCTGATGTGGTTGGCCTCGGTCTCCGTCCGGGCTGGTGGCCCACTTGCCCAGTGCAGGGCGAGGCTCCTCCTCTGCCACGTGGCCGTGTCCTCTTCATCAGACACCAGGAGCAATTCCGAGTTCTTGCCAAGGGCTCTGAAAGGGTGCACCAGAGTGTAACCTGAATCGCAGCGGGACAGGGACAGGGACAGAGAGGGCCTGAGTGTTACTGGGCTCACGGGCACCAAAGCCTTTAGCAAGTTCACTCTTCACAAACGCGCTGCTTTTTACTGTGCAGATAGATGATGACGGCCTCGGCGGGCACTGGGGCCACGCCCAAGAACAGACCAGGTCCCTGCCCTCGCGGGGGAGACAGGCCGTAAACGCCACCGGATGACGCGGATGGAGCCGGTGGAGTGTTAGAAGCCGTGAACAAGGGAAGCAGCGAAGGTTAGGGGTCAGTTGGGAGTGCAGGACACGCCCTGTCACCCAGAACAGCAGATGTGGCGGAAGGAGCGGCCGGGGAGGGCAGAGGGCCTGCTGTGGTCTGGGCTCAGCACAGTGGGTGGGTGAGCGAGCGGTGACCGGGCAAAGGGAGAGGTGCAAGTGGCAACAGCAGTCCACCTGCCCACTGCCCGGCCGTGTCCGGGACGTTCCGTACTCTGCCCTGACATCCGTCTAACGACAGGCTTCCCTGGGCATGACCCCGCCTGTCCTGTGCCTGCCACGCAGAGTGCGTCAGTGCGGCCAGCGCGGAGCCACACGCAGGACGGTCCCGTTATGAGGTTACGCGGAGAAGGCAAAAGGACAGGCATTTAGTGCGCACGAGGCACAGTCCCCAAGGTCTGGAACAGCTCTGCCCCACTGGCACTTCCGAGGCAGACAGGCACAGCCGGCCAAGGGGACAGAGGCCAAGCGCAGTCTCTCGGTGGTCCCGAGGGGGGAGCCCTGTGTGGGGGGAGCTCTGGAAGGCTGTGGTCTGCGTCGCGGGGTGCCCGGGGGAGTGGGGAGGGCCGCGCTGAGAACAATACAATCAAGAGCTGAAGTGCGCCCCAGAACCCTGCCTTTGAGTCGCTCTCTTTCCCAAATCCCAAGACCAGAGGCGCGCAGAGCGGTGCCCGACACCATGGGGGCCATGCGGTGCGTGACAGTCTTGCTGCCACACAAAAAAAGCAAAGAATGAGATAAATCTCCACTGTGTAGTTTACATGATTCAAAACGTAAAAACACTGTCATTGCAATGCACGATCAGTGCAGTGCAGAGCGCCGAGACACTCTGGGCTGTCCCTCATGCAGAGCGCGTTTCTGCTGACTCCCCATGTGGCTCCTGGCTACCGATTCGCACCCAGGACAGAGTCCTGACCTCTTCGGAATGTGGGTGTGCACACACGTCCACACAGAGAAGAGGCTGAGCTCTGCTTTCCCACCTTCCCGTATTCTAAACTTTTTACAGCGCGTATGAATTACTTTCAACAGTCTTTTAAAAAACCCTGAAGTACGATATACTCGAAGCGGCAACCTCCGATCGACTCACCCGGACTCTGGCTGTTTGGAGCTGCTATGTAAAGGATGCCCAGGAGAAAGTTAATCAGCTCAGGGACGAACCTCCGAGACAGAGACACGTAGTCCAGGAACACGCAGCACACGAACAGACCCTTCACCGCGTCTTGGAGAGACAGGACGGGGCACTGGTGGAGGAACGGGGCTCGGTGACCAGCCGGGACGAGGTTCCAGACACCACATGGGGCAGACAAGCTGCTCCTGGGTGAGCTGTGTGCTCGAGGTTGCCAACACGGGAGGGGGAGCTGCCGAGGGGAACCCCTGGTACGGAGTCGGCCCGGAGGCGCAGGCACAGCTTCGTGGACACTAAGACGCCCCCGGGGCTGGGGGTCACAGTGAGCACAGCAGGTGCGCCCAGTCGAGGGACGGAGCCCTGTGGGCCTTTTTAAGCCAAAGAGAACAGAACCCCTCTCGGACCCGAGGCCTTCTCCACTAACTTGAAAGGCTGTTCCAGGTGCTAAACCTGACTCCCGCCTGGTCAGGGGCTGCTGCAGCCGGCTCTGGGAAGGAGCAGGGCCACCACCGACTGGGCCACTGCCTTCACAGGCCCCCTAAGAGGAGCTGCTCTTGCGCCCGGCCCAACGGTCAGCCTCCAGATCCTGACTCTGACCCAGCTGTGCTCTCGCTCAGCAAGGCCCGGGGAGACACTGACTTTGATAGAGCGCGTCTGACCGCCTACGTGTGCGCGTGGGGACATACCTTTGTGAGCAGCTGGCTGAGACACACCAGCGCAGGCGTCACGACGGGGTGCCGGAAGTCAGAGGTCGGAAATAACATCCCAGCAATTTTCAAATAAATGAGCTGCCGAGAAAGTGTAATCACACAAATCAAAGCAGGGGAAACGAAGTTTGGAATACCGCCTCTTAAAAAGGCTCAAGAACAAAACAGGTTTTGAAGCTCCTGCAATGCTGTGCTGTCATTGGCCTTGTGGCCAGGGCCAGGGGCCCCCCGGGAGGCATCAGCATCCCTCGGCTGCCGCTCCATACCCGCTAGAGCACCCCCACTTGCACGCTACGCACAGCTGGCCCCTTCTGGAACATGTGGGGTTCTCTAGTGGGCTGTGGGGGGCACAGGGTGGAGCTGCACTGCCCGGGGAGCCGGCAGTGTTTATGGCCCCAGGCCCGGCCTGCTGTACCGGGGCATCAAGTCCACGGCTTAAGTCGCTGCAGGTCACCCTGGAAACTCTGGGGATGGGCCACCTCCTGCACCCATGCACACTGTCATCAGCCCTCCGTGGACACCAGACAGCACTGGGCTCCTGGCAGCTGCCGGCCTATAGCTGGACAAAGCGAGCCCCAGCTTACCACGTCCAAACCCGGAAACACCGCCCGGCCTTTCGCCTCGACCATCCCTTCCATCTCGTGCATGGCGTCCCGGAGGACGAACTTCATGCAACTGCTCGCAGATTCAGGAAACATCTGGCACAGATTATACAACTGCCTGTGGATCAGACACTCGGGTCAGGGGAGAATGACTCCAGACACCGAAACACAGAAGACCTCCCAACCTCCCAAGCTGCCGTCTTCCTGTGACGTCAGCTGCTGACGGCACACCTGAACCGGAAGCCCCTGAATGAGCCAGCCTACCCCTCACAGGTATCTGGCTGGCCTTCTGGGAGCCAGAAGACCTTTGTGACTGTATTTGTAATAACTTGTCCTCAGACTTGCCACTTGTCACCATCCGGCCAGAACCTGTAGCGGTGGCCACAGGAAAGCTCTGCTTGTGGTCACAGGACCGTGAGAGTGTGGTCTATGCGCCGATGTGGACTGGTGCTTCACGGATCGCTCACCAGCCCTTCTGACATAGTAGGAGCTGCTGGGCACCACGGGGCCACATGCTCTCACTGGCCTACACCTTCCCCCCGCTGGGGGGGCCACGAGCCAGCACGTGGGTCTCTGCCTCAGGGGGTTTTTGCTGCGGGGAGGGTCTGGGACCAACTGCCGACCCTGCACAGGGCAGGACCAGGTGAACAACAAGGGCCCGGGTCACCTGAGCCTGCCGGGTTCCACTGTGGCAAGGCCTGGGGCGACAGCAGGCTGCTGTCTACTGTGCACTCCAAAACCCTCAGTGCCCCAGGCAGAGCTGGAGAAGCCGGCGAGTGAGAATCAGCCGGCAAACACCGGGCCAACCCGAAGGGCCGCGAGGGCCTCGGAGTCGCTGTTTGTCACTGAACCGTCTACCTCTAGGGGCCGGGAGCAGCGGGCTGCCAGCGAGGCCAGTCACGAGGTCAGCCTTGAACGCTCGGCCAGGTCTCCTCATGACCCTGACCAGGACGGAACCGTCCAGCTAGCTGGCTGCCCGCCCGCTTCACTTACACGACCAGCTTGTCGATCGTTCCGAGGGCCGGTGGCTCGTCCGTAGCCAGATCTCCAATGTACTCCAAAAGGAAGCCGAATAGTTTCTGCAGGACACAGAAGGACAGTCAGTGCTGCCCTCGAGGTCAAAGCACAAGCAGGCCACGTGCCGTCACCCAGGCTGGCTATAGCGGGACGGGCCGCCGGCAGCGACCTGCTGGGTCCTGGGAGTGGTGGACACCAGGTTGGGTGAGGGTCTGCGATGTGGCGGGCAGCAGCCAAGCCTCAAAACGCAGCAGAGGACGCACCCTGGGCGTGGGCTGCTTGGTGACTGTGGCAGCCGCCGGGAGGGGCCGGCAGGGGCACGGACGCTGGTTTCCTTGAGTCCAGCTTGGCCACTCGACGGCCACGAGAGGCAAACCCGCCTGTGAGCTGCGGCGTGCGTGTGGCCTCCTGCCGGCTCCGAGGTGACAAATGTCTGGGCTCGGCTCCCACCCACCCCGGCCCCCCGCCTCGCACCCTGTCCACCCACGCTGTGCGGCAGGGCACGCTGGGCGAGCGGCCGCTCTGGGCACCAGGCCCTCCCGCAGCGCAGCCCCGACACGCTGGCGGCTCCGTGGTCCCCCGCGCACCTCTAGCTTCGCTCTGTTCCCCGCCGCGAGGCTTGGGTGGTGGCATTTCTGGATTCTTTCCAGCACCAACAGCTGCTCTTCCGTCGGCCTTCCGGATAACAGCGATTTCAGGTCCTCGCAGGCTTCGGGGGCTGTCAAGATAGTGAGAACGACTCTTGTTCCTGGCAACGGAAGCTCACCCTCAGGCGTCAGCAACGTTACTTCTTTTGCCTTACTGAGGGACGAGCCAACCCACTGGTAAATACTGCATCACGTCTCTGGCCACAAGGCTATGTGCACACCTGGTGCGTGCTCCAGCGGGTCCCAGGTGTCAGGGCTGGGCGTGGGCACCGAGCATGGCCTCCGTGGAGGACGGACCTGCAGCCCATCTACGGGGAACCTGCCTGCGCCCCGAGGCGAGCCGACAGCACCAGGCTGTTCAGAATGAGCCGGAAGGAGCCACACGAGCAGAGCAGTGTCACCCCCAGACCCCCACTGACCGGAGGCTGCTGTCACGCAAGCCAGCCTCACCCGCGAGTCTGTCCTCTCTGGAAACAACCTTAAGCCAGAGGATGACGTAGGACTGTGTACGAGAACTGGACGATTTCTCTCTGTGTGCCCGAGAAAGCGACAGCCTGTTCTACGTAAGATGTTCTGTGGCTGAACAAGAGTGCCCAGGTCTCTGTGCTGGGTCTCTGCGGCGGCCACCTGCCCACCGCAGAAGGCTGACCTTTAAAAACCGGCAGGAAGACACGTCTGCGGGGAGCTGTGTCTGCCCTCACCCTGCTGTGGGCCCACAGAACTGTCTGCGGTACCGCGGCCAAGGCTGACAGTCGTGCCAGGCCCGACAGGCCCCAGGACACACCGGACAGATGCTGAGGAGGTGACTGTGCCCGTCTACCAGCCAGGACTTTACAGACAGTGCCGAAGCGTCCAGGAGGGCACCCTCAGTCCCCACTACCCCGCGAGGCTGACTTATGGCCACGCTGAACGTGATCGCGAGCTCTGAGAACCCGGCCAGCCGTCACCTGCGAACACGTAGGGCAGCTCGGTGCTGGCGGCTTCCCCACTGCCGCCTGGCGACACGTGCCCAGAAGCCCGCTGCTGCGCCTGCCCTGGCCGCTCGCGCTCCCCCTCGCTCTCTCCGTCAGACTCCAGGTCTGAGTGGCCCTCTGAGCCACTGCTGTCCTCCGCATCGTCCTCCCTCGTGTCCTCGCCCGCATCCTCTGCGCTCTCACGGTCGCTGGCCTCCCCGCTCTGCTCTTCCTCGACGTTCATCTTTCCGTCCTAGGACAGGATGCGGGCGTCACGAGCCGGGAGACAGCGGCTGGGCTCCCTGCGACTACGCCGGCTGTGCACGCGCGCTCTCGCCCCACGCTGCGTCTGTCCACTGGCTCGGGCCTCCCAGCCCACCCCCTTCGATGACGCCCTGACCTGCAGGGGCCACAGGCCCGGGAACCATGTTGCCCAAACCCTCCTCCAGGACACTGGGCTCCAGCAGCCACCACCAGCTTTGGGGACAGGGGACAGTGGGGACAGCTGGTTTCCTGGCACTTGGGCTGCACCTGGAGGTGGTGGGACCCCAACATCTGGGATGTTTACAACTTCCATTTGTGATAAACCTATTAAACAAAATCCCAGAAAATGTGTTTTTTTTTAGATTAAAAGGGAAAACCAAGGCAAACGTCTTACTTTGTAGGACAGCAAACGCCTGTCATCTTGATCTAGTATGAAGCCATCACTTAAGTCATCTGCTGACGTATGTTTGGGTTTAGTATCTTCATCCTCATCCTTTCCACGCATCCTTCGGAGTCTGTCGGCCTGAGCAGGACAGAGAGGACTCGTGAGCCATGCCCGTCGCATGCGTGACGAGGAGGCAGGCCACCTGCTCTCCTGCCAGTCTACCGTGCCCAGCTCTGCTTTCAGGCTGGGTCAGACGTGCAGATACATGGCATCCTTTGGAAAACGCTATTTAACAAAAATAACAACAAATACTGTGGCAGAACTATTCTCCCGTCACCAGGAAGGCGAACCTGTCACCTGAGGTCCCTCTGGCCAAACGCGCCAGCCTGCCCGACCCTCGCTGGCCGATCTGTAGCGTGGGGGGACGGATGGCTCGCAGCGAGGCCCACCGTGGGCCACGGGAGAGCACGTGGCGGACCCGGGAAGAGGCCCACGATGCAGCCACAGTGCAAAGGCCAGGTGCGGGACAGCATGTGTCTTTCAGTTGTGTTTTAATATAATGAAACTTAAAAAAAAGTTTTTAGGGCACAGAAAAAAGTGAAGAAGGCAGAATACTATATTGTTAGCAACTGTTTTGAGGTAAGAGGTCTGTGTGAGTTGTCCATTTTATATATGGTGTATCTGCTTATTACCTATACATTTTTGCCCTTACAGTCCAAAAAAAATACATTTATAGCAAAATAAAAAAACTTTAAATAGCCTCAAAAAAATCCCTGATTCAAACCGAGTGTCTTCGTCTCGCCTTACAAAACAAAGCAGTGAGGCCTGAGATGAAGGTCGCAGAGGTCCCCAACACGGCTGGGGCTCCCCAGTGCCAGGCTGTCACCGTCGCCCGTACCTCCAGGTTCTTGAGCCGCTCCTGTTCCTCCTTCGCCAGTTCCTCTTCCGTTTTCATCCTGTTCGAAGGCTGTGCCTTCATTTCAAAGCCAAGCTCACGAACCATCACGTCATATGCATCAGGCTAGGGCAGAAAGGAGGACTGTTTCATCCCGAGTAGTTTTTTTTAGGAGAAAAGGCCTATGCGGCTCACTAGCTTCCTGCACGTTCTACTCGTGGCTGACGCCATCACGGGAGCAGCTGACCCCACACCCTGAGTCTTTTCTTCTGGGGGAGAAGTTGTTCTCATCAGACTTGAGGATATTTTTAGGTCACATAGGACTCTGAACTTCTAGAAAGTTCTCCTCAAAATATATCTACTCTAATAAAACTAAACACTGCTTAGCCAGGTGTTAAGCCCCCAAGGGAGAGCTCAGGTGAAGGTTACAGCAACGGCGGGGTGACTCACAAAGCCCCCCCAACAGCCACATGACCAGGTGAGAGCCTCATTATTTCCCAGAAACCAGTTACTCAAACAAACGCAGCTTTGTCAGTGAGTGGGACTGAGGGGGTGCGGTGGGGACCAAATGCCGTTCGCAGGGGAGACAAGTAAACGAATTAATTCGAACCCGGGCTGGCGGTCCCCCGCACTGGGAAACTGCCATGCTCTTTAGCGAACGTTTTTGAGTGGACGCTGAAGTCATCTTTAGTCTACTTCCTCCCTGAGGCCACACGTTTCAGATGACCTGCTAAAAGTTCTGCAGAAACTTAGGTCCTAACAGAAACGGGGACCAGAGGTGGTGACGCCAAGGCCCCAGGCCAGGAGGACGCCTGGTCATGGCTTTTTCTCTAGAGAAGGTGGTGTCCGCAGACGTGCGCTCAGCGTGCGCCCGCACCACAACCCACCGTGGGTTTCTCCTGCTCTCTGTTCCCCGGCTTGGGCGCCCTGCGTGCCAGGAGCGCCCGGATCTCCCGCCAGTCCTGGTCCAGCTTCTCCGTGAGCTCCAGGGCATCTTCTCGCCGGGCTTGTCTCTCCCTCTGAGAAGGAAGCAGAGCGCGCACCGTGACTGTGAGGCTCCAGCCACAGCCGATGCCCGGATGTGCCAACGGGAAAAAGAGACCGTGGGGATCAGTGTCCCAAAAGCAAGGCTACAGAATCCCATCAGACGGCGCTGCCTGCGTAAACTACTCGCTGTGGGCGGAACGCAGTGATGCTTTGCAAATCTGGACACACGTCAAAACACGGAAACCAACCAACCAACAAAACCCAGAGCCACAACGAACCACCAGCAGTACATATGCTTGATGAAGCTTAAAATACTCCTGTTCGAAACGAATGCTTTTACTGAATTCATAGAAAAGGGCAAATCCGGCTGGGAAATGTGCAGGGAGAGACGGTGCGAGAACACACAGGGCCGAGTCTCTGCCGTGACCAGCGCACCTTCTCCCGCTTCGACTCCGCGATGAGCTCCTCGATCAGTTCTTTGCGGGATCTGGGTCTCTCCCCGTCCTCGCCCGGCTGTGGTGCCGGCTTCTTGTGAAGGGGCTCGCCGCCTCCAAAATGCGCCGCCGTCAGCTCGGCTGCAGACAGAGCAGAAAGTCTGCTGTGAGGCCGGGGCACCGCCCTCTGCCAGTTTCCCCAGGTGCGGCCCTGGGGACTGACCCCAAGTTCAAGGACGACGCCTCACACCCACCACGGGCCTGAGACCCCAGGCACAGTGGCGCCTCAGCAACACCCAGGACAAGCCACTCGCAGGAAACCCAGAGACAGAAAACCACCAGCTGGCCATACCCCAGGGAGTGGGAACACGGCTGGTTGCCAGGGCGTACAACAGAAATCAAACACGGGGAGGATCACCGAATTGGAGCAGGGTAAAACCCTCTAAAAAATCCCATTCCTTGGATGAGAAAATAGAGGCTGAGATGTTAAGTGACTTGCTCCAAATCTCATACCAGTAACAGAAAGCCTTTTAGGCTTTTTTTTTCTAGCTGCTACCTGTCGCTTTCTAACTCCACCAGCCATGGGGCGGAGCTGGGGTCCACAGTCTTGCACCCCCACCACGGCCATTTGGTACTTTGTCGTTGAAGCTGCCACAGGGTTACCTCCCTGCCACACCTGTGCAGGTGGACAAGCCACCCTGTTCCTTTGAGCTCCTGGATGAAATGAGCTAGGGTGAAGTTCAAATAAGATCGGGGATATGAAGTACTGTCTCAGCCTGCAAAGCCACTGTCTCCTTATCGACAGCTACAGCTGCATCTGCATACTCACCTTCGTAAAGTCCTAAAACTAAAACAGTAAGACGCCTGTTTCACATGGAATTTCTTGAGACTGATGATCTGTGACACGTTACCCAAGGATATTTTTCAAGGTCTCCAAGAAGGGCAGGAAGAAAGTCCGACGCTGAGCAGACTGCCCCCGTTCCCAGCCCTTACCGGACAGGGCTCCCCGTTCCTCAGCGTCACTGTCGCTATCAACAATGTCATTATGCTTTTCGATGTCTGCCAAAGACTGGCCGTAATGAGTTAATTCTTCATCTTCGTTTAGGTTGTAGATGTTTTTTTTTTCATGTTGTCGCTGACAGAAGAGAAAAAAAAAGTCTGTTTCCTAAAATTTGCACATCCCTTTAATAGCAAAAACTAAGTATTTTCTATTACTTGTACAACACGACAGTGTAGCCCAAGCAGCTTTAAGATTGTTCTCGGTTATCTGAGTCATGATTCACTATAAACAGAACCCACAGAAGGCAAATAACTCGACAGGTCGGGCTAAGCTTTCGGTACGTCACACAGCTTTACGTTCCGCTATCTGCTCGCTCTCCACCCGCCCGAGGCGAAGGCAGCCACTTTAGTCAAAACTCTGGGACACAGCACTGCCATGCACTCTGGTCGAGCCGCTCGTCCACCCAGCTGAGATCCGCAGAAGGCTGCGTCCCCTTTGGCCTGGCCAGACCAGGGACAGGATTTAAGGTCCCCCCAGTGTACCCAGTGAGCCAGTGCCCACAGACCCGCGGAAACTGCCTTCTCCTTGTGCTTCTGTGTGAAAGGGCGGCCGAAGGTACCTGCCAGCTGTTTGCCATACCTGCTGTTCCAGAGCGAACCTCTTCAGCATCTTCTCCTCCAGGCTTACGTTGCTATTGTACTCCCCAAGGCGCTTATCCACGAACACATTGGACTTATCCCTCTCCTTGTATTCTTTTAGTAAAGTCCGGCAGCGCTACAGGAGAGATGATAAACGATTGCACAAGGGACCTGGCACTGCGCTCTGAGGCTTGGTGACCTGAGTTCCCAAAGGGGAAATGCTCCCACAGGGGACACAATGGCTCTAATGCGTTGGAAGATGCATGCCACCTGGCCATTTTGTGTGCCTCTGGCCACCGAAACCAAGTCCACCCACCCGAGGCGAAGAAAAAAAAGGGGCTCTTCTGCTGGCTGCAAAGAGAGTCCTTGACGGCTGAGGGGACCTGGGCTGCTGCAGTGCAGTGGAGGCTGAGGACCAGGGCGCCTCAGTGCTTCTGTGCCCAATGTGAAGGTTAAAGAGAAATGACAGCCGCCGGACAGAAAGCAAGACTAAGCCCTGAGAGGCCACCGCACCAGGCGAGGAAGCTGGCGGTCCTGGCTGAGAGGATGGAAACACTTTCCCCAAAGCACCAAGGTTCTACTAATTCCTCCAGATGCCTGAGCTTCTTCTGGGGGCCAAGCACCAGGATTCAGAGGAAGCAGCGAGGCTGGCCGGCCTCCAGCCCTTCCGCCCCCAGCCCTTCAGCACTGAGGAGGGAGCTGGACCCGTCAGACACCAGAGGCCCGAGCAACCTATGTCACTTAGGTGTGGGGCTTGGGAAAGTATCAGAGTGATGACTTGGGCTCACCCTTGAGATCTGGAGGATAAGAAACTTTTTGGACAAACTGAGTTGTAAAAGGCAAAACAAGGACAATAGGTTCGGGCCAGCTTGTGAAAGAGTGACAATGACAAGCTGAGACATTCAGGGATGATAGCTACCGTTTAGAGAATCCTTACTGTGCTAAATGCACGATCTTACTCGATTCTTACAACCACCATGATCGATGAAATGTGTATTATCCCCACTTTAGAAATAAGAGGACTGAGGCTGAAGTGAACACAAACGTCTGTTCTAGAGCCCACACTATCTCATCCCCCACAGCTGCCCTGGGCTGCGTAATGGGAGACTTGTCGAAATCAATGGGAAGTTTGTCTTGTTTACAGTACATACTGCCAGCTCCATACTTGCAGTAAGGATGACATCTGATTCAATTTGAAGACCAACTGGATCGCACACTGTGTAACAGAATACAGAGCATGTGCCCTTAAAGGCGGCGGCCAGAACAGAGCTTAAATGTAAGTGCTCAGTGGAGCATAAAGTCTTCACAGACGCTAAAACCCAGTGCAAGCTCCAGCCCTTCCCAGCGGTATGTTAGGAAATTCACGCGTCATTTCTGTGCCCTAATTTTTTTTTTTTACCAACCTACTAATGTGTCTTCTTCAGAGAAACAATAAATATTGTTCAACAAACCAATGAATAGGTAGGTCTTAGAAGCTGCATATAGAATGCCACTTGTAGAACTGAACTTGAAAGGTACAGAATACTCTGGGACCATCAGCACAGGACAGATAAAAGCTGTGACACTTTCCATAGAAGGTAGCATTTCAGTTACCCCGCAAGGGACAAGGTCATGTGCTTCAAAGGAGAGATACCCTCATTCTTCAAACATCTATTGAGCAACCTATGTAGTCCATTATTCTGTGAAGAAAAAAGATCTATGGTCCCTGAACCAGTAGAGTTCAAAGTCTAACAGAGGATGCCATGGCAGCACAGAAGTGATGAACTCTGCCCCAGGGAGCTGGATGAGGAGTCCCACGTGTGCGGGGACGGACAGTTTTCCAGGGGAAGGTCAGTTTTCCAGGGGAAGGTCATCCTAGCCCATGCAAAAGCAGAGACGTCAAGATAAGAACAGTGACTGGCGCAGGAGGTATATGCCCCATGACACCAAGCTGTCCCGCACACTGTCCTAAGGACTTTAAAGGGACACATTTGATCCTCCCCAGAGCCCTACGATCTCCGTGTCACGGATGAGGAAACTGAGGCGCGGGGAAGTAACCAGCTTGCCCAAGGCCTCCCAGCTAGCCACTGTGTGGCCCAAGTCCTGGCCGTCCAGCTGCCGAGTCCGGCTGCGCAGAAAGAGATTCAGACATCACGCAGAGGCGCGCGGTGGTCGGGTTCAGAGTCGAGAGACAGAGAGGAGACAGAGAGGCCGGGCGGGGCGCTCCCAAATGAGCCCGCAGGGGTAGGCGCCGTCCCTGCTCTCACGCGCGGCCCGGGACAGGGGGCGTCCATCCGGGAGGGGGTGCCCACTGGGGCGGGGGGCGCCCGCTTACCTTCTGGATGGCCCGCGCGCGCGACACCCCAGGCAGCCCTACGTCGTGGCGCGTCTTCCTGCCCAGGACCTGGAACTTCTGCCTGTTGACTTTTACTTCGAACGGGTTTGAGTTGGGCCTTGTCCCGCCACCTCGCGCTCCCGCCGGAGTCTTCGTGCGCGCCCCGGCCGCCCTGGCCTTCCCCATGGCGTACAGTCACCGCGCCCCAAGGCGCCCGACCCTGCGCGGCCTCTGAGACCCGGCGGCGGCGAGCCCCAGGCAGGCGGCGGAGAACGGGTTCCTCCAGGAAACACGTGCGGGGACACTGGAGCCGTCCCCGCCCTCGTGTCGCGATAACTGAGTCAGCGAGAAGAAGAACCATGAGGCTCGGCCCACTCGCCTGTGCGCCGAGCGACTACAACTCCCAGCAGGCCACGCTCGCCCGCAAGCCGCTTCCTCCCCGCGCGGGGCCTGCTGGGAGCTGTAGTGCCCCGCGCAGCGCCGCAGCCGCCTCAGGCGCGGGCGAGGGGCGCACTCACACTCAGCCCTCTGCGAAGCCGTTAGCGGGGAGCCGGCCGCGGTGCGAGCAGGCGGCGGCGGCGGCGGCGGCAGTAGCCGTCGCCGCCGGGGGCGGCCCTGCCAGTGAGCCCGAGCCCACGGAGACTCCGGCCGGCGCGGGAGCCGGGTCCTGAGGGGAGAGTTGCGCGCGCAAAGCGTGGCCGATGGGGCGCAGAGCCCCCGCCACGACGCGGAGGCGGTGACCGCGAAGACCCCCCGCGGCCGGGCTGCCCGGTCCTCTCGCTCCGTCCCCGCTGGAGCCCGGGGCTGCGCGGGCGAGGTCTCCGCGGGCCGGCGCCAGCGCCAGCGCCAGCAGCGTCCGCGGCGGCGGCGGCGGCGGCGTCGCAGGCGGGCCGGGAGGTGGTGGCGCCAGTGGCAGCGGCGGGGCGGCTCTCCCGGGCCCCGTGGGGGGCCCGACGGGCACGGGACGTCCGGCGAGCGATGCGCGGAGGCCCCTGCCCTGCCCCCGCGAGCCCGCAGAGCCCGGCCGCGGCGGCGGCGGCGGCGGCGGCCCATGGAGCTGGAAAACCTCCTGGCCAACTCGCTGCTGCTGAAAGCGCGCCAAGGTGGGTGCGGGCCCCGTCGCGCAGCCCCCGGGCGCCCCGCCCGCACCCCTCGGCCCCCGGCAAGTGGCCCGCGCCCCGCTCTGGCCAGTCCCGACCCGTTTCCGAGCCCTGCCCTCCCCGCACCCGCGGCCCGCCGTGTGGCCCCGGCACCTGGCGGCGGGGACCTGTCCCGCGGGGAGGAGGCGGGACTCCGCGAGCGCCGGCGGAGCGGGGCGCGCCTGCGGTCTTTCAAGGACCGAGACCCCTGCAACCGGCCTGGCGGGCCCCTTCCGTTAGTGTTTTTAGTGTCGTTTCAGCAGCGCTCCGCGGTGCGGAGAGTGCGTTGTCGCACGACGTGGTGACAGACTAGGCGACTCTGTCCAGCGTGCTGCTGTGGTGCGCTGGGCACCTTCCGTCCGCGTGAGAGCGGCAGCTGGCCCGCCCCTCAGCTCGGGGACCCCTGGAGCAGAGTCCTCTGTCTCCGACCGCCTGCCCCCTCCCTTGCTTCCCAGGACGTCGGAAAGCTGGCGACCGAGCCGCGCCCCGAGTGCTTGGGCGCCTCGCCCGCTCTCCCGGGGCCGGCGATGGGGCCGGGAACAGGGCGAACGCCGGCCCGCGCGTTTCCCACGCCCCGGGAGGGGCGCTTTTGCACAATCCCCACCGCTTCGCGCGCGGTTCGTCCCGGGCGCCGGCGTCGGCAGAGCGGTGCTCTGGGTGACACGGACGCTGCGGAGAAGCATCAGTTCGTCTTGTGCTTGGAATCGTGGTTAACGTTCTGTGAGAGAACTAGGCTGTTTCAGATCTTTGGGGTTTGTTTCCTGTTTTAGCTACCCCCACCTCCCATTTGCGTGCTAAGCGCCTTCCAGGAGGCAAGATCTACATTAGAATATTAGTTTCCCAGCCTTTGGAGGCCGAGGGCCAGAAACAGGGTACGGGATTCTCCAAGGAGCCGTGCGCCACCCACCTCCACCCACACCCCAGGTAGGGGATTTAGGGGTGCTGTTGCCGGATTCTCCAACGGAGAGATGGGACACGGGGGGTATAAGCAGGAAGCAGCGTTTATTGATGCGGGCACCGGAGTATTTCCCAGAAAGTGTCTTCTTGGACACATGTCTGTTCATGGCTAACTCCTCGTGTCGTTTCTCTGCTTTGTGTATTAGAAAATTAACTTGAAATGAGTGGATGTAGCACAGTAGTTACGCCCACTACTGTGGAAATTGCAATGTTGGTTTAATATTACTAGTGCGTCCAGTCATTTTCTAGGTTTATTTCAAATGAAATCAGTCTCTTTTTGGTCTCAAACTGAAGATTTGTTAGTCTTTCCTCGTCTCAGAAATGTTGGCGGATGATGCTGCATTGAAAAAGTATGTGTGTCAGTATGCCAGGCACACTCTAAGGAAGTATGAAATAATCACATTGTTAATAAAACAAAAACCACTGCTTTTTTTAAAAAAAAATTAGGATTCGTTTTGGTGTGTGCTGCATTTTTAAAATAATTTATGACCGTTGCTTTAAATCATAAGTTTAGATTGTTTCACATACTTCTGAGGAGACTTTAACTCCATTTTCTTTCTTCCAAAAATTGACAGAATAAACAGAGGAATACACGACATGTACGTTTAATCAGACTTTGGGTTTATATATAGTAATTCTATTCTGACTTCAGGTTATAGTGTTATTTAGCAGTTCGCTTGGCACCTGAAGCATAGTTAATATACCTGCTATCATTAATGCTCTCTCTTGCTGAGGCTTCCTCACCAGGACTTTTGGTTTCAAGGAGTTTCTAGAAGTAGCTTCTACATCTCTTGATTCCCAGAGGTATGTATAGTAGCTAACATTTTTGTTTCCTTCATTGCACTTAACTTGTGCATTGCACACTCAAGAGCTACTTAATGCATTTTTGTTGTGTGAATGAACACTTTTGTGTTCATTTGGTCACATTCTTGTATGCTTAAAATTCCAGCCTATGCAGCGTGCGCTTGCTTTTTTTCTGTACAGTTCTTTCTGCCCTTCAGGGCCCAACATTTACCTTCATTTTCTTCTTTGTAATTTTCTTCCAGCCGGGAGATACTCTGTCCTCTGGGAATTTACAACTTGGGGTTCTTAACACAGCTAATCAGGCTAAATTGTAACCTGTGTACGGGCAGGACATGGCTCTTATCTTAATTTCTTATCCTGTTTAGTACTAGCCATATAATTGGCACTTCACATATAATTGGAGATTAAGGGGTGATTTGTTATTTTGTTAAATTCAACAAAGAAAAGGTGAAATATACATATGGGTACATACCTCTGTGTACAAACCCCCACAGTGCCCCGTGGCCGCATTTGTCCAGTGTGATTACTGGGGTTCAGCTCCCAGCTTTTCAGTTTACCTGCTATAATGCTTCGGGCAAATTATTTCCCATACCTGTGCCTTGGTTTTCTCATCTGTAAAATTAGGATTACGACAAGAATATAGGAACAGTATATCTCATAGGGTTGATGGGAGGATTTAGTAAGAGTAGACTTGTGAAGCTTCTAGAAAAGTATCTGACTTATTTTCATTTCACAGCATACCTTAATTTCTAAGTGTGTTTATGTCAAGTATTTATTTTAAATGTTTCTTCACTTAAAAAAATGCTTTGATTATACCTCGTTGCTTCTTAAAACTGGTGACCTGTAAGCTGGGTTCCTGGAGTCAGGCAGAAGTGAGGTTGCATCTTGGTGCTGCTCACACTAATTGTGTGACAGTAAACGTGTTCACTGTGTGCTTTGGTCCCTGCTCTGAGGAAAGGGACGAGTGATAGTATTTACATCATAGGGGGATGATTAAATGAGTCAGTACATGTGAAGCTCCTAGAAAGCTGCCTGGCACATAGTAAATATAAATACTCAGTAAGTCTTAGCTCTTACTCCTCCTCCTCCTCTTAGCCCTTGACAGTTTCACGTCTGCCTCTGACCCATGCCTTGTGGCCGGCATCTCCAGTTTTTTCAGGCCCACTCAAAGCTAGCAAACATTCCCTTAATGTGTCTGTCCAGCGTGCTGCTGTGGTGCGCTGGGCACCTGAGGTCCACTCGCTTATCCCCTCAGTCCTTCCTTTGCATGCCGGAGATGCACCAGGGACAAGACTGTGCACCTGGAATCTGCCCTCATCGAGCTTTAATGAAGATGTTTTCAAGATGCTAAGGGCATGAAGAGGAAGCAGTGCCTGCAGCGCCTTAGAAAAGGCAGGGCAGGCTTCATGGAGGTGGTTCTGCTTGAGCTGAGTAGAGATTCACTTAGATTAATGAGGCAGAGCCACGGTCCGGGCACTTGTGGTTCCTGGGCCCTGCTCTTCTTTTGGGCTTTAAGTGAATGGTGAGGCTTGAGCGGTGCATCCGCGGGATGATGTTAGGCAGGGCTGCACTTTGTTCTCACTTCATCTTTGGGCTCTGGGGGACCTTCAAAGGCTGTGACAGTGGAGAAGTGAGCTTGTGTTTGTATTTTAGGACAATGACCCTGGGAGGCTGTATGGCGGAGGGTCCGGAAGGGAAGACGGGAGGTAGGAGGGCCATTAGACGGGAGGTCAAGGAGAGTGACTGCCCTAGGTGAGAGAGGACTGCTAGTAGAGCAGGCAAGGGAAGGGGAGGGGGCAGGAGCATCTCCGAAGGCAGGACTGGCCACCTTGACTCTCCACAGTGTGCCCAGTGCCTGGACAGTGCCCAGCACACAGGACTCCGGCGGCAAATGCCTTCTGAATGAATGAATGAGGCCCTTAGGGGACAGGATAGGTAATGCCCCAGTTTCCCCCTCTTTTTTGCCTGGTAGATGGTGGTGTGTTAGCAGGATTCGTAGTATGGAAAGAGGACTGGCTTTGACGGGGAGGAAGAGTCTGATTTGAACGATGGACATGAGGTGGTCTGGGACTTCTGGGTAGTGGGACGTATATCTAGAGCTCGTGATCTTGGTCGATATCGGGGGGCGGGAGGCACGTGGGGGAGCAAAAGGAAGGAAAGCTTGCATCTTCGATTGCGCCCGCCAGGCAGCCTTACTCTCAGACCCGTGTCTGTAACTGAGCCTTCTCTTCCAGCCGTAACAGTCTGTCCATCTTCCGGGGGGCTTGCCCTCAGTTTCCAGACTCACTGTGTTTAAGACAGAGCTCGACGTTTCCCGGTGAAATATGACTTTCCTGTTTCAGATTTATCTGTTCTTCCCAATAGTTCTGCCGTCAAATTTCAGCTCCTCAGAATGCTTTAAGTTAAAGGTTTTAATTTCTCCGAGTGAACAATTTTTAAAAGGTGCTTTTTTAAAGCGATCTTTCTAAAATGCTGTCTAAGAGCTTTTCCACTGAGCCTGTCTCGCTAGGGGGCGCTCTTCTGCCGGCTCTCCCCAGCCTGGCTCCCTTTTGCCCTCCAGATCTATGCCCAGCTTGAGCCTCCCCCGCGGCCTCTCCCAGCCCACCTTAGCCCCACCAGCACCCTCCACCTTGGGCTGGCTTGATTTTATCTCATACTGTTTATCACTACGCGATTGGCAATTTTTTTTTCTTACCAGTTATCTTAAACCGATTTGTTCTCTCTCCACTAGAATGGAGTGGAGGGACTTTGTTTTGTTTTTTTTTATCATTGTATTTCCTGAATTTTGAAAGTATTTGGTGCATAGTAGGTGCTTGATAAATATTTGTCCAACAGATATTTATAAGCGGCCCTGTGTAATATGTCATATTCGGTCCGGTTTACAAATTTGGAAACTTAGGCTCTGCAGAGCTACTTACAGGTCAAGGTTACATAGTTTCTAAGTGACGAAGCCAGTGATTGCATTACTTGAGAGTTTTATACTTCATCAAGCTGCTTTTCAGATAAAGACAAATGATTATAAGTTTGTATTATAAGCGCATCATAGGTACCCAAAGCACTCAAACAGAGCACATTAGTGGGAGTAGTTGTTATAATTGGATATTTGTGACTATTTTAAAAAATGCCTTTTCCCCCCCAAATTTAGGAGGATTTGGCAAAAAAAGTGGTCGTAGTAAAAAATGGAGGGAGATGCTGAAGCTGCCTTCTGTTAACCTGTGCAGCGAGCTTAGACAGACCATTGGTGAGTAAACAGCGCCTGCTGTGTCTGGAGGTATGTCTGACATTGCACCATTTGTTAGATGTTATTCTTTCTTGAGTTTCTTTTTGTTTTTTAGAAATTATATAATAGATTCTCCTTGTATATTCATGATTCTTCCTGGGAAATAAACCCCATCGGTGTTCTAATCTGAGTTATAAAGTATGTAGCTGTAGAAATGAACACCGTTAACTGTTTCTCAGTCTTTTTCCAGACAGTTCTCTGTGCACATGGACGAGATTTTTTTATGATAACTTCAGGAAAGGATTAGTCAGATAAAAGCATGCATCAGTGTAATAGGATACTGTGTAGCTGTGAAGAATGGGAGTTCGCTGTGAGGGCTGATGTGAGCAAAGAAGTTAGACGCAGCAGCCCCTCTACAGGGCAATCACGATTGTATTTTTTAAAAGATGTGATTTCCAGTTCAAAGGGTATATGTATTCAAAATTTCAGTGTTGCCAAATTACCCTCCAGAAAGATTGTATCAATCTTTGCAGCTACTTTTGGCTCTACTAAGGTATTGTACGTATTCATGATAACCTAGTCTAAATTGGTGAACAAAACACTAGTTTAAAAAATAATACGCAGATACAATTTTTGACTTTTGTTTTATCAGGTGAAAACAGTAAGGTTCAGAAGAGCACTTTCTGAATTGTAACGATGGTATTTATTTGTTTCTTATCCCCTTTCTTTCCCCAGAAAAGGATTATAACAGTCTTTGTGACAAGCAGCCAATAGGAAGACTTCTCTTCAGGCAGTTCTGTGATACAAAACATGATCTAAAGAGGTGCATTGAATTCCTGGATGCTGTGGTGAGTGAGGATTTATTCCAATGCTGAACCATCTAGTCTTGTGCTTTTGAAAATTGAAAAACTAAGATGAGATTTAAGTTAATTAGACCTTGGCATTAACGTGGCTAAAGTAGTCGTCCTGCTGTCGAGTTACCATCTTAGTCCGGAAATCCTGCCGTGTGACGTGGTAGCACATATAGAATTACATCTCAGGTGCTGGAGACGCACGTGTATTTACTGAATGACTTTGCAACTTCCTGCTTTAACTCATGAGGTTTAAGAGCTAGTTAAGACATATGCTTATTGGGGTAGACCATCAGGAAGGACAGGATGGAACTCTCCAGAAATGGGGTAAAGCTGCTGTTCTTAGGCAGAAATTTCTTCGAGGAAGCCTCAGTTCCACTTTTAAGGCCTTTTGATGGATTGAATCGGGCCCACCCAAATTATCTAGGATAAAAGTCAGCTGATGTAGACTTTAATCACGTAGACAAATACCATCACAGCAGCAACAGCCAGATGTGTGTTTGAATGACCTGAGATGGTTGCCTGCTGAGGTGGCACACCCAAAGACCATGGCAGGGGGAGCATTTGAGATCTTGCTCCCTGGCATATGTCAGTTTTTCTCAAATAAGCTCTTATTAAAAAAAAAAAAACCACACACACAGCAGAATCACTATGTTTTCTTTCATTAAGTGGGTGCCATATCGTATCCAGATGACTTAGGACTTAAGTAAACAGTTTGCTGGTTACTAGGTGTGGTGAGCACAGTGCCCTTGAACGCCGAGTGACCGGTGGTTGGCTGCTGGCCGAGGCCCTGTGCCGGGCCTGTGCAAGATGCAGAATGATTGTCTTTGAGCGTTCCTAACGTGCTCAGTAGGTCAGCTTCCTTTGCTCTTCGTTTCCTCCCTTCTCTCCTCAGCCCCATCTGGCTTTTTGCATCACCGTCTTCAAGGCCCCTGCTTGCAAAACCCGGTGGCTTCCTGGAGGCCTCCTCATGCTTGAGTCTCTGTATCTGTTGACATTAGTGAGTGGCCTCTTAAAATTCTCATACGTAGGCTTTTGTGATCCTCTGGTTTTTCTTTTTCTCGTATTTTCCTTTTACGTTTCTTCTTTGCTTACTCTTCATAGATGTTTAGATATTGATCAGGTTCTGCTTTTGATGCTCTGTGTTCTGGCCTGTGTGGTATTGTCCGCTCTGAAGGGTCTCTCACCTGACACCTGTGTGTGAGTGACTTCTACTGGGGTTCTGCCAACCTGGCCTTCCTGGGAGCGCTGTGCTCACGTTTTCGTGCACCTCTCGGTCTGTCTAAAACGCCGTTGCCTAGAATAGCCCAAGCTGTGCATTAGATTCCATTTTATTTGGCCACATTTAATGGCAGAGCATTATGGAATGTGTTGCTCTCTTGCCTTAAAAAAACTGGCCTTTTCCCCCTCATGGCTGTTAGTTTCCCAGAGAAAAGCTGCAGACACTTGATCAACGGAGCTGCTTCTTAGGGTATCTAGTCAGTTCCTTAAGTCAGATTTTGAGACACGAAGTCAGTGAAGAAGCTTAATTAACTTTTTTTTTCTGTCATTTCTCCAATCAGGCAGAATATGAAGTGGCCGCTGATGAAGACCGAAGAGATTGTGGACTGTTAGTCTTAGACACATTCTTCAGTAACGAGGTGCTTTTTCTTCTTTAGATACAAAAGTTTGTAAATAACTTACTTACGTAATTAGAGTGCGTAACCATTTTCACTTAATTGAATAAGGTATAACAAGTCTGTTAAAATCTTTCATTTCTTATAAATGTTCCTTTTCTGTATTTTCTTTTGATGCAGTGAGGGAATTAACAATTAAGTTTCTTAGAAAATCGACTCAAACAATTTAAAAGTTTCCATGTTTCCTCAAACAGAATATAAGATTAGAGAATTTTATTTGCCTCTCTTGGACTGAAAATAACATTTTTCTCCTAAAAGCTTTAACAGGTCTTAGTTTTTATGCTTTTGATTCACTAGGTTCTTGCAGTTGAGTATGTCCCTGAAATTAGAGCTGTAACCTGCGTCCGTTTGTGTGACTTCTCTTTTGTCAGCCGTTAGCAGTCCCAGCGCTGGGCAGGTCCCTGTGTTTCAGGGTCGGAGGAGAGCGGTACCCCAGTGATAGCGAACATTCAGTGTGTCTAATCAGTTATTTACTGTGCACAGCAAACCTGTGAAGTGGGTACATCGTTACGTCCATTTTCATATGATAAGACTGAAAATCAGAGTGATTACGTGACTTGCCAAAGGTTACACAGCTAGGAAGTGCTGGAGCCAGGAATTAAATATGAGGAGATTGGAGTTGGAGAATACTGTGAGAATGAGGCCAAAATATTCAGATTTTGAGCCTAGCTAACTGAAGATGCTAGCACCATCAAGTAGGAGAGACTCGGTGGTGCAAAAGATGGAGCGCCACAGGGAAAGGCCAGTGGGCTCTCTAGCGGGCACAAAGTGGTACCCACAGCCAGGGGGCAGCAGATGTGATTCAGACCCGAATAGGTTTTGTCAGCCACAGCCTCCAGCCTCAGTATCGTGGCTCAGAGATCAATCTTTTCAAACACAGCTGTTACAGCACCTGAATTATTCGTAGGTACCCCCAGACACTAATTGGGAGAAGAGAAGGTTCATTTATTTAGTTCTTTCATTTTTTTAAATCAAGTCCTTTTTTCTTTACTCTTCTCAAAGAAATACGTAGCAGGGGAGTTGGTCAAGATGGAAGACATAATTAGAGAGGAATCATGGTGTATGTTATAGCAAACGCAGAAGGAGAAGGGAGGGGCAGACTGCTGTCCCTGGCTGGGTAACAGTGAGTGATGTTTATGGGCTGCCTGAAGGTGGTGTCACATGAGTGTCGTGTGAATGCTTTTGTGTCTTGTCTTACCATCACCTGGGGAAACGACTCTTGTGCTTTACTTAAAAAATCACGATAGGTCAGATCGTTGTTGTCGTTTTTTTTTCTTGTCTTTCCTTTAAAAAACAACAAAAACAAAACAAGTTTAATATTGCTATTTGGAGCAAATAATGCTGGAAAACATTCAGAATAAGTTATACATTCAATTATGTCATAAATTACAATGACCAATTACTATAAAAACAAAAAAAGTAAAACAAACAAAAAACCAACAACAATAAAAATCTCTTTATTTTTGCATATTGAGAAGGGACTCCTTTACTCAAATTTCAACAATTCAGAATACCTTAAAGCAGGGGACCCCGACCTCCGGGCCACTGACCGGTATCAGTCCGTGGCCTCTTAGTTTTTCTTAGTTTTCTTTTCTCAGGATTCTCAAATACTAAAATTCAGCCAAATATGATTTACAATTTAAAAAAGTCATGACCAAAACCAAGTGTGATTTATCTCAGGACCGCAAAGTTAGTTCAACATCTGATACTCAATTCATAGAATACATCATATTAATAAAGGCAAAAAGAAAACCCACCGCATGATTATCTTATGAGAGCCAAAAAAAAAAAGTATATGACAAAACCCAAAGACTCGTTCATAATAAAGGCACTAAACAAATTAGTAATGGAATGGAACTTCTCAGTATAAAAGGACATACAGAAAACACAGCTGACACCATACTTAAAGGCCAGATGCTTTCCCTTTAACATCAGAAACAAGACAAGGGTGTTTGCGCTCATCACTTCTATTTGGCACTATACTGGAAATACAAGCCAGGGCAATTAGGCACGAAAATTAAAAGATTGAGAAGTAAAACTGTGTCTTTGCAGATGTCACGTTTTTGTCTTCATGGAATTAATCTGCTACTTAGCTTCATAAAATTGAGACCTCAGGAGAGGAAATAAGGCTATGGAAAATACTGAAAGCCATTTCTTAAAAATACATGCTTTTGATACGGGTTTTAGTTTTAATGGCTTTGTCTTTGAAAATTTTGCCATTTTCCGTTGTCTCCTCTGCCTGGAACAATGTATATTCATTGCGTAAATGAATGAACAGACCTCTTTTCTGAAATGATAAAATGAATGGACCCATCTTACCCTTCTCTGGCCTTGCCTTGTCACAGGAAACTGGCCTTAGAGGCCCCGAGCATGGTTCAGTCTCTGCTGTCGCAGAGAGTCACAGAGAGTCGGTAGCGTCCCAGGCCTCCCCCAGCTGGGGGGTTCTGAGACTTAACGATGTGAGATGCATATGAAAAGGCCTCCCTCGTGTTAGGTAATTTAAGAGACAGCTATTAATCATGATCAATTATAACAATATTATTGGTTGTGAGGAAATGCAGGTTTTCTCATTGTATATTTCTACTAATAGTTTAACTTCTCTGATAAAATATCCGCTCCAATTTATAGAAAACGCAAAGTTTTCCTGTGGCAACTCGTCCATACCAGTCAGAAACCAGTCTAGGATGCATTTCTCATTTCTAACGACAAATGCACAGTTGAGTGCGATCGGGGTGTGTTATTTGATAAAGCTGGACAGTCGTTCTGGTATGTGTTTTCTTCGCCCAGAGTCCTCTGGGTGAGAGTTAAGAGAATGAGAAGCTGGCACATAGGACATGCCAGTGAGCCTGGAAAGTGGCGGGCCTCTTTGCAGGGCAGTTCTGTAGTCAACATCAACATTTGGAACGCACGTTTCCCCTGAGCCGGCAGGTGTGCTTCTAGGAATGTTTCCCATGGAAACAGTCGGACGAGGTGTTGGCGGCGGTGGGGGGACTGGAACCGAGAATGTCTGATGGGGCAGGTCATCCTGCACCCCGGGAAACCCGGCAGTCGGTCAAGAAAGTACAGTAGCTCTGTAGTGTCAGCTCATCCTTGCGAGACTACACAGACGGCCCCCGACGTCAGTGGTTCTATTTGTGGTGTTTTGACTTCACAATGGTACGGGAGCGGTAAGCGTTGACTAGAAACCGTACTTTGCATCGTGACCTTTTCCAGGGCTGGCAGTGTGCAATGTGATACTCTCTCGTGGTGCCATGCGTCCACGAGGGGGAACCACCAGTCCCCTACACTGTACTGTGTCGCCAGCATTTTTTGAATATTGTATTTCGTATTTCCACATCATGTCTCCAAAACACCCATCTGTGTCTCCTGCTTCTGGTGAAAAGAAAAAGAGGAAGTCAGTCACTCCTGAGGTGAAACTCAAGATGGTGGCCCCACTGTGGGCTCGCGTGAGTGTTCCGACGCGTTTACGGTCTGTGAGGCCAGGCTGCGATGTGCGTACAGTACGTGAGGCATATCGAACGCATTTTCGACTTAGAGTAGGACGTCACTGCATCATCAGTTGAGAGCATCTGTACACAGTTTTTATCCTGTTTACGTGAGGATAAGTCTGTGTTATTTCTGAGGCTTCATATATGCGTGTATTTGCATTTTTAATTGTGGTAAAAAATGTTTGTTGCTGTAACCATTTTTAGGTATACAGCTCACTGGCATCAAGTATGTTCGCATGGTCATGCCACCGCCAGCATCTCCATCTTGCAAAACTGAAACTCTGTCCTCATGAAACAGCTCCCCAGTCCCATCCCCCACCCCAGCACCGTGGTTCTTCCTGTCTGTGGATTTAACTGCTCTAGGGACATTATATGAGTGGAACCATACAGGAATTGTTTCTGCGTCTGGGCTTAATAGCATGTCGTCCTCCAGGTTCATCCATGTTGTAGCATGTGTCAGAATTCCCTTCCTTTTGAAGGTTGAATATTCTATTGAATGGATAGACCACGTTTTTTTTATATCCCTTCATTGACAATGGATGCTGGGTGGCTCCCACCTTTGGCTGTTAGGAATAGTGCTGCTGTGAAATTGGGGGTCCAGTATCTCTTGGAGACCCTGCTTATCACTCTGTTTAATGTGCACAGGGGAAGGTAGACAACACACCAAACCCTGGGAATGAGACGGGGGCAGAGTGACGGTGGCGCTTTGACTTAAGTCATGCACTTTATTTTCATTTTTTTTACAATGAGCGTTAGGTTCTGTTCACAGCAGGTAAATCACAAAATCACTAATTGTCGTGTATTCGGTTTGTGCTGTGTTAAGAACTCGGTGGCCCCTTTACCAGCGATGCCCCCACACGTCGTGATTGAGTGTGCACTGCAACTGAGCGAGGACCCTGCCAAGGAGGTCTTCGCGGGCTGCACCAGGTGAGTGAGGGTCCGCCCGCCCCGCTGGCCTGCTGGGCTCAGCCCGGACTGGGAGACCCTTCCTGTCAGGGCGCTTTCCAAATCAAAGCGGTCACTTTCACTAGGAAGAGGCAAATGAAGAATTACACCTTCATAGGGACACCTTTACAGGGCGGTCACATGCGGAGAGTCAGTGCACCAGCATCGTTTTGCTGGCTCCCGGCCCTCTCTGCTCAGCCTTCCAAAATGCTTGTGTCCAAGATGAAGAGATTTGCATAAAATGCTTTTTTTAGATCTAGGCACTCACTGAAAATACCTTTTCTTCAGACCTTTGCAATAGGGATAGGAAAATTCTAAGTCAGAACATGTTGGCTAAATTCACCTTCCTTAAGTATACAGGAAGAAAGGACTGTTTCTGAGGTGATCTGGCCTAAAACGTGGAGTCCTTCGTATATTTATGCAAGACATTTGGGTGTCACTTATTCACGCGTTCAGCAGATGTTTGTTGAGAGCCTGCGCTGTGTCAGGAGGTCTTTATCAATGGTCTCACAGTTCCGGAAGCTGGAAGTCCGAAGTCAAGGTGTCAGCAGGGTCGTGCTTTCAGGACTGTAGGAGAGGACCCTTCCTGCCTCTCCCAGCCCCTGGTGGCATTCGGTCATCCTCAGTGCTCCTGGGAGTCTGCCGTCACGTGGCCACCTTCTCTGTGTGCCTCTGTCTCTGCGCTTCCTCCTCCTCTTGTAGGGGCAGCAGTCGTCCTGGAGTAGGGCCCACTTCGCTCCACGTGACCTTATCTTAACCAGTAACATCTGCAGCAACCCTCTCTGAGTAAGGTCCCATCTACAGGTCCCGGGCTCGGACTTCCTGTCTCTTTGGAGGATGCATTTCAACTCTTAGTGGTTCCCTTCTGTGGGTTGAGGTTATAGTGGAGAACCAAACAAAATAAAACCCTGCTGGCTTGAGTTTACATTCTTACATGCCTTAAGAAAATATAAATTCCAGAGCTCGGCGTGTTAGTAACTCTTTGGAAACTCTCAGACACTACTATGTGCCTGTCATTGATCTGAGTTCAGGGAATAGAATGATAAGCAGCAGTGACTTGGCCCATCACCCTTGGGGGGCTTACAACCACGCCGATGACAGAGCCATCCGTGCTAGTTTCCTGTTGGCCCCTGTAACAGGTTGCCACAAATGTGGTGGCCTAAAAACATATGTTCTCTTACAGTCCTGGAGGTCAGAAGCCTGACATCTGTGTCATTGGGCAGAAAACAAAGTGTCGACGGGGCCGTGTTCCCCTTGAGGCTCTAGGGGCGAATGTTCCCTGGGTTTTCCAGCTTTTAGAGCTGCAGTCCCCTAGGCTCATGGCCCCGTCCTCCATCTTCCGAGCCAGGAGTGTGGCATCTTCCAGTCTGTCACCGCTTTGGCCCTTATTTGGGCTTTCCTTACTTGCTGTGTCCAGATCTCCCTCTGCCCTGTTCTCATAAGGACACGCGCCATAATTGCACTTAGGGCCCTTCCGGATAACCCAGGGTCATCCCCCATCTCAAGGTCCTTAATTCAGTAAGATCTGCAAGGTCCCTGTTGCCATACACAGTCACATTATAGGTTCTGGGTTTGCAAAGTTCCCAGTTTTAAAGCATCACTTTTCTGTTCCATTTTTATTTTTGCAGAAACTACTAGAAAAAATCTGAAAATTCCTAATTTGTCGCTTCATACGTTGTGTGTTTCTTTCTCTGATTTTTCACGTTAACTCCTGGACACAAGTCTAAATGTTCGCTCCTGTAAGGCCCTAGTGGTTGGCAGCTCCTAGCCACCTGTGGCGATCACATCCACAGGGCGGGTTTAGGTCTTTCCGACACCAGAGCCCAGGCTCAGTCATTTTCTCTTACCGTGGTGGGTATTTGCAACTTGAAGAAAAATGGTGCTCGCTAGGCAACTGCTTTGTGCAGCCTAGAGCACTCCTTTGTGAGTCAATGACAAAGGAACTGTTTCGTTTCTGGGGTAGCGCATGGTTCGGTCGTGCCCGAGTCAGCAGCTCAGTGGAGGAGGCGCGTGCGTTCCCTGTGCCTGAGTCAACGTGTGCCAGTGGGCAGGTGGCCCCGCACTCACGTCGCGAGGCGTGCCAGTGGCTTCTGCCCGCTGCATGCCCAGCAGGTAGGCTCCTCTTCCTCACGCAGCCACGCTGCACCGTCCACATTTCCTGAGGGTGACAGGGGACAGGCGAGAACCTCGGTGACGAGTCTTGGACTGGTGGTCTGGTCGAGCCTGTGCAAGAGACATCAGAGACAAAAGCAGGATTGAAGGCTTCACTCACAGCCTGGCCAGGTGACATCACATAGACAAAGAAGGAACAACCATAGGCTGGAGACAGTGCCCTTGTTGACAGGCTCACGGGACCTCCGCCAAGACCAGCTCCACCTTGGGCAAGGCCAGGCCGTCTCTCATGGGCCTTTTCATTGACACTCCTGGAAGCACAGTGTCTTAGTCCCCTGGGGCTGCCGTAACAAAGTGCCACAGACTCGGTGGCTTATAAAACACAACACATTTATTTCTCACAGTTCTGGAGACTTGGTGCCTGAGATCGAGGTGCCAGCGTGATTGGGGTCCGGTGATGGCACCTTCTTGTTGTGTCCTCACTTGGGGAAAGAGGAAGCCAGCCCTCTGGCCTCTTGTAAGGCACTGGTCCCCACACAGGGATCCACCCGCGAGACCCGATCCCCTGATCCCCTCCCACAGGCCCCACCTCCTAACACCTTGGGGATTAGACTCAAACACATGACTGTGGGGGGGACCCATTCAGTCCATAATGCACATCATCATTCGTATCTTTTCCAAAAACCACGGGCAAATGCGGCAGGGAATACTAAGCTCTCCATCCTTAAACTGGAGAGAAAATACACACCAAGTCAAAAAGACAGAGCCCAGCATGCTCGCGAGCCCACAGCTCACGGGGTAGGGGGCCGGGCCGATCCAGCTCGTGAGTGGGGGGTGCTCCTCCTCAGACAGGGCTGGCCTCTTGTTGCTGGGCTATAGTTCACTTCATTCGGGATTCAGGTTTTTAGCAGTCGATGCCGTTTAAACTTACCTCGTAATTACAGTTATTTCATAATTTGCTCTCTCACCTCTAAGAGCCTCTCTTTTTTCACGGTCAGTGTACGCTCCCCCATTTTAGCCTTAGGATTCTTTATCGATCTATCTGTTCACTAGGTTCGTTTGCAGTTTTAACTCTGGTGAAATACACTTTTTGAATTCTGTTCTATTGAAAAATACAGGCTGATGTACATTAACCGTATTAGACGGATCAAAAATTCTGCCTTCTATGGGCATAAATTTCAAGATAGGGACTTAAAGTTGCTAATCTTTAAGTAAGTTTTGATACTCAGACATCTATCTGTTTTGATTCGACTGATCACAGTTCACTCTCTAGATATTTATTGTCTCATTTGCCACCAGCTGTGCCGGGCACTGCCTAATTGGAGACTTCAGCATAATACTGTGAAGAAACTAGGAGTTTCAGCGTTTTCTGTTCTCCTGCCTTATTTATATATTGTCACAACCTTTATTTTCCCCAAAACCTGGTTTTCTCATTTTGGATCCTAGAATACTGATGCTGCATAATGAACTCGAGTGGCCCCTTTATGCTCCCCGTCTTTCCCATGCGAAGCTGCAGTGCGAGTCAGCCTGACTTCATGGGTAGTGGGGTCGCCAGATTGAGTACATGAAAAGCCAGCGCTGAGCTGACCGATGCACAGTTTTAAATGTCATGGTTTTTAAAGAACATGCACAGCAGGTTCACCTCCCAGACCGGAGTGGTGGAGCGGTCTGTTGTGTTGAGGTGAGGCGCGCTAGGAAGAGAGCTCGAGAAGCACTGGTGAGTCGATGGCAGCATTTCCTCCTAGTTTACACAGGCCGTGAAACAGGCAAGCGTAACACGAGAACATGGCCTTCGTGGCGTTCTTTTCACGGGAATACTTAAACACCTCTATAAAGATGATTTAGCTAAGCCGACAGTATCAGACCCGTTCACTGGTCAGATGGGTTTGGACTTGAAGCGCCCATGTGCCCCTCCAGATGGGAACGGGCCCCCATTACGACACTGAATGTAGCTCCGACCTCCGCTCTCGGGACCCTGGGACACTCTTAACTATTGAGGACCCAAAAAGCTTTTGTGCATATGGGTTATGTTTCTTTAAAAAAATAAGACGAGCATTCCACTATCAGAGCAGAGATGTTGTCACATGTCTCGAGGCCTCTGGAAGACCCCTCCGTGAGAATGGGGTTTTAGAAAGGCACATAAGCTCTCAGTATTATTGTAAATGCGGGTTCATTACCAAACACCCCGAAAGGGTCTCGGAACCCCTAGGCCCTCCACGTGTTTCCCTCGGGCATCCGGCACACTGCTCGCAGTCTGCTCAGGAGGTGTTTGCTAACGAATGAGCCGTTTTGGAGGACGGGCTATGTTTTGTCCCTTATCTCCTCCCCAAGTAAGCCTTCTATTACTTCTATAATAAAATTATAAGTAAAACCTAAGAGGCATGGCTAATTGCATAAAATTTCTCCAAGAAATGTGTAGCATAAAATAATTTTTGGGTGCTTTATTTTCAATGTTAAAAAAAGGTGGTGTCACGTTAACATTTTCTGCCTTATTACTCTTATCATTTAGACATTCACTTCAATTTTATTTACAAAATGTTTGCATCCCCTGCTGCAATATATTTACCTTTGCACGCGTGTGAGTGTGCACACATACGCACACACAGACTTTGAATACATTTTAAACTATTATCCTTTCACTGGCGGATTGTTTCTATCAAGTAATTAGTTCTCTGATGTCCATATACATAAAAAGCAGCCCTGACTTCCGGAGGGTAAATTGGATGCGTTTCTGTTGAATTGCGGCCCTCATGTTTTCGCCGATAGCACTGAACTGTGTGTAACGGTCGGCTTTCCACAGCCCGTGCTCATCAGCGCACTCACACACACACAGTTGCTTCCATCCTCTGATGCCACACAGGTGTGTAATGCATGAAATCTTTTTCTAGTGTTGTCCATAGCTATCTAAGTGGAAAACCATTTGAAGAATACCAAGAAAGCCCATATTTTTCTCGATTTTTACAGTGGAAGTGGCTGGAAAGGTATGTTTCAACTTGAAGCTCAATGAAAACAAGTAGATAAGTTCTCGTAATGCACACTGATTGGGTGTCCTGTTCCACTTGTCTAAATGCCACCGGGAACCTTGGGTTGCCTATGGTGTTTTTAGTTGACTGCGTTCTTTTTAAAATGGTGGTCAGCCCCGTTGGTGCAATAGTTAGAAAATAAAGCATATCCTAGATCCACAGAAATATAATTCGTAACCCAGGGCAGTGTTTGAGTCTTGGTGGTCTCAGCTTCGTGTTGGCTGTGTGGCCTCGGGCAAGTGACTGAGCCTTTATGAGCTTCGGGTCCTTGTTCCGTAAAATAGAGGTGCTTAAGATCTACTCCCCTGGACCCTTGGAAAACCTGAGAAAGCGCGTAATGCTTCGCGTTTCTGGCGCCCAGGAAGTGCCAGCTGCCACCAGTTACTATTGATCGATCAGACTTCCGCTGCTGGTTCATACATGCGTTTTCGAGATGTCGGGTGGCCCTCTGAGGTTCTTTTTGCAAAGGACAGCGCACCGTAGATCTGTTCTTTTCCTCAGCAGCTTTCCGACAGCCCCACGGGGCGGTCTGAGAACACATGGGTATTTCGTAGCGTGGGCTAGTTGCGGGTTTGTCATTAGTAAAGCTAATGGGACCGTTCCACATCTATCTGGGTGTTTTCAATAAAGCTGAAAAGTTACATGTGCTTGTTTGTCGCAGCACAGTCGAGGGCAGTCCCACCTTGGGGCCAGTCCCTAAGCACAGGCAGCCCGGTCCCCGGCACTCCCCTTGACCAGTGTGGTTCCATGAGTAAGGCCGAGACAAGGGCTGGGTAGGCTTTTCTGTTTTAAAATAACAATGCGATTTAAGACCTGAAACTTTTTTATTTTTTGTTTTGATTAGGCGTCCAGTAACAAAGAAAACATTTAGACATTACAGAGTTCTAGGAAAAGGTGGGTTTGGAGAGGTAAGTAACATGTGACCACTTGTGAGCAGTAGACAGCGAGGTAATTGAAAGACGTGATCTTTAGGTGACACACCTGCATCTGTGTCCTTACCGTATGTTTGGGGTATAATTTTACCCAATTGTGAGAATTAAGATTCAACTTTGAGTAAAAGGTACTTTGCTACAAGCTTTTAAAAAGCTCGGAAATCTAGGGAAAAAAAATCACTATTTTGGTGATTTTACCTTCCATTTCATATTTCTTAAAGAAGTTGTTTTTCCATGTTTGATGTTCAAGCTCAGTCAGTTTGCCTTGATTGAAAAAGTTATTCTGTTTTTATATTATGAAATTTCTGTTACTCTATTTCCATAATTTAAGACCAGCCTAAAAGTTCACGTAGTACAGAGTGTAGTATTAAATATGCTTATTTAACTCAACTCTGTTTGGACATACATGTACCTCACACCTACATCAAAAGGTCTAGAAAATTTGTTAAATTTAGGAAATCCTGAGGAAACTACCCACAAATTCATGAGAGGTGGCCTTTAAATGTGATGGCCCTCCGTGGCCGCTGTGGTCAGTGGACAGAGACAGGTGGTTTTAACAGGCATCGATTGCCTCGTGAATGACCAGTTCCGGCACTGCTAAGTCCCAGAGCCAGGAGAGCCAGAGTGGAAATGAAGCCGGGTGTTGAGTGAGAGGAAGGTGCCCTGCCCGCGTGTGCTTAAAGCACGCACACTCCCAAAGTCCAAGAGAGAGCCAAAGCCGAAGCCATGAGTGGGAAAGCTGACCCAGGAGTGACACACCGCCCGTGAGAGCTCGTGCACGTGTGCGGTTCGACATGCGAGAAGTTGATCCACGTAGCCATCACTTCAGGGGAATCAGCGGTATTGTCTAGTTCTGGAGACCTCCTAGAATATTTTGTGTAACCCAACCAAATGCTTGCCATAACCCCTGCATAGTAGATATTTCTGTGAGGAATCCACCCTCCGTTTGAACACCTCCTGGAGCACGAAAGTTATTTGCTCTCTTTGGTTTTTACTATTCTGTCTTTCATGATCTCTAAGGATAAAACTCAGATTTTGTCAAAGAATGGAGGTAAAGAAGTTTCAAACACGTGGGTCTTGTGTTTATAAAACAACGAAGTTCTGTTATAGCTGCATTTAAGTTTTTAGAAATGGATTTAGTAAGAACATGTTAGCAAAAGCTAACCACTTTGAAAGACTTGTGTATTTCCGATTTTATAGATTACTTTTTAACACATTTACTTGTGTTTCTAAACCAGCGATTGTGTGGACGAATAAACCGCTGTGGTTTTTCACAGACTTGTTCTGGATGCGCTGGACGTTATGTCAAGGCCCAGGGTGGGTGGCGGTGGGGAGTGGCCACCACTCTGTGTGTCTTCTGAACGCCTGTTAGAAGTACCCCGGACCCTAGTGCACACAGCCTCAGTGCCCTTCAAGTCCAAATGCCATCGTGCAGCGCCTTTTTCCAAATGCTGGCACCTCTTCCGGTGGCTTCGAAGGGTGTGTGTCTGGTCTTACTCTGCTGACAATGATGTTTTCGTTTATGCTTTATTTAACGGAAAAGAGCTTTGTAGGCTCCTGAGGGAAGGGCAGTGGGAGGGAATCAGTCGGCATCTCTGCCGCATTGTTTCGGGGGCAGCGTGGTATAGGGGACAGGGCAGACCCTCCCCCCTACAAGCTGGGCGGACCCGAGGTCAAGTTCCTATTCCGTCAGTTCCCGGTGTGATCTCTGCTTCCCTGGGTTTTTGTGGGGAGCAAATGAGCGTTGCTATCCAGCTGGTAGCGCGGAGCCAGGTGCCTTCCCTCTTCCCCCGTCCCTTCCTTTGGCTTTGCAGTGCCACTTAAAAGAACTTATTTTAAGTTTAAGATAAAGAGACACGCAGAGGCCATGTGCCAAGACTTGATGATAGGAAAATGATTAAATAAATTTGAGAATAGTTATATGTTGAGAGAACATTTAATGACGAGAAAATAGTCACACTATAAAAAGGAGGTTATAAAATACTACCTGTTCCATCATAGAAGCCCATTTCTCCCGAAAATCCAGAGAGGGCTTTGAGGGGAGCAAGGTGTATGTTCTTGATATACGTGTACACAGGGGGCTTTAGAAGCGATGCAGCAAAATCATAATGACCGTTATCTTGGAATCTCAGGTGAGTTTTATCATTGTCCTAATACCTAAAATATATTCCACTGTGAACTTTATATTTTACCATCAGGATTATTTTATTGATGGATGAAATTATATCGTGTCTTATATTTGCTTTCAGAGTAATCTTCCATGTTGCGTGTTTGTGTGGCATGTGCATGTGTGTACATGTGGTTGTATGTAGGTGTGTATGGGATATGGGGGTTGCATGTGTGCGGCTGGTGTGTGCGTGTGAGTGAGAAGTGGGTAGGGGTCAGAGGAAATGAGACAACCATATGTCGATGGTCCAGAACCTGGGGGACTCGTACCTGGGGGCTCATAGGATTCTCTCCACTTTTGTATGTCTGAAAGTTTTCATAGTGTAAAGCTAAGTAACATATAAATATTACTTTAAAACCAAGCAGAGTAAATATATGAAAGTCTACGAATTCTATGAAATATATTTCTTTATATATTTTTTTTAAAAAAAGTCAAGAATCTGTTTAGTTTCCAAAACTTTGCTCTTGTACAGAAAGGACTGAGACACAGGGAGACACATTTAGGTGAAACAGGTGTGGTGTGCTCACACGCGACCAGTCCTATTTTCCCGCTGTCGTGGTGTCCAGGGCGCGCCTTGTGCTCGCTTGGTTCCCGTCCATCGACGAGGGAGCTGAGGGTGAAGCCGGCCCCACAGTTCCCAAGTGCCCACCACTGAAGTGGCCCTGGCGGCTTAGTCGTAGCTGCCCTTTACCTGGGCGGGTCATCGTGGGGACAGTGTTCTTTAGTAGCCTAAGAAATGCCGGGGGGACGTAGACCTTTTTTCCCCCCTTTTGAAACTAGGTTTGTGCCTGTCAAGTGAGAGCTACAGGGAAAATGTACGCCTGTAAAAAGCTAGAAAAAAAGAGAATAAAGAAGAGGAAAGGCGAAGCTATGGCTCTAAATGAAAGAAGGATCCTGGAGAAGGTGCACAGCCGATTTGTAGTAAGTATCTCCTGCGCCCCCTGCAGGCGGCTTGATGAGTAACGCCTTCCTCAGCCGAGGGGCGGAGTCCGGTAGGGGCCAGGACCAGCCGAGTTCTAGTGACAGCCCTTTTGTTCTTAGTCAGTTCTTTCCGGGCAAAGACACTAAATGGTGGCCATCCTGCTGCGAACTTGTGGCTTGTCATCACCGGATCTGTCAGTTACCTTCACACCTACAAGCCTGGCGTTGCTGGCCAGGTGCCCTTCCCCGCTTTGGTGGCAGCCAGAGCTTAGCCTTCCGTTTGCTGTCATCTTCCAGTTGAGTGCTATGGCCAGTGGGGGTGCTCTGACCGATACACTTGAAGACACCCCTCTGGCCCCCAGTCTGTCTCCATCTGTCCTCTTTCTGATACCTGGCACGTCTACTATTTGGCTCTCAGTGAGCATATCCCAACTGTAGGAAGCCTCAAATTCCGCCTTCACTGTTCCAGGTAAGGACTAACTGTCTGGGGGACCGGGGTGAGTTCAGAACTCCTTCCAGGCCCTTCCTGTGCATTAAGTGGTGCGTTTTTCATCTTCACACCTAGTTTCTCTCACCTGATTACATAGTTTATGTGGATGATATGTCAGTCTGATGTGTGTCAAATGAACATCTTTAATAAAATGGGCTCATCTTGGAATTGTTTTAAATATATTTGTCTAACAGGCTTGAAGTATAGAAATCCACCATCTAGCTTTATGAAAGGGACATAAGTAGTAGTTAGTTTATCTATTTAAACAAAATGTTTTGGTTTCTGTGTTCTTGGCCACTCCCATGGAATGCAGGAATATTTTCCTTCGTCTTGGTTCTGTGTTTTTCCCCTGCTTACAGTTGATCAGGGGGTCCTGAGCTGTATCTTTGTCATGTTTGTCTCCTCCTCATCCACTGTCACCCTGGCCTACAGCATGACTGTATGTGGAGACGGTCCAAGGCTTTGTAGATAATTGATTGAGAAGTTAGCCAAGTTATTAAATATGACACCAGCCACAAGCACTTAGAAAATCAAAATTTTAATTGATACCAATTACTATAGCAAAAAAAAAGAAACAAAAGCCTAGACATACATCAGATGAAGATGTGCAAGACTTCTACACTGAGAACTATAAAATGCTATTGCAAGAAATCACAGAAGAATAAGTAAATGAAGGGGTTCTATGTTCGTCGTTGGAAGACTCAGTGCTGTGAAGATGTCACTTCTCCCCAAATTGATGTACAGATTAAGTGAATTAAGTGCAGTCCCAGTCAGAATCCCAGCAGGGTGTGTGTGTGTGTGTGTGTGTGTGTGTGCGCGCGCGCGCGTGCGTGCGTGCGTGCACATGTTGACATACAAACCAATAGAAAAGTTGGCAAAAAATTGAGTAAGCACTTTGTAAAAGAGGTTGCAAATGGATAATTATATGAAAAAGTATGAGCAGTGCCTCTGCATTTGCATATTCGGAGAAATGCACATTAAAACCACAATAAGAGACCACTGTGCCGCCAGCCAGCAGCGTTGACTGACAGCACATGACGCTGGCAGAGTGTGCGCGGCGCGGCCTCCCTGGCCCTGCCTGTGGGGCGCGTCCAGGTGTTTGGAAGCATGGGACATCCGCGCTCCGTGATGGGAGCATAACTTTGAGGAATCATGGCCCCAAGTGTCTTTGTGACGTTTTGCCACCTATCCACCTAGACGTAGCGTATTCTCACCCTTCAGTACAAAAGTGTGAGAGCCTCGACAGGGAGCAGTCCCAGAAGCACCCGAAGCAGAGTGTCTGGGTGTTTTCAGAGCTCCGGCGTGCGTTATTTGAGTGTCGTTAGCAAGTAGAGCGAATCACCGGTGAATGAGCAGGTTTTTGTTTTGTTTTTTTTTGTGACGCTGTCATCTTTAGGTTAGTTTATGCTACACTTACGAAACCGAAGATGCCCTGTGCTTGGTGCTAACCATTATGAACGGAGGGGACTTGAAGTTCCACATTTACAACCTGGGCAACCCCGGCTTCGACGAGCAGAGAGCCGTCTTCTATGCCGCCGAGGTGTGCTGTGGCTTGGAGGACTTGCAGAGGGAAAGAATTGTGTACAGGTAAGAACGGCACCAACTCCTGGGGCCTGGGGGCCTGTACCCCGTGAGCCTCAGGCTCCTGCAGGGTTTCTACTGGCCCATCTGGGGCTGGAGCAGGAAGCCGGCAGAGGGAGCCCCCTGGTGGCGACCCTAGGGGCTGGTCACTCACCCTGTTGCAAATGTTGCGGATCAGAGGTGGACCGTGGTTTTCCTTTTGGTTCTTTCATCTCTAGTGAGTAGTTTTTATTTGTTAAGTTGATTAAATGCAGGTAGTGCTGCTCAAGCAGGCGTGAGGAGAACTCATTTCTGAGATTCTTAGACATTTCGACAGTTCTGCTAAGGACTGTGGACTGTGTTCTGACAAAATAGAATGAAAGTTAAATATCTTAAAATTACGTTTGCCATTTCTGCATCTTAAAATTTAGTAAAGAAAATTAATTGTTAGAATTAGTTTAGTGTGAACATTGTATTCAGCCGGGCGGAAGGCAGTCTCCACCATCCTCCGGGTGCTGGGGCCCGGGCCTGCCGCTCCCCTTCACCTGCGTACTCCCCTGCCGACTGTCCGCAGGTCACTCCCTACCAGGCACCGTGGCCTTACCCTGAATCCTGAGGTGTCTGTATAGCTGCTGCCCTCATGCTCCCCATCCAGTTGACCACCGAATCACTCCTGAGTATTTCCCCCGTCACTGTTTTCTGGGCTCACTGGCTCAGTTCCTGTCTCCTGTAGGCCAGCGTGCAGGCAGAAGCTTGACCTGGTCTCTGCGGTGCCAGCCTTGCCCAGTCCCTATTCCGTGAGAGCCATGACAGCGCCTTTCTGTGGAGCGGACCTGATGTCATGTCGTCCACAATGTGGGGCCCCGTGCAGGGCCGCTCCGCACTGACTGCTTCAGCCCTGTGTCCTGCTGCTCCCCAGTGGGTCCCCTCTGCCCTCGTAATGCATGCAGATCGGCAGCGCCCAGGCCGTCTGGCGTCCCTGGGCCTTTACCCCTTTGCACCTGCGGTTTCCTGTTGATGCCTCTCCTTACCGCCCTTTCTCCACGCGGAAAAGCGCCTGCCTGTCCTTCGCCTGCCTGTCCTTCCCGAGTTCTCACAACGGTGTCCTCCCTCCAGAGGCCCCTCCCTGTCTGCGCGGAGGCGCTCGCCCCTTTGCTGTCCTCATAGCGCTCAGTGTGGTCTCGCTCTGGGGCTGGTCACGCCAGCCTGCGAGCGCCTCAGGAGGCCTTTATCTCCGTGACTTCTCTTTGTCCGATGCATCGCAGATCCACGTTAAATGTCTCTTGAGGACCAGGCACCAGGCTGTGGGGTCGACAAGGCCCCGCCTTGCGTTGAGCAAGGGGTGATTGCTGCCCTGGGAACGATTCTTCTAGAGACAGAGGTGGTTGTCTGAATGGAGAATGCCTTGTCATTGTACTTAAATGGAGAGACCGGTGGCAGTGGGGCATGGGACTGGCCCGTGAGGAATTTGAGTCCTAGTTTCCTGGAGGACGTCGGCAGCTTATTACATTCGAGCACGTCAGGCCCCTCTCCCTCGCTCTGGTGTGCAGGTGTATTACTGGACCGCCTGGAAGGTCATTTCTCCCCGCCCTCTGACCTCGGGCTCCCACTGGCCCTCGGGCTGGGCAGGCGGAGGTTTGGGTTGGCCTGCGGGCGGTGGGCACTGGACCAAGTCTGTCTTGTCCACCGCTGTGTTCACACCCGCCACCAGGGGGTGCCCACTGTTTGTTGAATGAATGACCAATGGCCTTCAGCCTCTAGTACTGTGTACCCCTTGAATCTAAGGACCAATTAAAGCACAGCTCGCGGTTTTCAAAGGAGAGGTTTTGTGTCCTCTTCCTTATTTTCGAAGATTGCTGCTTGACAGCTTATCAGACCAGAGGATAATCTTCCTTTCTGTAGGGAGATGGCGCAAACAGGATCGCCTCACTGTTCTGGCAGCCTAAGGTCAGAGAGAGGAGTCCTTAGGGGCCCGCATGTTACCAGGTAGCACTGAGGGCCCTGGGGCGGCCTTGCCCTCCTCCCCAGGGAGCCACCCCAGGGTGCCTGGCCAACGGGCCTCACGCGGGAGCACCTCGCGGAATGTACTGCGACACTCGCAGGTGTGTGCCCAGGGGGCGCCTGTGTCCCCTGAGTGGTTCAGCGTTTGAGGAGCGCCCAGAGGCCTTTCTAGGTTTAGCGCTTTAAATCAGTCCTGGGCCTGATCAAGGAAGGCTTCCTGGAGCAGCTGGCACTTAGGCGGCAGCTTGGAGAGGTGGCCGAGGTCCGAGCAGGGCGAAAGGAGGCGCAATTCTTTGGGGAGAGTGCACTGTGTTGGCGACCCAGAGGTGAGTGGGGGCGTCCCCTACACTGGGTTAATGACGAGGGCAGGAGGAAAGGAGCGAGCCATGCTGGCTCTGTTGCCTGCCAGGCCTTCGGCTGTGCCTTGTGGAGTATGTTATTTATTTGGAGAAAAGGCTAAGAAGTTAGTAGTGAGCCGTGGCATCCTGGAGGGCTTTTTATTGCAGATGTAATTTTCCTGGAGCGTGGCATCTCTTTTCTCTCTAGTCCTCTGTTCTTCGTTCAGGTAAATGCCTGAAACAACAGGACAACAGACCACAAAAGACTCGGTGGCCCTCTGGGCTGGGCTGCTGCATAGCACGCAAGGCAGCAGGGAGCTGGGCGCCCGCCGAGCTGGCTCGTCCCTCAGGGAAGCGCGGGCTGTGTGAGTGCCCAAGGTCGAGTGGTTTCAGGGTTGTGGTGGTTTGTCACACCCTTAGGTACCTCGACTTGTCAACGGCTTTGTCTAAAATATTAGTGAAAAAAGCAAGTGAATGAAATAAAGTGTAAGTGTGGGGAGAGAATCTTGAGAGAAGAAAAGTTTCATACTTTTTAGTACAAAACCACTTTCTCCAAGAAGTCAATCTTTCAATTAAAACAAAACAACCCTAAAAAACAAATGTGTGTATGCACACGCACACGCAGTTTAAGTCCAGCCAAGTGCTTTCACTCAGTCTCTTGAGACAATTTGATTGCCTGTTTATTCTGCAAGTCTAAAAGGAAACTGTTGCCTTTAGCGTTCTGAATCTTTTAAAAATTAACGTACGAACACAGCCTGTAAAATCAGAAGAGCTAAAGTGCTTTTAGCCAAGAACAGACTGCTGCGCCGATGCCACCTGAGCATCAACACACAGGAATAATCCCTTATTAGACAGCACACGGGCTTTGGGGCGGCATTTTCTTTGCATGGCAAAGCTTTTCCCCAGACCGCCCTGCAGCCTCAGGGAGGCCCTGGTCTGCCAGCTGCGGCCGTGGGACACAACGTTCTCCCCTGTTCTTCCGCCTCTCTGAGGATGATGTGTTTTGTTTTCTATTGTTTTGATATTGCAATGTCTTGTAAATTACCAGGATTTTTTTTTATAGCAATGTACAGTGTGTATGCATGGGGATATGGCAAATAGACTGAAAATTTTTTAAAGAGTTGGCTTTTAAGAATTTTTTCAAATTCACCACTATGGAAAACAGTATGGAGGTCCTTCAAAAAATTAAAAATAGAGGTACTGTATGATCCAGCAATTCCACTGCGGGGTGTATGTCTGAAGGGTGTATGTGTGGGATCTGGAAGAGATATTTCCACGCCATGTTCACTGCAGCATCGCTCACACAGCCGAGACACGGAACAGCCTAAGTGTCCATCAGCAGGTCTCACACACACACACACACCTTGGCGCACACACACACACACACACACACACACACACACACACACACACACGAGTATCATGCAGCCAGGAGAACAAAGGACATCCTGCCACATGCGACAACATGGGTGGACCTAGAGGGCATTATGCTAAGTGAAGGAAGCCAGACACAGACAAATCCTGCACGGTGTGACTTATGTGTGGAATCTGAAACAAAAGTCAGACTTGGGGAAAAGTGGTTGCCAGGGGCTGCGGGGGCAAGGGAGAGAGTGGTCAAAGGGCACAGACTTTCGGCTGTGAGATGAGTAAGGTCTGGGGATCTAATGAACACGCAGATGCCCGTCAGTAGCACTATCGTGTCACTGAAATTTGCTAGGAGAGTGGAACTTACACGTTCTCACCACATAAATAAATCAATAGGTGATGGCTGTGTTCATTAAATAGGGGAAATCCTTTCACAATTTTAAGAAAAAAATGTTGAAGTTCATTGCATTTTTCTAGCAATTACAAAAATAATAGGAAAAAAAACCATAATAAATGGGAGAGGGAGTGGAGATGCCCGTGTCGGCTTTTTCCCAGTGACCCCAGTCTGTCATGTTCCCAAAGGGTCACCTTTCATGCTGTCTCAGCCAACACATGTGCTGTCTCCAGTCTCTCACTTTTAGAGGGGTGCTCACACTGGGCACGTCATGTTTCTGTCTATAGATTTACTTTTTCTGCACGTTACGTATAAATGGGATCACACAGCACGTGGTCATTTACGTCCGGCATCTGCCCACTAGTGTAATGCTTTTGAGGTTCAGCCACGTTTTAGCATTTACCAGGATCTCACTCTTTTTATGGAGTAATAGTCCATTGTCTGGATGGACCACGTGTTATTTATCCACTTGTCAGTTGATGGACATTGTCTGTTGTTTTCACTTTTTGGATATTATGAATGATGTGGCTATGAACATTTGCATACGAGTTTTTTGTGTGGACATCTCTTTTCAGTTCTCTTGGGTAGATAACCTACAAGAGGAATTTCTTGGTCATATGGCGAATTTATGTTTACCTTTTTAAGAAAATTCCACACTTTTCCAGAGCGGCTGGGTTCCCTCCAGGGTTCCCGTTCTTCCTCATCCTCTCCAACCCTTGTTATTATCTGCCTTTTTGATTCTAGCCATTCCCGTGGGCGCCAGGCGATATGTCATGGTGGTTTGATTGGCGTTTCCCTGACGACCGATGCTATTGAGCAGCTTTTCATATGTTTATTGACCATTCTTATATATTCTTCGGTAATATGTCTATCCAAATATTTTGCCCATTTTTAATTTGGGTTAGCCTTCTTGAGTTGAAAGAATTCTTTATATATTCTGGATATAAATCCTTTACCAGATATAAAATTAACAAATATTTGCTTACAGTTTCTGGCTTGTCTTTTTATTTTCTTAATTGCCACTTTCGAAGTGCAGAAGTTTTAAATTTTAATGAAGTCCAATTTACTATTTTTTTTTTATCGATCATACTTTTGGTGTCATATCTAAAATATCATTGTCCAACCAACAGCACGAAGATTTTGTTCTTTGTTTTTCTCCAAGAGTTTTGTAGTTTTAACTCTTAATTTTAAGTTTAAAATCTTTTGAGTTCATTGTTTAACATAGTGTAGATGGTGTAAGAGTCTGAATCCCAGGACCATTTGTCGAAAACGCTGTCATTTCCCCACTGAATTGCCTTGGCAGCTTCGTCAGGCACCAGCCGGCTGTTCACAGGAGCGTTTATTTTTGAGCTCTCTAGTCTGTTGGTCTCTGCGTCCAGCCTCTGCCGGCACCACGCTGTCTGGATTACTGTAGCTCTCTGGCAAGTTTCGAAACTGAGGTATGAAGCCTCTAACTTTGTTCTTTAAGATGATTTTGGCTATTCTGAGACCTTGGTGTTTTCATATAAATGTTAAGATCAGCATGTCAGTTTCTGAAAAGAAAAAAATTTTTTTTTCTTTTTTTTTGCCTGCTGAGGTTTGCATTGAATCTGTAGCTCACCTTGAGGATAGTGGGCATCTTAACCATATTGACTCTTCTGGCCTATGAACACGGTATCTTCCGTTTATTTAGACGGTCCTTCATTTCTCTCAGCAGTGTTTTGTAGTTTTCAGTGTATAAGTATTCTAGTTTTTTGTTGCGTTTATTCCTAAGTGTTTTATTCTTTTGTTGCTATTTCAAATGCAGTTATCTTCTTAATTTCACTTTTAAATTGTTCATTGCTAGAACATAGAAATGCCACTGATTTCTGTGTAATGATCTGTGTCCTTGCCATCCTCTTTCATTAGCTTTAGAAGTTTTGGTGTGAGTTCCTTAGGATTTTCTATGTACAGCGTCACGTAGGCTCATGTTTGTTTATTTTTCTTTCCTCACTAGAATCCTGCTGCTTCTGTTGGTGCTTCACGAGAGGGAAGTTATGAATAGATGTACAGAAGCTTGAAGCGGTGCACCCTCTGGGGTATTCCAAAACAGACTAGAAGAATCAGTTAAAAGGCAGCCTGATAAGTGCTGTCACGTTTACATATAGTGAATACAGAAACGAGGCAGGTCGAGAATGAAGTCGTAGAGGCCAGCTCTGCCCCGGCCCTCCCATCAGTTGTCCTTGATGTCACTGTCGGAGGCAAAGTCTCCGGAGGCAAAGCCAAAGTATACTGGAGGGTGAAGCCTAGTGCGGAATGGTCCCGTCTTTAAGAATGTGGAGGTCGTGCTCTCTAACTGGTCGGGATGAGACATTTAGTGGACAGTGGGGTCTTCAGTTGTTACGCTCTGGTATAGGTTTGGTGTGGGTTTCCGTTTTCTCTCTGTAGATTCTTTAGGCTACAAGGCCAGTTCTTAGAGTGGGGTTAAATTTTGCTGCTTATTTTAACCATTAAAGCAATTATTTTGCTTCATTTTGGTGGGAAATACAATTTCTAATCCAGGTCTACGTCTATGCCACCCTGAACGTGCCCAATCCTGTCCGATCTCGGAAGCTAAGCGAGGTCGGGCCTGGTTAGTACTTGGATGGGAGACCACCTAGGAAGACCAGGTGCTGTAGGCGTTTAAAAAAAATTTCTAATCCAGAGCCTTACCTGAGACATTTCTCCACAGTGACGAGTTTATTGGGCACTGTCTGAGAGTTTCAGTACACTCACAAAGGAGGCAGAGCCACAGGGTTATGCCTTCCAGATCCGAGGAGGCGGGGATAAGCCAGGGACGGACAGTGCTCTGTCCGGGGTCACAGGCGAGCAGGCCTGGAGAGCAGGTGGAAGCACCTGTCACTCATAGCAGTGGGGTCAAGGTCGCTGGCTTCTCTGGCTCTGAGTGGTCATTGTGGACAGTGCCCCAGAGAAGCAAAGCGGTAACTTGGGACGCGAACCCTGCCAATCCTTACCCGAACGTTGGGGCTCGGCACGGACCCCAGGGTTGTCAGCTGTAAACTGTCTGAGCAGAACTCAGGGCAGTGTTTTTCTTTTCCCGCCCCCATCCAGACCGTTGCTCCCGATACCTTTCGAATAGAGTGGAGCTATTTTTCCACACCATGTTCTAAATACTTAGGTCATACCAAAGCTCCGGTTAAGCCAGAGTTCTGGAAACTTCCAGCTGTGGCCACGCTAGCCCGTGCTTTCCTCTTCACCGTACCCCACAGTGTGCCAGCAGGTTGTCCGCTCTGTCACTCCGCTCTGCGTGGCCCCGAACCTCGCTGCTGCCCACGGAGGTTTCGTGACAGCTCCAGCACAGGTGCTGGCGTGCGGAGCGCACTCCATACGCGCTGTCAGTGCTGCTGTTCCCACGCGACACACACTGTGGCTGCCTTTCAGGGCCCGCTGACAGGCAGTGCTTGCTCCCAGCTGGGTGTGGTGCTGGAGGGACGGCTTCGGGACAGGGCTTCCCACCTTCTCGGTGGCCGGAAGACCAGGCGAAATGCAGGCTGGGAGTCAGGAGTGTGTGGCCAGCCGGGATCTCCATTCTAACGAGCTCTCAGCGATGCTGGCTCACGCTCTGAGCAGTGAGCGTTTAGGGTTTTTTTTTTACTACAGAAAGAAAAAGGGAAAAAACAAAAATGCTCATCATCCCACCCAAATGACGCGGGAGCATTTACCCATGACTAGAAAGTACAGACTGAAGCCACCACTTCCGCCCTTCTGCTGCCTGTCCCCCTTCCCAGGGAGACGGTGACATGTGTCTTACCGGAAATGCTGCTGGGCGTCCATGCGCCCACATCTTCGTGAGCCTCTGAGCGGGTGACGTCTGCTCTTTTTCTGGGGCGTTGTTTCTGACGGAGGAGGCTCTGCACTGACTGCAGCTGGGGGCTGCGCTGTAGGCCTGCGCTCGGTGCTGGCCAGGGCCCCTCTTTCTGGAGCGTTCCTGAGACCATCCTCCCGCCCACTGCCGCCCTCACGTGTTTCAGTGGTGGTGTCCCCTCCGCTGGCTTCGGCTCCCTGTGGGTTTAGTGGCATGACCACTGGTTGGGAGCGATGCACGGGAGAGATGGGTTGTTGTGGTTAGGATGCACTTGAAACCGGTAAAATATAAATGCTTTGAAAAATAATTTTTTAAGGGAAAAAACAAACAAGTAGTTTGAGATACTGCATTTCAGACAGTTTGGTCTCTAGTGATTTACATCGTTTGGAAGCTTGTGCTGTCCCTCGGCCGTCACAAAGAGCGACGGTAACGGTCACTGCTGTGGACCTCGCCACACGCTGCACCGTGTGAGAGTGGGTGTCGGTCCTCCACGTGGCAGGGGAGACGCTGAGGCTCAGAAGCTGAGGTCACACAGCTGATAAGGGGCAGAGCCAGGATTGGACTCCATGGCTTTTTGACTCCTCAAACTGAGTTCTGCTAGTATGGGGAATTTTCAGTTGACACATTAAAAAGTATCCTGACGAAAAGAGAATTTGAGCCACGTGCATTCAGGACTCATTCCTGACTACTGGGCTGTGCGTTTCAAAACCGAACCGTCTTCAGTTAAATCCGTGTAGTCTGCAAAGTGGTCCATTTTACACTGTTGTCACATGTACGTTGTTTGTCGACTCCTCGTCCTTCCACGTGATGACCGAAGCCTTGTGACGACACAGAAGGTTCAAAAGTTGATCCACAAAGGATGGTTTTGTTCTCTGCCGTTCTTGCTATTGCTCACGGCATAGAGACAGCTGTGATTATTTCTGCTGGGTGCTGATGGGTCAGTTTCAACTTCTGAATAATTGAGTTTTTTGTTGTTGTTTCTTCCTTTGTAGAGACTTAAAGCCTGAGAATATTCTCCTCGATGATCATGGTAAGTGAGTGAGCCTTTCACGTTTAAAGCATAGACTTTGTTGAGTGGGACTTGGACACAAAGCTAATGTGGATTTAGCTGGTTAATGCAGAATAGAAACTACAACAAAAAGAAATGGGTATATGTTTTTTAAAAATGATAATATAGATAACATTGCCATTCCCCTGTATTCAGGCAAGAAGTAGTGATGGTCATAGTTTTCAGTTAATGATTGGGCTTTAGAAGCATACCAAGGTCAAGTGAAAGAAAGGACATTTTTCTCTCTCCTCTTCCTCGCTGTTGACCCACATCCTGCTTTATTCCTTGGACGTGTGTTTCCAGGATGCTCTGGGTACTGTCCCCTTGGCAGAGCACAGGTCACTGGGCAGGAGTGCAGATGCCTCGTGGGCTCTCATGCTGGCCGTGGAGGCCCTGCGACAGTGGACAGGAACGGCCTTTTGGAAGGACCCTTGTTGGCGGCACGGGCACCCACTCAGACCTGGGTTCTCTGGGTGACACCTGCACTCTGCGTGTTAACAAGCTGCTGTGTTAACAAGTAACCACCTAAGTGTTGAGAGGGAACTTTTTTCAGGTGATCTTTTGGCTGAGAAGTCTTGCAGTCTAGTGGAGAGCATGTGACAAGGCCAACAGGATGCCGCCAAGGGGAGGGCAGGGTTGAAGGCAAGGGCCCTGAAGGCCACGCGGGCACTTCCAGTGCATGGGCTCCTTTTCCACTCTGCCACGCGCTTCCTGCTTGTCATGCCGTGTGTGCGTGAAACAGCCACCCTGTGAGGAAGGGAAGGAATTCACCTTTTATGGAAGGCGATACCAAGATTTGGAAGGATTTTGCCAAGGTCACGCCCATAGCTTCCGGCTTCCGGCCTGCGATTCGTTCTTTTTTTTTTTTTACTCTTCTTTTTTCTTTTTCTTCTTTTTACCCAAACCCAAACCCCAGCCCCAGACCCAACCTCAACCCCCTGGGGTTCGTTCTCGCTATGCTGCTGATCAGAGTGGGGATTAAAACGGCTTAAAGAGGGAGGATGCACTCTGCGTGCAGTGGGGAGTGATCTCCAGTGTATGCCGTTACCTGGAAAAAAGTAAGGCGCAGAACAGCGTGTGGCATGTTGTCTGCTGAGTGAAGGAAGAGGAAGTAGCAGTGCATATTCGTATTTCGTATCTGTACGTAAACACCAAGGGAAAGCCATAAACTAACAAGAGATAAAACAGAACGTGGGGAGCAGATTTTCCACTGATGCTGATACTTTTTAATACGTTTGTAGTATATCATTCAATTTCTGCAAAAAAAAAAGCCATTACATGCTGGGATTTTGATTGGAACTATGTTGAATCTGTAGCAGATTTGTGGAGAACTGACATCGTAACAATATCAAGTCATTCAGCGAATGCGCGCAGGACGGTTTTGTGGGTGGCGGGGCTCCTTTCATTTCTCAGTGCTGCTTTGTAGTCTTGTTCCCTGTGGCACCGTCTGAGCACATGACTTGTTCAGAAGCCCCTCATTTATTCGTTCCGTAAGTGGCCTTAAGGAAACCACATGCGGGTATTGGTAGGTCTTTCTCTGTGTAGCTCCCTCCTCTCCAGAACGTTCCCCCACAAAGTCGAGCTGACCTGTCTTTCTCGAGGTCTAGCCTCTGTCTTCTGACCTTAGTGAGACCACCTGCTCTGTGTAGCTGCCCCTTCCTGTGCCGTGACCTGAAGGTCGCTCCTAGGCGGGATGCCAGCAGGGACGCCAGGAAGGCGGTGGGGCCCAGCCCGCTTGTCCCTCTCCGTTCGGGAATGACAGCCCGCGGCTACCTTGGGCCCAGCGTCCAGCAGTGTATTCGATCGTCTTTTCAGTTATTTCTGGCAGGAGGGCAAGTGTTGTATCAGCCACTACTCCTTGTTTGGAAGCAGAAGTTTTCAGACATTTGTAGTTTGGTACATTCCAATTTATAAATTATTGTCCCATTATGTGTGGTGTTTTTTTGTGTGTGTTCTGATTAAGAAAATTCTGCCTATCTCTATACCACAGAACTTTTGATATTTTCTTCCAAAAACATCAGTGTTTTATGTTTCCCATTCACTTCTGTGATCCATCTGGACCTGATTTTTCTGTGTGGTGTGAAGTAGCGGTTAAGATACACTTTTCCCAAATGTGTCACCAGTTGACCCAGCACCGTTGACTGGGGAGATCATCTATTCCCTGCCTCTTTGGAGTGCCACATTTGTCGTGAATCAAGTATCTTTGTATGCGTGGATCAGTGTCTGGGCTCTGTTCCGTTCCCGTGGTCATCCTGTTTATCCTTAGGCTCTTTAGCTGTGGTCAGTGTTCGTGGGTCCCCACGGCCTTGTCCACCCTGGCGAGAGGAAGGAGCCCAGCAGCGTTCCTGGGCGTTGCCCGTTACTGTTCTTCACACGCCGTGGACCTGCTCATGTTGCAGTTAAGAACAGAAAGCAATGACCAAACTTTGTTTGCTTTTCTTGATTTCAGGAGACTTTTAATCTTTTCTTGTTTTCTTATTCTTTTAATTGAAAAAAATGTACTCCTAGCTATACTTTGGTTTCTAGTATTTAAAAAAATGCAATTGATTTGAGGATTTTTGCTGTCATGCAATTAAGATTCCTAAGAACTGGTTTCTGCCAGAAGCCACAGAACACATGCTCCTCTGCGTACTTCTTCATTTCCCTGCTGGACAGCTTCTGAGGTTTTGTTTTTGTCTCTAAAGCAGAACTTGACTTACGTGGTAGAATTAGGTGAGGAAAGATGCTATTGTCTGTCCTAGGTGTGAGGTACATTTACCCTTTGACCATCCTAAAGCGGCAGCGCTCTGTTTTGCAAACTTACAAATTACGGGGGACTTGACTTAGGAAATCCGGCCGGTGGTTGTGATAACAAAGGAAACTATATCGCGCTTATATTGTCTGTAGCAGAGGCCTCAGTTTTACGGAGTAGACGTGTTCCTAAAGAGTGGGATAAATAGTGAGTTTGTGTAAAAACCAGTAGCATTTTGTTATTGACAGTGATTTTATAGGAAATCACATCCTATTCTATCTAAGATAAGCGTTCTGTTTTTTAAACATAAAAACAATACTATTATTACATCCCAAAGTATTTACTGATTCCTTAATATCACCTGATAGTCCATAGACTTTAAATCTTAATTGTCTCATAAATTTTTTATAATCGAGTGTGTTTATAATTGACTATTCAGTGAACCTCATTTTGTTTGGTTGTTATCTCGTTGAGCCTTTTTCAATTTTTACAGGTTCCTCCTCCCTGCTTCTTTTTGTTATTTATCTGTTTGTGAAACCAGGTATTATGGGCAGAATTGTGTCCCTCCAAAATTCATGTGGTGAAGTGCTAACCTCCAGGACCTCAGAATGTGACTGTATTTGGAGATAAGTTTTTTAAAGAGGCGATTAAGGTAAAATATGGACATCGCGGTGGGCCCTGACCCAGTATGACTGGGGGCCTTATACGAAGAGGAGAGTAAGACACAGATACACACGGGAGGGACGGAGGTGAGGGCACAGGGAGAGGGCTGTCATCTACATGCCACGGAGAGAGGCCAGCCCTTCCAACACCTTGACCTTGGGCTTCCAGCCTCCAGGACCGTGAGGAAGTAAAGTCCTGTTGCTTAAGCCCCCGGTCTGTGGCACTTCGTTATGGCCCCAGCACGTAGTACCCGGACGTTCCTCTGATCTCCCATGGTGTGGATTGGGCTGGATTTAATGTGCTCCCCACCCCCACCCGCACCACCGCTTTTCCTGTAAGCCGCAGTTAGATCTGGAGGCTGGAATAGTTCCAGGTCTGGTCATGGGTGAGCAGACATCGTGTGTGCTTCCTGTCGCAGGGCAGAAGGAGGCAGGCGGTGGCTGAGTAACTCTTTTCGTGGTGTTCAGGTTGGTCAGTGCTTTCGAATGCTGTCAGCCTGATCTACGCGTTATTCAGATCCTGCCGGCCTTTCGTTTAATGGCTTAACAGTCATTGCTGAGATACCTCATTTCACTGGGACTATAAAATGGCGATATTCTGATTCTGTCGTTCCTTTTGCACCCATTTGTTGGGATTCATCTGTAAAAAAGAACTTTGCTTCATCAACATTTGCATACTCGTTTGTTCAGGAAAACCAGGTGAAATACTCGAACACTGCTTCCCTATACTTTCACTTTTCAGAGTATTCTGTTCTCGATCATTCTCCAAGGCAAGCAATGAGGTTTCATTTTTCCGTGTCATATGAACTTGCGGGTTTTAACACATCGATGTGATTTAATCCATTGGAGCCATCATTCTTTTTGATGTTGATCGTTCCATCTTCGGCCAGTGAGTGTCCAGTGGGCTTTCATAACTTCCTGTTTTCAGTGTTCTAGGGTTATCTTGAACACGTGCTGACCGAGGCCTGGGATCGACCATTTCTCCAAAGGGCCCCGGCCTTGCATCTGGAAAGTGGCATTGTGAGGCCACGGCGTGGGCGCTGAGATGCCCGTTGCTGCCCTGTTGGCTCTTCTTCCTAGACCTTGTCAGTGGACAGAGAAAACATTTGTCTTGTTTTTTTTTTTAAAGGAAAATATTCATCATGGATTCATATTGATGTTCCTAATTCTCATTTAACTTTTTCATTTCATTTTTGCGTGTTTTTCTCCTAACGCTGAAAATATTAGTTCCTAATGATATTAACATAATTACAATATTTTTCTCCACTTTACCCTCTTACTGTGTAACAGAGATCACTCTCCAACAGTGAGTGGATATCCTTCTGGATCCCTTAGTCCCGCTGCCTGCAGACGCACCGCCTGATTCTCCTGGCCTCACTAGGAGAGGGTGGGCTGTTTCCATTAGTGCAGCAGTGCATAGCCTTGGGCACCTGTCATTTCTCATCTTGTCTAGTGCGTCCGGGACACAGGCACAGGAGTGGGGTTGTGCTGGCTTGTGTTCCCACCAGCCGTGGCTTTGTGTGCCTGCTCCCTGCAGCCCCACCGTCAGACGTGTTCTCCAACTCAGAGTGTTGGGTAGTTTGTCAGTGGTTTTACTGTTCATTTCTCAGTTTAAAAAATCACTTTGTTAGTAGAAAAATAAGAGGAATACTTAATTTCACAGCATGCATGTGCTCTACTTAAACATAAGATACATAAAAACTACGTTGTTGAGGGGATCTTTCTATATGAAAGGAGCAAAACGAGATGTGCTAATAAATGACAGAGCTGGGACTGGAACGCAGGCTATGTGGTTCCAGAATCTGCTCTAACCCCTCCACCCTCCCGCCTCCCAGCGTGGGCGTGCGCCCGGGGCATGACACAGCTCATGGCGTGGTATAGCCTGAGGCAGGGGTCCAAGTTCTGTCTCTAGAATAATGTAGACTGATGTGAAACTGCTTCAGGGCCGTGGAGGGCCTGCTGCATGTTTGTAGTGTTCAGTAAGTATTTACTGGTCGGTTCATTTATTCCTTCAGTGGGTATGCATTGAGCATCTGCTGTATGGCAGGTACTACATTAGAAGCTAGGGACACAGGTGAATAAGCTGAACAGGGCGTCTGTTTCCAGGCTTGCTTTATTTTTCTAGACTTTCAAAAGAATGTTTCCTGTAATTTATTATTTTCATAAGCAATTTAATAACTGTTTAAGTCTTCATATATAAAGATATTAACACATAATATAGTTTTAAGTGAAGTTCCTTTATTTATTATTTTCCTGACTCTGTTATCATTTCTTCAGAGAAAAACGCCATATTACTCGTCTGTGGTTGTCCCTGCGTAAAAGCCTACTGGTATTCTGACAGAAAGTGTTCATTTGCTATTTTGTAGTTGGCATAGTGTTTATTATAGTTTTATTTAAGTATCTGGTAGTTATGTGGCAGTAAAATACTAAACCCAGTGCTTGTATCTTATCAGCTGGTTGTGTGTAGTTAAAGGGCTTCCTGGTCAACAGCCAGGGAGAAATCTAATTTCCTGCTGTTAGTGGAACTGAACTCAGTGGATGATACTTTACTAAAAGTAGAAAAGTTCAATATAATTTTAGATTTCAATGTTTCCAGGTATGGATTGCTAAAATTACTATCCATGTTCTTTAGATGTTTTTCTCCCATTTTGTGTTGTTGTCATAAAGTGTCAGCACGCCCCTGTGATTTGTGTAATGTGTTTGAACACACACAGGACATATCCGGATTTCAGATCTTGGTTTAGCCATAGAGATCCCCAAAGGGGGGACGATTCGAGGAAGAGTCGGAACAGTCGGCTACATGGGTACGTACGAGACACCCCCAGCAAGGCTTGCACTGTCTGTGTGGGCACCAAGCCCTCGGAACACAGAGAAGTGGGAACGCGAGAGCACCTGCAGGCCCCTTCCGCCTGGTGGCCAGGTGGTGTCTGAAGTCTAGACCCAGCCTGTGTTGGGCTGTGGGGAGTCCTCCCAGCCACCCAGCTCCTAGATGACAGTGAGGGCCCTAAGGCCATGTGGCTCAGCAACGGCAGGGCCTGCACAGGGGGACAGGTCTCACTCTGCCACTGCCGCCCATGTGCACACTAGCCTCGCAGATGCCTCGCGAATTCTTGTTCCCTGGTTATTCTGAAGCCTGGCCTTGGGTCAACTCCAGGGACTACCCTCCCAGCTCCTAGCCCAGCGGTGCCAGCCTGTCCCAGGGGTGGCCTCTGACATGAAGGAGGGACTCGAGGGCCTCTGCAGAGTCCTTCAGTAACACCCCACGGCCCACTGTTTTCTGCCGTCACCTGCTGCTGGAGGTCTTGACCGTGTGGTGAACAGATGGCCAATGCCATGGGCACCTGTGGGCGTGGCTCTGTGCATTCGGAGGGCACACCCCTCAGGGGACGGGGTCTTCCCCAGAGCACCTTTCTGTGGTCACTCTAGGACCACTCACTTCCTGTTCTGCGAATGGATACTGTTTCTGATGGCAGCTTTATTGAAATATGCTTCACATACCGTAAACCCACCTATCTGCAGTGTACAGTTAGGTGGGTCTCAGTGTGTTCGCAGAGTTGTGCAGAGACCACCCCTCATTTCAGAATACTTTTGTCACCTCAAGAAAGAAACCTGTACTCGTAACAGTCGCCTCGTCCCTCACCTCTTACCCCCGGCCCTGCACCCACCGACCGGCCCCTAGAGATGGAATCGCACACTGTTCTGCGTCCTGTGTCCAGCTGCTTTTGCTTAACACGTTTCCCAGGTTTATCCATGTTGTAGCAAACGTTACATTTAGAGTGTGTCATTTGGAATTAGAAGAAAATTTAAAACCAAATTTAATTTAATTTAAATTTCCTGTATTTGTTATGTAGCTCCTGAAGTTCTCAATAATGAAAACTATACATTTAGTCCTGACTGGTGGGGACTTGGCTGTCTGATATATGAAATGATTCAGGGACATTCTCCATTCAGAAAATTCAAAGAGAAAATCAGACGGGAGGAGGTGGAACGGCGAGTGAACACTGCCACGGAGGAGTATTCCGAGAAGTTTTCGGAGGACGCCAAGTCCATCTGCAGGATGGTGGGTGCGCTCTGGACAGCTTGGGAACTAAGCCGCTCACTCGCTGTCGCTGGGCAAATGTAGCAGCGAGGCCCTCAGGCTTGGGAGAGGCCAGCAGAGGTCGCTTCCCGTGTCTCCTGATGCAGATGCCAGTGGGGCTTCCTCTCGAGTCAGACAGGACATTAGGGAAAGTTCCAGATGGCATCTGGGAAGATGGCGGGAGTGGGTTTTGGGTTGGGCTGAGCAAGGCAGAGCAGAGCTCGCTGGTGGCTTTCTCTGAGGCGCTGCCGCGGGGAGAGCAGTGTCACGGTCGCTGTTTTCAGAACACAGCTGACCGATGTCACATGACACTAAACATCGAGCAGCGTCTTTGGCAGACTTGACAGTGAAGTTTTCCTCCTCTCTGCCCACGTTTCTCTTCCCTGCCAGCTGCCAGGGGTGCCATCTGACAGACACCCTGGCTCGGCCTGCCTGCCATGTGCCTGCTCTTGTGTCCAGTGTGGCAGCAGGGCCATGGGGCCCCCGAGGCGTGGTTGGATCTGCCCCAAGTGCCCTTGGGCGGGGCTGCTGCTTTCATTCCCTTGGGGCCCGTGGCTGCCCGGGCATGGGGTGTATGGAGGCAGTTCCCTGTCACTTACCATAGGCCATTCTTAGGATTTTCCCGGCACACCCTTTCATTCACGTTCACTCATTTGCCAGGAGTCCTGAGCATCTCCTATGGGACAGGCACTGTCCTAGGCTAGGCACTGGGGATCCAGCAGTGAGTGAAACAGACAGGAGCTGGGTCCGCAATGCTCGTTCTACTTCAAGGGTGGTGGGAATGCACAGGAAGCAGGGGAAGATGTGGGGACTGTCAGACGGGTCGGCCATGGGGGAAGGGCGAGGTGTGCGCTGACCTTGGGAACTAAGCTGCTCCAGGGTTCCGAGGGGAGTGGCTACTGGGAGGAGGGGCTGGGCAGGAAGGACGGAGCAACCCCGCGGCTTGGGGGGGGTAGGGGAGGTTCAGGTGAGAGAGAGTGGGCTTAGCCCCTGTGTGCATAAGTGAAGTGACAAGTGGGAGGGTGGCACCTGCAGGGTTTGTGATGGGGGAAGTCTAAGTTGTGGCAGGGATGGGGGGAGGAGAGAAGGGCAGGGGCGAAGCCCTGGCTGCTCCCAGTGGGGTGTGGACAGGAGAGAGGGTGCAGGTGGTGAGGAGCCGTAGATGTGTAGCAGGAGCTTGTTCTCGCGAGGCTTGTGTTCGCTGAGGTCATCAGCTGCTCGAAGGTGGGAGGGGGCTGTTGGAGGTGTGAGGAGAGGAGGCACACCAGGCTGCCCAGAGATGAGATGCAGGGACGTGAGGGTGACTCCCTGGGCAGCGTCAAAGGCCCACATGCTTTAAAGTGAGACCGGTGGCCCATTGTGTGTCATGCTCCTCCCGTCCCAGGAGCCACAGCTTGGAGTCATGGCTCCTCCTCGCCAGAGTTAGACTGGGGGACACACAGAGAAGAAGCTGCTGGAAGTACGGCAGGTGGAGGGCTTGCTGGTCATGAAGAGTCTAGGCTGTGACGGGCATGGGGCAGGGACAGTGAACCAGGTCCTCGGAGAGGAGGCCACAGAGAGGGAGGTGTGTTGGAATCACCGACAGTTAAACCTGTTAAGGTGTATTTCAGTGACTTATGTGACTTGACAGTGGCTAGAGGGTCATTATTGGTTTCTTTTTCCTTTTGTTTCCATATATGCCGCTATGTGTGTTAGTGGCCCATCATTAAACAGTGGGACCAGAGGCCTTTCTTCCAGTTCTTTCTGCTTGGAGCTGACAGTGTTTAGTCAGCTACTCTATATTTAATAACATCCTGGCCAAGCTACTGTTTATGTTCAGTTGATAACTATATACTGAGTGCTTCCTACACTCTGATAGGGCTGCGGGAGTATAAAAATATAAATTAGAAATGAAGCCTGCCCCTAAGGAGCTCACTGGTTAAAGGCAGGCCTAAAACAAACATCAAAATAACTATGGTAAAAAGCAGAATTTGCTGAGTCCTTTAGGAGGAAGGAAGGCCTTTCCGTTGGAGGTGCTGGGGAAAGAAGGTGGCGTCTGGGCGGGGTCCAGTGCTGTGACCTGAGCGCTGGCTTCGAGGCGGGGGCCTGGCGCGAGCCTCAGCTTCTCGCGGAGAGCCCCCCTGTCTGGGCCTCGGGTGTCCGCATCTGTGAGCCGTGGTTACGGGATCGCCGGGGACCTGGAGCGTTCAGTGACGCGAGTCCTTGGTGATTCCTCAGCAGAAGCATTTAGTTCTTAGGTGGGTTAGCGGCCAACGGCCGGAGTGGAGGAGGAGCGTCCGACGATGCCAGGTCGCTCCAAACAGGAGAGCGGAAGGGACAGGAGCACCCGGGGCGTGGGCGGCGGGCTGCGCCCCTTGCTGAGGACACCTGAAGGGGCTGCAGGCTTCGGCCGGGCTCCTCGCCCTCTCTGCCTGGCACCCTCTCCGGTGCTTCGGGCCTGTGTGCTGAGGGAGTGGCCGTGCACCGGAGAGGGTGCCAGGCAGAGAGGGTGAGGAGTAAGTCAGAGTCGGGCTTGTGTAGGATGAGAGAAGAGGGGGAGGGGGAGGAGAAGTCGGCTTTTGCGGTAATCTGCTTAGGAGGGAGAATGACACCTGGCGTTTGGATACCTTTTTGTGGCTTCGGAAGCTCTGTGACATATTAGCCCATACAATCCTCGCAGTGGCTTTCCAGATAATCTCAGGCTCATAGTTGAAAAACTGAGCCTGACTTTCATGATGTCCCACTGTCAGCGGCAGCGAGTAAACACGAGCCCAGGCTATCTGACCATGGTCCAAGGTGCTGTCCTCTGCCCTGTGCTGTTGGTCAGGCCATGGGATAGGCGTGTTGGCAGCAGGCCTGGTGACAGGGCCATGCAATCCTCGAGATGTAGGAGTTGTGTTTGGCATTTCCCTTCACTTCCATTCCCATTTAATTAACGAAGCATGCAGAGAGTAAGTGCACAGAGCTCATGTCACTGAGGCCCTGCCCTGGCTTGGTGCTGGGCACACTGGAGGAAGCAGCCTCCGCCTCCTGAAGCTTTGAGTGAGGCAGGAAAGACGGCACTAGGCAGTCACCCAAGTGATGTATTCACGGCAGTAGGGACGGGTGGCTTGAGAGATTGGCGGAGGATGCTCTGAGGCAGGAGGCTGGAACCTGAGGGGTTTAGTAGGAGTCGGCCTGTACACATAGAGTTTTCTAGATGGAGGGCAGAGTGTGTGTGCTAGCCCAGGGCAGACTCAGCATGGCAAGTCTGAGGAGGGGAGCCAAGAAGGCATGAGCCACGCTGCCAGAGCACAGACAGCAGGGGTTGGGGGTGCGGCCAGGGAGCTACGGGCGAACTGGGGCCCAGTGTGCTCTGGCCTTTGCCTGGGACTTCAGTTTCTATTCAGGTAAACGTGCTGGCTGTGGGTTTGTTTGGCCAGGGTTCAGCAGAATTCTCTGGGAGGGGCCAGGTGGTCCATGTTATTTAGGCTTTGCAGGTCTCAGCTCCACCTTTGTAATGCGGAAGCAGCACAGACACTATGGGGCTCCTGGGGTTCCCATCAAACCTGTGTACAAAACCATGCAGCCGGAGAGACAGCACCTGGGCTGCAGCTCCCCAGCGCCGGTCCATGCTGTACGGTAGAGAGTCCAGGGCTCTCCCGTGCTGCTTGATGATAACTGTGGAGGAAGGCCCAATTTAATTAGGGACAGTTATACATTTATAAGGAATACTTTTGAAAGAGATACTTTCTATTAATTTTAAGAATGTACAATTTCTAGAAGTAGGTTTGCTGATTCTTGCCTGAGATCCTTAGTGATCTACTTAATGAAAAGAATAAAATGGTTTCTGAGTAACTTAGCGTTAACGTGGTATCTCTGAAGTACTACTTTGTTTCTTTTTAAAAATTCCCCTAATATTTATAGGGTTAACTTGTTTTTACTGAAGGATTTACTTAGCCAACTATTTATTGATCACTCAGAGGAACAACTGAATTTCAACTTCTTTTTGAAGCATCACGTATTCTGAATTAGTAGAATCTGAATGAATGGGGTTTGGTCAGTACTTGGAAATTTGAGTGACCATTTAGATGGAGTGCTCCTCTCCCCCCTCTCCCGATTTTTGATTATTATGGAGATTTTCTGAGTTTTCTTTCTCATCTTTGGAGCTTTTTGACTCCATTTCTGCTTCTTGCAGTTACTCACCAAGAACCCCAAACAGCGCCTGGGCTGCAAGGGTGACGGAGCAGCCGGAGTGAAACAGCACCCCGTGTTCAAGGACATCAACTTCAGGCGGCTGGAGGCAAATATGCTAGAGCCCCCGTTCTGCCCCGACGTGAGTACCGTGCGGCTGTGGGGGCCTGGGGTCCCGGGACATGGCCGGCCTGACCCACGTGGCGTGGCTTCTGCTCACGGTGCTCCCCCGTTCCCCCCATCCCACCCAGGCCCTCCTGGCAGTGCTCTGGCTTCCGGCCTGGTGTCTGCTGTGGGCCGTGCTTGCTGGTGGAGCCGAGCGCATGTCACCGCCCTCGAGAAATCTCAGCCCTGATCTCCTGGCATGCCCCACAAGGCTCTCCTTGTTACCAGCGTCCCTTTCTGACATCGGTGCTGGCACTTTCCCTTCTTTAGTCTGGAATCGGCCTCCCCACTACGGGTCTCAGAGGTCCTGGCTCCACACTGAGAGCCCCAGAGTGGTCACTGAGCCTGCTAGTGAGTGAGCTGAGGGGCCCAAATGGGTGTCTGGCCCAGGGCTGGCACAGGTCAGTTTCTGGTGGGAATCCCTGCGGGAACAGTCTGCTGCAGGTATCTTATAGAAATGTGACGATAAGGTGATGATTCTGCAGGGTGTGATGGGAGTAAGATGTGCAGTTAAAATCGTTTCAGTTGTCCCGTTCGGGACTTAGGTTTATTTTATATCCATGTAGCTTATATAGTAACTTCTTCCTTTGGATGAGTTCACGCATCACATATTTAGTGAACGCCTGCGACCAGCCAGACACAGCTGTAGGTGTTGGGCCCCAAGGAGGACAGCGAGCAAGGCCTCCGCAGCCAGGGAGACTGTCCCAGCCTGCACAGAGAGGCGGTAGAGCAAAGCCAGGCAGGGGCTTCAGATGGGCCATTGGTCCGAGAGCCTTCTGTCCACCTCTGTGGCTGCTTGGGGTCCGGAGCAGGGAAGACAAGCCTGAGACAGAGTTCTCTGAGGCAGGAGGCGTGACAGCAGACACCTGCTGAGGCTCAGGACACCTGGGGGTTCTATTAGACTCACCCAGAGAGACCTGTGGGGGCCAGGTGACAGGAGAGCCAGATGGTCATGTGACAGGCAGTTTCGTGTGAGCCTGTCCCTGGGCTGTCTCCTGAAGCTTTCATTTCCCCACCCTGTGACAGATGCTTTCAGAGCGGTCCAACCAGTGACCTAGGGAACCGTGTTCCTTTGGTCATCACAGCCATCTGTGTGCAAGTCCTGGTAGGCAGTAGGACTTCCTCAGAGCTGCAGGGTGCCTCTGGCACGGGCTCAGCCCTACTGTGGCTGCCCTCAGCGCCTTCTGCTCCCCATCCCCGGAGGCGTGGGCAGGTGCCCCAACGTGCTGGCCAGCCGCCTCTGCCCCAGGACAGCAGTGCCGCTTCTGTCCCAGAGCATCACCGACCCCCTCGCCAGGCCCACCCTTCCAGGGGGCTGTCACGTGAAGGGAGGAAGCCGAGGGCCGGGGCGGGTGCGGAATCCATAGCCAATGGCCTCCGGCCTTCTCAGTGTCCCAACAAGAGCACCCGGCCCACCTTCTTCACCCGGCCTCTGTCTGACATGCGTTTTCCACGGCAGACAAGAGATGCTGGGGCCTCAGGAGGTTTGTGGGTGAGACAGTAGCGAGGGAGCTGGAGGGGACGGTGTCTGCGGGTCTGAGATGCCGAGCATGTCTTGGGGAAGGGGCAGGAAATGTTTCAGATGGGCTTGGCCAAGACACGGGAGCGGGATGGGGGCCCAGGTCTGGATGGTATTCTTAGTCGGCGGGGACAGTGACAACCCCGTGACCTCACGGGCAGCGCATCCTTGTTCCCGGTGCACAGCCGCAAGCAGTTTATTGTAAGGACGTCCTGGACATCGAGCGGTTCTCCACGGTGAAGGGGGTCTGCCTGGACACTGCTGACAACACCTTCTATGGCCAGTTTGTCACGGGCTGTGTCTCCATACCCTGGCAGAATGAGGTACTGCCCTTTACAGCACAGTGGGCTAACGCTAGTTACGAAGACAAAGGCGGAAAGGATGAGACGTGTGTGTGTACAGTAGTTTCCTCTTTAAAATATAGTCTTTAGCTATTTTACATACGTGTGTGTAGAGATAAAATTTATTCACTGCAGCTGCCCTTGGTCCCGTCATAGGAGGTGGACATCTTGGGTGCAGTGGTGGCTTGCCAGCCCCGAGTCCTACTCAGGGCTGGCTGGCACCATGGTTCCTATGGTAGTGACACCTCTGGGGGTACGCTCAGAGAGAGGGCAAGAGGAAGCCACATTCCTCACCCAAGAAGAGGCCAAGCATCAGGGGAAGTAGGCCTCAAGGACTGGACTGGCCCCAGGGCGCTAGCACGCTGGGTGGGAGGTGGCCGCCCGACCTCACCAACCTCGCCGTGTCTCCACTGCTCTGTCTTGCTCTTCTGTGGATGCAGATGATAGAATCTGAATGTTTCAAGGACATCAACGAAAGTAAAAGTGAGGAAAGTATGGCATTAGATCTGGAAGACAAAACAGAATCAGTTCTCAGACCAAAGAGAGGCTTCATCTACAGACTCCTCAAAATAGGGGTAAGGGTGAAAAATTGTGATATTTTGAATTTTTTTTTAATGTGATGTGTTAAAAGAAAATAATTGTACCAAGTTAAAACTTTCTTTTCTTTTTCCAACTTGCTTTTTTCAACGCCTCTTATATATGACATTTCACATAGTTTAAGAGCCAGCTATATGGTGCCATTTGAGCCCAGCCAGAAAAATCCCCACGGTGGTTTGCTGTGTACGAAGAATCTGTTCTGATCCAAAAGGGATGGCTTACCGACACTCAAAGATGCCTGTCAGTGACACAGCATTTTAAGCTAGGCTGAGAAATCAGTATCTTATAGAACAAATCATAAAACGATACACGTCATTTAGATTCTACACGTTCTGATTCTTATAGCTGTTATCTTTCTGCTTCAAACAGAAACTAATTCTCTTGCAAATGGAAGAGTGGTTTGGAGAGACTTTATATAGTAGCATTAAATATAGAAAAATTTTTTTTTTCAAGTGACATCCTGCTTTGTGCCCTGTCCTTGAGTTTATTCCGAGGTTATCCACTAACATTCTAATCCGTCTTTTTTCAGTATAAGAAAAACAAGCTTAGGTGTTGCAAGTTTCTCGGGGTGCGTTTCCCATGACTGTGTTCCCTCAGAACTGGGGGGTTAGGCCCGGGTTACCCCAGGTGTTCTGGGAGCCATCTCTCAGTCCTCACTCAGGTGCTGTGGAGGTGGAGCCGTTCTGGAGACACCGGTCCCCCAGTGTGTGGTGCAGGGCGGGAGCCTCCTGGCCTGGAGCTGAGCGCCCAGCCGTGGGCGGGAAAATAGGAAGCAGTGCAACAGGAAGTGCCAGGAGAGAACAAATCGGAGCCGTTTTCTGTGTATGTGAATTGAGCATCCTCCAAACCATGAAGTAAATAAAAGAATATGTGAGGTTTTGTCTGCCTTAGAGTTAGCGCCCCCGCAGTTTTCGAATGGTCCTTTACATGTAAGGGAAGTTTAGCCCGTTTGTGTCAGGAAGGTGACTGAGCAGCCGCTGTGCCATGTGTTACAGGGCTGCATTGACCCTGGAGCCGGTGAGAAGGAGCAGCTGCCCACACAACTGTGACACCCCCGGCACAGCCGGACCCCAGTGCCAGCACCCAGAGCACGTGGCTCAGTGCTTCCTCCTGTCTGTGGATAGCAATAAACGTGTGACACATCTTAAAACATCCCTTGTGAGTCTGCAGATTTTTCTACATTAAAAGCTGAATTGTCTTTTCACTAAAGCTGGACTGAAGAAAAAGCCACTCAGGGACTGCTGTGATGTCCAGAGACCCCAGCTGTGGACGGACGCCTGCAGCTGGGCTTGAGTGTCTCCTGTGCCCATGGAGCAGGGGGAGGGTGGGCTCAGGCATAAGCCCAGCCAGTGCTGTCGGGGAGGGGGCCCTGGGGTCACACCTGTGTCTTGCCGAGTTCACCCCCAGGCCAGGCATAGTCACTCCTGCCCACCCTCTGCGAGAGGGTGTGTCCAGGAGCCTGACATCAGGGCTTGGCAGTCAGGGGCTGCCCACCCACGAGTCTGGAGTGTGTCGGGTTTATGTGACAGTGGCCTGTGTTCCTGGGCTGTGCGGTGCATCCCCTTGAAAGGCAGTCTAGAGAGATCTGGGCTCAGGCTGACTGAGGAAGGGTAAGAGCCAACTGCACCTGGGCATGAGGAGAGCACGGTGCCACGCGGAGCTTAAGCTAATTCTCTGCCAGAGTTCGTGTTCCCGCTGAGAGCAGAGCAGGCCCTGGCCTGTGGATGAAGCCCAGAGGCCCGGGGAGGCCTAGGCTGCCTCTACAGGGGCGGAGGGACACAGCCTGTATGTGCGGCGGAAGGGGAGCGCACAGTGCAGTGTAACCATTTAAAAATGTCACTCTGTCCTTTCAAATATTGCTTTGAAATAAGTCGAGGACAAGGGTAAAGACAGCTCCAGGACTCCCCCAGAGCCCCAGCTCACTTCCTGGGCGCGGTGGCTCCATTACTTCCCAGCTCCGGCTCATTGGATATATTTCTGCCCCTTTTGGTGTCATGTACAGAAAGTAATGTGACCCAACCGCGACTCAACATACCGTATAATGTATGTGAACGGATTTAACTCACCAGTTAAAGGGAGAGATTGCAGATTGGGTCACAAGGCAAAACCCAACTCTGCCGTCTCCAGGAGACACCTAAAACAAAGTGAGGAAGGTTAAAATTTAACCATTGCAAATGCATTCCAGGAAAATACAAAAATAAAGCAGCAGTCGTGATCTGAATATCAGACAGAATAGAATCCGGGCTGGAAAGCATAAGCCAGACAGAAAGGACACGTAATGTTGAAGGTACAATTCTCAAGATAAAATAGCCGTCGCTTTCCTAAAGCCGAGCTGAGAGGTCGGCCCCACCTCCCAGATAGAGCAGACCTCAAGCGCAAGGCGCGGTGCAACCCCTCCGCGACCCTCACCCCCACCCTCCGCTCCGCCCCGCCCCCAGCGTCCCGCCCGGCGCACGCCCCGCCCCTCAGCGCCAGGTCCCGCCCCCTCCCCGTAGTGCCCCGCCTTTAACGGCACACCGCCCCTCACGTAAGTCCTCACTGTGGGAGTCCCCGCCTCAAGCGCCCTGTCCAGCCTCTCAGCGTAGTATAAGTCTTGCCTCACTGCCCCGCCCTCAGCACCATCTCTCCCGCCTGTCCCACTCTGCCCTATAAGTGACCCTCTTTACGCCGCGCCCCGCCCTCATCAGGTAGGTCCTGCTCCCCTCAGCCCCGCCTCGCCCTCAGGGTCAAGCCCCGCCTCAACGCCCGCCTCAGCGCATGTCCTGCCCTCGCAGCCACGCCCCTGCCCCTCCTCACCACACCTGCCCGGGTCCCACCCTCCCGTAGTGCCCCGCCTTTAACGCCGCGCCCCGCCCCTCACCGTACGTGCCGCCCTCATGGCCACGCCACGCCCCGTAGCCGCGCACCCTCGCCGGAGTGGGGCGCTGTTATCTCAGTGGCTGCGCCAGCTCTGGGAGGCCCCGGCGGACGCGTGGGCGGGTCGGCGCGTCGGCTGGCCATTGGCAGAGGCCGCCGCCTCTGGCCGTCAACTCCGGCGGCCGGCCTGGCCCCGCCCCGCCGGCGGAGCGTCGCGGGACGCAGGGCCGCGGGGCCTGCCGGGACGGATCCAAGATGGCCGGGCGATTCGGTTCCGCTCCTGACTGCGGCCCCGAGCCCCATTCATTGCCGCGCTGCTGAGCGGCGCCGCGAGCCGGCCCGAGGGCTCCCGAGGCCGTCCCCGCGGGGCGGGAGGCCGCCATGGCGACCCTGGAAAAGCTGATGAAGGCCTTCGAGTCTCTCAAGTCCTTCCAGCAGCAGCAGCAGCCGTCGCCGCCTCAGCCCCCTCATCCGCCGCCGCCGCAGGCTCAGCCACCGCCACCTCAGCCGCAGCCGCCGCCGCCCCCGCCGCCGCCCGGCCCGGCCGTGGCCGAGGAGCCGCTGCACCGACCGTGAGTGCGGGCCCGTCGCGGCTCCCCGCCCGGCGACGGCCGTGGGGAGCGGCGTCCCTGCAGACCCGGGCCCCGCGGCGGCACCGCTGCGCCTCCGGCTGCGAGACCCCGTCCCGGGCCGCCCCCGGCCCTCGCGGGCGGCCACAGCCGCCCCTGCCGGCACCGAGGCGCTCAGGCCGCAGCCCCCGCCTGTCCCCAGCGTGCGAAGTTGGGGAAGGAACTTGATGCTCTGTTTGCGAGAAACCGCAGCTGTGTTGTGAGCAGAGCTTGGCCGAGCCGAGCCCGCGTCCCGTTTGGTTCCTCCGGGCCGCTTCCCGGGGAGCCGGGACTTGGAGCCGGAGTGGCGGGGGCAGCGCATTACATCATGCCTCTGGCGGGGCGGGCGGGCGGGCGCGGTCCGAGGGAGAGTTCTTTTGCCGGGGGCCGGTTGATCAACCCGCGGCTCGAGACTGTGTCCCCACGTTCTTGGGGCCTTTTATTTAGTTCGGGAGCCGCCGCGGTAGTAACCGGATTTTAAGTGTTGGGAAGAGACCGGCTTGTCTAAGCTCAAGTTTGGGCTGCACGCACTCTAATGAGTTGGGACCTACTTAGGTGGTTATTGTCATTAAGAAGTGAGAAGTAACAAAACTGACTCAAATATCAGGAGGAGTTGACTAAAGTTTATTGCTTGTTTTCACTTGTAAATAAAAACGACCCGTTGCTGACCGAAGGGTTTGCTGCTGGGGGCGGGACGGGGGGGCGGTGAGCGGTGCATATTTTCTCAGCGTCGTGGTCCAGCTCGCTGATGCACGGTGTCTGCACCTCATGGGCGTCTGCTGCTTCATTGCTGATATCCTGGTACTGCTTGAATAATAGGGGTGTCTGATGCTTGCGCGTGGGAGAATTTTTGAAACAGAAGAAGAGAGACCATTAATAGCACCTCCTTACAGAACGCAAGTACTTAGCCTGCAGCCTGCAGTCTTCCTGTGCTGAGCCCAGGCCTTTCTCTCACCTCGGGGCACTTTATTTTTGATCCGGAGGTTTGCTAGTTCCTCAAGTGAGAACTGACTTGAGGTCAGTTCTCGAGAAGCAGCGCCTTTTAAGAAGCTCACATTAATCAAGACTGGTTAACTTTTAGTAATGTTTTCTTGTTTTTGTTTCTGATACGATCCTTGCCGTGTCCTGAGAATTTAATTAGAAGATGAGGATTTGAGGAGTAATGTTGCCTTATCTATTAGAATAAAATTTAGAAGTGAGTTTTTCTTCTAAGAGGTGAAAACCTCTTTGAATACTTAGAGAAAAAAAATTCTTTTTAACATTTTGACTTCTTTCTACAGCAAGTAATTGATAATCATCACCCATGCCAGGCTTTCCGTGTAGTGCTTCTTCAGGAGGTGGATGTCATGCAGGTTCACACACGTGGCTCTTGTGTAAACAGGGGAAGCATGAAGAGGGGGTTTGGGTGGGAAGCAAGATCTTACCGCCACTGCTGGTGACTTGTTCAAACACTTGTCAGTCTAAAAATATGCCTTCTGTTTCTTATGTTGATTTGACAACCTGGATCTGCTTATCTTCAAAATATAGGTAAAAAGAGGTTTTCTTCTAAAGTTGGCTTGACAACGTAGATAGACTTTTTTCATTATTTTAAGATATTGTATGATTGATTTGTTTTGAAATTTTAATGCGTTATTTTTGCATAAATTATACATTAACATGACACAAATTCCAAAAGGTAACAAACTCCTCCCACCCACTCCTTCCTCCTGAGCACCTAAGGGTTCCCAGAGGCAAGCACTATTGTATTGCCTTGAGAATCCTTCCAGGTATAACCTATGTGTATGTGAAGATAGAGTTTAAATGATTTAAAAACAAGTATTTCAGAATAGTAACTTTTAATGGTTCTAGGCATGCTCTGAAATCAACTGCGTTAGGCTTAATTATAGTTTTTTTTTTAATAAAATGCATAAATATATTTTTATGTAGTTTGCTGGCGAGAAAGCATTCATAAATTTTGAGTAACCCACTGCTTACAATTTGGATCTTGGCATTGCTATTCAGATGCTTCAGCTGAAGAGTCCATTCCCCAAAGTAAGATGGGCCAAAAAGCAATTTAGAAAGTATCCGTTCTATTTTTATGGCTCTTGCTCTGTTGTGTGAGCTGCCATGTCACAGCCGTGCGTGGGCTTCAGTTGAAGTTTCGGAGTGCCTGGCCTTGGCTCAGCCTCTAGGATGCGGGGTCCTGGGTGAGACTGGCATGCGGGGGCAGGGCCACAGTTGGAAGGGTCCTGACCGCAGTTAATGAGGCAGTTGACATTTGCCTTTGGCACTTGCTCATTCAGATTCCTGCCTAGTTTTCCCTGACTTCATTTATTCACTCGTCAGTAAATATTCACCGAACGTCTCCTGTGCGCCAGGCACCAGGCACTGTTCTGATGGGGCAGGTAGACTGATGAAGTTCTGCACTCATGAAGCTTTCATCTTAGTGAGGGACACAGACCGTAAACGAGAGCGCTGAGTAAAATCTACAGTGTGTTAGGTAGATAGTGATAAATGAAAGAGAGCTGCAGAGCAGGGAAGGGGACCAAGAAATGCCTGGCTTAATGCGGTGTTGACATTTTAGGGTGTCCAGGGAAGGTCCACCGGATGGGGGCTTTGAGTCAATATCTGAAGCAAGTCAAGGATATAACTGTGAGGGTGCGTGGAGGAGGAGGGGCATTCCAGGCAGGCGACAGGCCCATGGTCCCCGCATTTGAGGCGTAACAGGGAGGTCACTTTGGCCGGTTGGATTAGTGAGAGGGAGACTCTTGGTGGGAGGCGAGGTCAGGAGTAGGGGAGTGTCACAGTAGATCAGCCAGCCTGTCCTTGTAGGTTGTAGGTGGCGTAAAGAGCTGGCATTTGTTCTAACGGAGATGGGAAGTCGTCAGAGGGTTGGGTCAGAGGAGCAGCAGGATGCGAGTTCCATTTTTAAATGAACGCTGGCTGAGAGCAGAGTGAAGGGGAGCACGGGCTGAAGCAGGGCACCGGTGAGGAAGCTCCCCCGTGCTCGCGTGAGAGGTGGCGGGGTCTGTCAGGGCGTTGGCAGTGGCACGGTGACAGAGGAGTGACTGAACTCTGAAGGTGGAACCAGCAGGCCCTGTTCGTCTGTCTGCTAAGCCTAACATAATTTATTTATAGCTGGTGTTATCAGTTAAGGTCATATTTACCTGCACCCTGCTACAATAGCTTGAATAGGTAAGAGTTTATTATGAGACAAAAATAAGTCTGTTTGAGGAAGTGCAACATTAACATTAGGGACCCAGACTTTTACACTTAGCTCGAAGCCCTTGTCCTCATTCTTATCCATTTTTTAGTTTACTTTATTTGTCTTTAATTGTTGAATAGTAACAGTTCTTTATATGTTATGGATACTAGACCCTTATCAGATATATGATTTGTAAAAATGTTCTCTCTTTCTGTGGGATTTTGCCTTACTTTCTTAATACTGTCCTTTGAAGCGAAAAAGTATTTTCGATGAAGTCCAGTTTACCATTTTATCTTTGGTTGCTGTACTTTAGGTGTTACATCTAAGAAATTGTTGACTAATTTGAGGTCACAGATTTATTACTCCTGTGCCTTCTAAGAACTTTAGCTCTTAGACTCGTGTGATCCTTCTTAAGATTTTTTTTCATATATGATATCAGATAAGAGTCCAGCTTCATTCTTTTTCATGCGGATATCCCCTTGTACCAGCACAGTTTATTGAAAAGATCGTTCTTTCCCCGTTGAGTTATTTTGGCACTCTTGTTGAAAATTAATAGTCCATAAATGTAAGGATTTATTTCTGGACTCTAATAAATTATATTCCATTGGTCTATATATCTATCTTTTACCAGTAGTACACAGTCTTGATTACTGTAGTTTTGTGTCATAATTTCAAATCGAGAAATGCAAGTCCTCCGACTTTGTTCTTCTCCAAGATAGTTTTAGCTGCTCTGGGCCCCTTGCATTTCCATATAAATCGTAAGTAAGATCAGATTGCCAGTTTCTACAGAGAAGCCGGCTGGGATTCCGAGAGGGACTGCGCTGAGTCTGAACAGCAGTTTGGGGAGTGTTGGCATCTCAGCGGTGTTAAGTCTTGCATCCGGAACACCGGCAGGCTTTTTCTGTAAATGGCCAGACAGTAACTGGCAGGCTTTGCGGGCGCGTCCCCGTCACAGCTCCTCAGCTCGGCCGTTGCGGCAGAAAAGCCGCAGAAGCAGCCCGAAAATGAGCAAGCGGGGCTTGTGCAGCGGAACTCTATTAATCACGTTGAAATTTGAATTTTACATAATTTTCATGTGAAATACTGTTCTTTGATTTTTTTTCCTCTCACCCCTGGATTTAATATGACAGAACCACTTTTGGAAAGCATCTCTTTTTCCATTGCTTTCTATTAACTAGTAAAAAAAAAATTATAAAAGTTAACACATGTACATCATAAAAACATCTTAAAACAGATGAAAAACAAAGCCCTCCTCCCAGTCCTAGTCTCATTCCCTAAAAGTAACAATTATTAAATCGTTCGTCTTCCCTGTTTTTTTTTTTTAAGATACACAAACATTTGAATGTGTGTCTTTTTTTGTTGTTTGTGGGACTGAGGTCACACTCTATTTCACTTAGCAATGTATCGTAGACATTGTTCCATAGCAATACCTAGTGGCAGGCCTGGGTGGTATTGCGGGGTCCATTGAAGACGATGGCAATAAAGAATCTTTTTGCTGGTGGAGGGTCTTGCCTTCAGTTTGTAAAAAACACACATCTGCGAAGCACAATAAAAGGAAGTGTGCCTGTGTAATTCTTATTAATGGCTAAAAATTGTAGCATTTTTTTTATGCCTACAGCACTCGGTCTTACTAGGTGGTCTCCCATCCAAGTACTAACCAGGCCCGGCCCTGCTTAGCTTCTGAGATCAGACAAGATCGGCATGTTCAGGATGGCATGGCCGTAGACTCATTTGTGTTTAAAAGAGGACTTTCGGAGCTGTAAAGGCAAAAGTCCTTGTTGTCCTGGCTTTCAAGTGGGCTGCTGACAGGATGTCGCCACCTTAAGAGGCCCCACCCCTGTGACTTCCAGTCCCTGCAGGGGAGCCACTTGGTGAACTACTTCAGAATAGGTCAACCTTATTCAGACAAGAAAGAAAACTAAAACACAGTATAAGACACTATTTAATACTATGTTAAATCGAATCAGCTCTGATTCTGTTCGAGACAAGAATGCTGTAGACAGACCCTGCTGCTCGGAGTCGGCCTCGGGACCAGCCGTATCACTTGGGGGCTTATGAGACGCGCACGGTCTCTGCCTGGCCTTACACCTGCTGAATCAGTCTGCATTTCACAAGTTCTGAGAGCAAGTCACATGCACGTTACAGCTTGAAAAGCTCTGCTGTAGGTAACTCGGCCTCCCCTTGCTAACGGTGCTGTCAGCATCTGGAGCGAAGGCTTGTGGCTTACGGATGTCCAGCCGTCGCAGAGCAAGTGTAAGTTCTCTGTCCTTGGGCCATCGAGCATTTGTGTAGCTGCAGAGTAGGCTGTGACACTGATTGGTGAGCTGCGGTGGGCACTCAGCGCTCCCAGCCAGTGGAATGGGGACTTCAGTGGGGATTGGATTAGATGACCTGGAAGCATCCTTTACATCCAAGTGACTGTTGTGTGCCAGGCCCTGTTCTGGGCTCTGGGGTTACAGCCGCAAACAGGACGGATGGTGGTAAATACTGTGGAGGACAAGAGAACAAGGGGGAGGGGCCTTGCACTTTCATTCAGGGCGTGTATTGGACTGAGAAGGTGACGCGCGCAGAGCAGAGGGCGCGAGCCACCTGGATGTCTGGAGCACGAGAGGTCCAGGTGGAGGGAACAGAAGAGCAGGGGTGCTTGCGAGCGGCCGGTGGCCGACGTGAAAAGAAGGGAAGAAATGGAAGGCGCGGTCAGGGGGTCAGGAGGTCAGGAGGCCAGGGACAAGGGTCAGACACGTGGGCCTTGCGCACCAGTGGGAGCGCCCCGGGCCTCACTCTGCCTAGCTGCACCCTCGTCTGGTGTGCATTTGCGTTGCTACAAGATCCCCTTGAGAACACCTGATGAAACCGGGTCACTTAGTCACTGCTGGTGGGAATATAGAATGATCTGGCTACTCTGGAAAGCAGTTTGACAGTTTCAGCTAGAGCTGGACATACAGTCACTGTGTGACCCAGCAGTGGCACCCCGGGGCGTCTGTCCCAGAGAAACGAAGGGTTCTGTTCACACAAAAACTTGGATGATGCATTCGTAGCAGCTTTCCTCACAAAAGCCAACAAGTGGCGTCAGCTTCGGGGTCCTTCACCAGTGAGGGATTGAACCACCCAGTGGTGAGAAGGAGCGGGCTCCTGACACACGCGTCAGCTCAGGTGGATCTCGAGGAAACGATGCCAGAGAAACAGCCAGTCCCCAAAGGTTACATACTGTGCGATCTCATTTACATAACGTGTTTGAAATGACACCATTATGGGAATGGAGACAAGATGGGTGGTTGCCAGCGATAGGGACTGGGCGGTGGGCGTGCTTCTGAAAGGGCTCCTCCAGGGCTCCTTGCTCCGATGAGGTGTTCAGCGTCCTGGCTGTGGTGGTGGATGCACAACCGGCACATCCACTGAAATTGTGTAGAATAAATACACACAAATGAGGAAAACACACAACTGGAAATCTGAGACCGCCATTGTAGCAATGTCAGTACTATAGCTTTGTGAAATGGTGACATTGTGGGAAATGGGGTAGAGTGTGTGCTGGGACTCTGTTATATGTTACAGTCTCAGATGAATCTACAGTTGCTTCAATAAAAGCATTAATTAAAAAAAAAAAAGCCACTACGGCAGGCAGGGACCATGAAGGCAAGCTACCACTCAGACTCTGGATCCCTTTGGTGAAAGAGCTGCCGGACAGGATTTGCAGACAGATTTATTTTTTAAATTGAGATTACGATCAACATGTTATAACATTTACCATTTCAAAGTGTATGATTTAGTGGTTTTTGGTATATTCACAGGGTTTTGCACTATATGATTTCCAGAACATTTCGTCACCCCAAAAAGAAAGCCCCTCCCCAAAAGCAGCCCCTCTCCATTTTCCCTCCCCCCAACCCCTGACAACCACTCATCTGTTTCTGTCTCTCTGGGTTTGCCTGTTCTGGACATTGCTTCTGAATGGAATCATACAGCATGGGGTCATTGTGTCACTTAGCATCCCAGGTTGGTGTCTGAGCTGCGCCTCTGCTGGTAACATTACCATGCTCCGTTAGACCACTAGGAGGAGAGGCTTCATTTTGACGCCCCATTTCTGCCATGCCGACTGGAGAGTGGGGAACTCTTAGGCTTTACGATTTAGGCCCTGGTTCCCCTAATCAAACGGCACTTTTATTTTTAAATTATATTTGAACCATAATTCCAAAGTGACTTTCGATGTCCTGTTCCTTCTTAAAAAACCTTTCTGCTGAGTCTTGATTTTCCAGGAACATTCTGCCACTGTTATGGCACTGGTGAGAGGCAGAGAGCAGCTGGCAGGGGTCAGAGGGCCTGGTCTCTGCCTGTGGGTGCTGCAGCCTCTGTGCCCCGGTTCTGCTGTGTGAGCTGTGTCAGAACAAAGAGCCAGCCCAGCCCAGTGCCCCCTGAGTGACGATTCCAATTCCCGGGTGAGCCAGGCCCTCCCCTGCGCACTCTCAGCCCGGACTCACATTTCTCATACGTAGTGTCAACATAATTCTAAAAATGAGAATTTAGATGAGAGGGCTTGAATTCCCAGTTTTAGAATTGGTTCTGTGATAGTCGTTTTAACGTGACTGAAGTATGCCGCAGAGTCCTTGATTTTTCTGTGCCGCCGTGGCAAACGTGTCTGCACATCGCTCCATGGTGCCCCAAGAGAGGGCTGCCCGAGGTGTGTTTTTATTTCGAAGGTGAAGTTAAAATGATTGCTCTACCAAGCATGGTTGAGGAGTCAGACTGATCCGACCCTGTTTATCCAGTTCCTGCCCAGAGCAAGGTGGTTCTGTTTTTTCACTTTAATTTCCATACTCACTTTTCAGGTAGGACAAGTCATTTTGGCTTATCAGTTCATTAATCTAGTTCAGTTGGGGTGGGGGTGGACACGAGATAGTACTTTTCTTCAACTTCTAAGTTTGCTAATTGGACAAAATAAGATAGGAAGTATTTCAAGCAGGGACCACGGAATGTACGGGAACTGAGTTTCAAGACGCAGGGCCCAAACAAGTAAGTTGGTTGGAGCAGCCAGCCTTCTCCGAAGGTTCAAGAATAGTGACCAGTGGTGGAAGTTGGAAAGTAGCCTGAGGCCTAATAATAATGGGCCTTGTTAACCGGGCTTTTGAAGTTCACACCATGTTCTGTCTTTGACGGTCGTAGTTTGATGAACTTGCCCAAGGTCCAGCACGTGGGAGCAGCCCAAGCCGGCCTCCCTGAACTCAGGCGGTGGGCCCAAGCCGGCCTCCCTGAACTCAGGTGGCGGGCCCATGCCGGCCTCCCTGAACTCAGGCGGCGGGCCCATGCCGGCCTCCCTGAACTCAGGCGGCGGGCCTTGAGAGCTGGGCCTTGAGAGCGGGCGCGGAGTTGTTTGTTGCTAACTGTATTCTTTTAGTTCACATATATGAGAAGCAAAGTACTTTTTACAACTCATAGTTGTATCTCTCACTTCTAAGAAGACAGAGAGGTGTTCCACGGGCCCCGCCAGTTCTCCATCAGGCCTGCGGGTGGTTAGTGTGGCACCGTTGGCTTTCATTGCTTTTGGTACCCGTGTGGCTCTACTGAGATGTGCACGTTGAAACCCTACACTGTGGTTTTAACCACACAGGTAGTTGGGGCATTGACATGCAGTGCTATCTCGTGAAGTCCAGGAGGCTTATAGTGTTGCAGCCTGAGGAAACATTGGGAATCATCTCGTTTGGGACACCTCCTCCCCAGCCTGTGACACACCGTCATTCGGCATGGCAGTCTTTCTTACTGAAACAGACGAGGCTTCAAGCTATTGTCTAGGATGACTCTGGGAGCCTCGGCCTTCTGATCAGGGTGGGCCATCCAAGACACCTGGCCGCCACCCCTGCTTTAGGTGAGCTGCTTCAGTTCCAGATGGGAAAAGTTGGGCTCAGACAGTGAAGAGAATTGCCACGAGTCACAGGCTACCCATCTTTCGGGCTTGGAGGCGGTGACACCACAGGATGAAGGTTCTGCTTGGATTCTGACTTTGTGGAAAACATAAGTCCTGAATATTTCTATTCTGACTTTCGTTAAGTTGTGGGGTCCAGTTAGTTTAGTGTTTTCCAGCCCTTTCTCATTAGCACTCCGCAAGGAATTGTTTTAGATCTAGTGTAAGGGACTGCCACACTGAGGGCCACCATTGCTGCCTCTAGGAGACTGAGTGTGCAAATTCAGTTCATTCAAGGCCTCGGGCAGGTTTTCACTGTGGAGAGCCAATAGTAACGGACAAGTGAGTTAGTTTGCTTCCTAAAATATATACATTCATCATGTTCTTTAGTATCCTTGGTGGCTGTGCTACACTAGGTAAACTAAGCTGCTGTCACAGACTTCGTATGGTGGTTTAAAGGGGAGAGTACTGTCTGCGGCCACGCAGCCCTGAACATGCCTGAACCCAGCTGATCTCGGAAGCTAAGCAGGGTCGAGCCTGGTTAGTACTTGGATGGGAGACCACCTAGGAAGACCAGGTGCTGTAGGTGTAAAAAATTAAAAAAAAAAAATAAGGGACTGTAAGCTGACAAGGTCCTTGTAATCTGTGAGGTCAACCAAGGGTCAGTTGCCTCGCTTAAAAACAAATAAATAAAGGGGAGAGCACTTTCGTTCTCAAAGTACTTTCTTTTTAGAACCGAGGTATGACTTGCATATAGTAAAATGTACCCTGTGTAGTGCAGAGTTCTATGAATTTTGCCAAATGTGTCAAGCCGTGTAACTACTACCACAATCCAGATTCAGAATAGTCTGTCACCCCGAAAAGTTCCTCATGCCTTTTTGCTGTCAGCCCCTCCCCGGCCCCTGGAAATTAGTGATCACTTTTTGTTCCTGTAGTTTTGTCTCTTCCAGAATGTCTCACGAGTGGACTCATCCTGTGCGTAGTCTCGAACCCGGTACGCTGAGACGCGGCCTCGTTTGTGCTGTCTGCCCGCCAGCGTCTGTCGGCAGGGTGGCTGTTTGCTTGTCCGTCCTCCAGGAGGATGTCGGGTTCTTTCCATCAGAGTGCTTTGACGGGGGTGGCTTGTGAGGGTGGGGGGCTCTCTGCTTCTTGTGGTCTCCCAGGGACCCAGGCTCCTTCCGTCCTGCTGCTCCGCAGTCTTCTCGATGTCTCATCTGTGTGAGCGGCAGCTGGGCGTTAGGCACGTCGTTCCAGTTGGAGGGAACTAAGGGGGTGCCCTCGCACGCCGGCGAGGTGGACACTCTGTCTTCCACTCCCGTTGCTGTTTGGTCTGCAGCGTGTTTGTCGTGGCCGCAGGGAAGCCGGGCAGGAACGTCTGAGCGGGAGGCCCGTGTCCACGGAGGGGAGAATGGCGGCGTGGTGGCCACGCAGCCCTGTGCCGTGTGCCTCCTCGGGGGGAGTCCCTGTCATGACCAGCTCCGACTGGGCAGTTGGCCACGGGGCCGCCCCCGCCTCGTGCCGTGGGCTGGGCTTCTCCCTCAGGCCCTGGTCCTTTTCTGTGCCTTTGACCCCATCCCTTCTTTTTGGCCCCCGACTTCTCCCTTGGGAGGCGCTGCCACACCTGTGCTCTTCCCGGCCGCCTCCGCCATGCCTTTCGGAGGGCGTGCTTCGTTGGCTTTGCGGTGTGGGAGCCTGTTCCTTCGGCTGCACTTGGGATTAAACAGGGGGCTGCGTTAGGGATTAAACAGTCACAGCAGTTGGTAGGTTAGACGCCCCCCTTGGTAATAGAAGTCCCTCAGAAACCTAGTGGTCTGGTTCTCTTTCGGATGAGCTTCTTAAGCCTGCTTCACGTTCGGCTTCGGGGTATCCCTCTGCCTTGAAGACAGAAGACAGCCGAAGCCGTAGGTTTGGGTGGCGAGCGGGCACCTTTAATCTGATCTTGACCTGGCTGTTTATCTCCTGTTGGACCGAGAAGTCTCAGTCGAAAGCTCTGAGCGGGAGGCCTATTTCTAGCTGTTTGGGGACACAGGCGCGATTAGCCATTGTGCACGTTACACCTGATGAGGAGCGTGAGGTCTGTGTGGCGTGCCGACTGCAGTCAGTGAGCAGCGTGGCGCGGAGAAGTGGCGGGTGGCGGTATCTAGGCATGCAGACTCCGTGTCATATCGTGTTCCCTGGAATCGCACAGCCCTCTGTCAGCATGATCTTGGGCCAGTCACTGTTGGCACTGCAATCTCTCTAAAAATGGGAAAAATAAGGTGCATTGGTAGCATCACCTGTTGGCTGGGGAGCTGCATTGCTGAGGAAGCCCCGGCTTGCGCTCGGCCACCCCCCCTGGCCTGACCCGACTCTGCCCCCGGCTCAGAGTGTATGCTTTACTCCTGCTGGTCCTCAGGTGCTTATGGCACGCACTGAGGGCGTGCGGAAGTAAACGGAGTGGGTCAGTCAACACGTGTTCACCTCCTTTCCTTCTTTTTTTTTCTGTTTAGAAAGAAAGAACTCTCAGCCACCAAGAAAGACCGTGTGAATCATTGTCTGACCATATGTGAAAACATAGTGGCTCAGTCTCTCAGGTAATTACACTTTGACCTTGCTAATGAAAATATAAAGTTTATATTTTCATTCTGAATGAGCTGGACTATTGTTCGTCTCCCCCGTTGTCTTAAAATCTTTAAAAGACCCTTTTCCCATACTTCCGGCTATCCAGGCAGAATGAGCAATGTTTTCTTTTTGTAATCTTACAGTTGTAACCATGATGATATTTGAACAGCATGTTTATATTTAATTAGCACTCTTGGTAACTGTAATCATTCAGAAGTCATCATTTGTTTGCTATTTTTACATTCATTTAGTAATGGGAACAACACGAGCCTGTTCAATTGTCGTATCTTTATCCATCTTTCTTTGGCACTCTGCTGCTGTTCGTTCGCTGCGTATGGGGGCCCTGACTTCCGGCAGGGCTGCTGCCTGCAGGTCCGTGCTTCGGGGGGCCACGGGCAGCTGACCGTGCGTCTGCTTCCGCTGCTCGGTCTTTCCTTGGGGTGAAGTGGCACCTTTTGTAGCTTCTTTGCTAATTCTCTTCTCTTTGCTTTTGACTGTCTGTCCTTCTGATCACTGTCCTTGGTAGTCATGGATTGGAGAGAGAGATTTTAAGCCTGTTTCTAATGGCCGTGTAGGAGACAGATGTACCTATGATTTCTGAACTTTGTTACTCAGATGGGCATGTGTGAAGTTCTTATCCCCTTGCTTTTTTTCCCTTGGAATCAATAATTTTTGTTATTCTCCCGCTGGAAGCTGGAAAGAGCTCTTTATAATCTGTTAGGAAAAGCTCTGAGAATAATGATCTTGATTTTAGTACTAACAAACTTGATGATTCACTTATTTTTAATGTACTTTGCATTTGTATTTTATACTTTCAAAGTGTTTTCACACATAATATTTCATTTTAGTTGAATTCATTGCATCATTTGTGAAATATGGTGGATGTTTCTGTTCCTATTTAATTTATAGAAATCTTATAGAAAGAAAATATAATAAGAAATGAGAATATATGCTGAAAATAAAAATGTGAAAGTTCTTAGTTTAGCATACTATTGTAGAAAACAATACCAGGAAAAAAATTGAATTTCACCTCCACTCCTTGGAAGCCAAGCGGTTTTAGATAAGTTCAACTTCTTGGCGCCTCTGTTGCCTCATTTATGAAATGTAAACCCCGTTGGTAGGCTTCTTGTGGGATCAGGTGATAGTGAGACACTGTGCAGAACTGCAGAGATAGATTCATTGCTTCCTGTCGTGATGTACGTCGCCCTGTAACTTATCACTTTTGTGTGGAGCAGGTAAACGCCTGACCACATCTGGTGCCCTACTATAGTGGCACAGCTCGGGCCATCTGATACCCACTACCCAGGTCTCAAGAGATACTGTTTTATTTTGAAAGCTTATGGACCTAGAAAATAAGATCTCTTTCAATCCGAGTGCTTCGTGCTTCATACTTATTTTGTTTTTTTGAGAATTCTCGATAGAACTGTTGAGGTACCTAGAAACCCTCCTCTAAGCAAGTGTACCTTGATAAAGTGTTTGAGTAAAAATAAATACACAGAAATCCATAGATTTCCCATATATTAGCATAAGTCTGTTCGAAATTCTAATGGATCAACATCCTGATCATAATAGCACCGCCGTATAAAATTTCAGGGAATTGACAAGAAACATGCAGAAATGACATAAAGTAAAGACTACTGTTGACTTTTTTGAAAGGTGGAGATGACTACTTCCTTCCTAGGTGGGCAGATTTTTATTTTTATCAAAAGTTAAATTTTCTCTAAATGTTTTATAAATTTAAAATGATCTCGATCAGAATTCTAGTAGGGATATTTTTGAACTTGTTCATCTGCAAGAATATATAAATGTTGCAAAGAAACTCTGAAACCATCAGTAGTATGGTGAGATCTGTATGTGACATTAAAATACCTGTTAGACATTACTGAAAGTACAGAATAGAAAGTTAGGAAAGTGTATGTGCGTATCTGTGTGTGTGAATTCAGAATTTATGATGAAGATAACATTTTGTATTATTAGGGAACTGATGGATTGTTGAACCAATGGACTAGTTAGGATTATGTCTCTACTTCATATTGCAAAAAAACAAATGTCAGATTAGTTACCTAAATGTAGAAAAATGAAAAGTCACTACTAAAAGAACCCGTAATCTTAAGGCTGAGAAAGGTTAGCTGATAAAAGAAAAATTGTTTTGACTGGAATATAACTCAGTATATCAAAGTCCACCTTAAACTCAAAAGTAAACTCAACTTGGGGAAAGTATTGACAGCATATTATATATCAAAGGCTTAATGATCTCTATAAAGAACAGTTATAAATCATTAAGAAAAAGTCTGTCATTCTAATAGGGAAGTAGACAAAGACATGAATAGGTAGTTCAGAAAAGAAGAAATATGACCCGGCCAATAAACATAATAGCTAACACTTATTTTGTGCTTCCTACAGAAAAATGTTCAACTTTACTAGTAATCAATGGAACAAGACTAAAATATAGACACTTATCGTTTAACGACAGGGATATGTTCTAAGAAAACACAGTATTAGTTGATTTTGTCCTACGAACATCATGGAATGACTTGCACACACCTAGATGGTCTAGCAACATTTGCAACATTTATATATACTTGCACACACCTAGGCCCTGTGGTCTAGTCTACTGCACACCTGGGCCATGTGGTCTAGCCTGTTGCTCCTGGGCTACAAGCCTGCACGGCTGTCATTGTCCTGAACACTGTAGACGGTTGTAACATGATGGTAAGTATTTGTGTATCTAAACATAGAAAAGCTATAGTAAAAATACAGTATAAAAGATAACAATGGCCCGCCTGCAGAGGCCACCTGCCAGGGCGGAGCCTGGGGGACTGGGAGCTGCTCTGGGTGCGTCAGCGAGCGGGCAGTGAGGGGACGTGAAGGCCAGGGACAGGACTGGCACCACTGCAGACTTCATACACACTGTCCGCGTAGGCTGCACTAGACTTATAAAAAATGGTTTTCTTTATGTAATAATAAATTGACCTTAGCTTACTGCCGCTTTTTACTTTATAAACTTCAATTTTTCTAATTTTTTGACTTTTTGTAATAATCCTTAGCTTAAAACACAAACATTATATAGCTGTACAAAAACATTTTCTTAATGTTTTCTATAGGCTTTTTTTTCTATAAAAAATTTTTTTTTTTAACTTTTTAAACTTATTTTTAAAAGCTTAGACACAAACACACACATGAACTGAGGCCTGCATAGGGTCAGGGTCATCACTGTGACTGTCTCCCGCCTCCACATCCTGTCCCCCTGGAAGGTCTCAGGCAGTGACACGCATGGAGCTGTCACCTCCTACGACAACAGTGCCTTCTGGACCAGAGGACCTGCCTGAGGCTCTTCTTGAGAAGGCGTCCCTCTCTTCAGAAATGGGCCCGTGGTGGTTTGCTCCGTTTGTTCCTCCTTTCATCATAGTTTTGCTTGTAGAGATAATGCACCGTGGATGTTCTCTCCATGAGGAAAACCTGTCAGTGTTGGGTTCGCGTTTTCATGCTTTTTAAGGAGCTTGTTGCAGCTCAGTCCAGATGCTTCTGCTGAGCCCTTCACTAAATTTTCTTGGGGATTCTTTTCCTTTCCTGCAGCACCCTTCTCTCCTCCCTCACCTCTTCAGCTGCATGCTCCTGCTCCAGTTCCAACACTTCATTGGTCAGCTCCTCAGGAGACCCTCTTTCCCCCCGAGCTTCCCGCGTCCTCCTCACCCACACCCAGGGTACCATTTGCCGTCTCAGCCTCAGCCCTGTGGATTTTTGCAGCCCTTGCGCCGTTGTGCAGTGGGTGAAAAGATGTTTCAGCTCCGTGATAACCGTAAGGGGCCGCTGTCGTAAGCAGTCCGCTGTTGACCGCATCGTCCTTGTGCGCAGCACGTTGCCGTAAGAACATTTTTTACCTGTCAGGTTGGCAGAAAACAAAAACTCCTTAGGATTCTGTCAGCAGTGATACAACCTTCTTAAAAGGCAATTTGGCTAAATATAAAGCTTTACACTATCAGTTTGCATTAGCAGTTTCACTCTAGGCGTACCCCCCGGAGTGGAGACCCTCATCATTCATGGGCTTTGAGGGGGTACTCTAAGGGGTTCGCCTTAGAGCCGACTTACCCTCGACTGAGATGTTATTCTGATCCTGCCTAATAAAGTTTAAAAGCAAAGACCAAGATGAACATATGCTTTTAAAGTATCAGAACTGCATCCCAGAGCAAAGTTCAAAAATATTTGTAGGAGTTCAAAAGTACATGGCAGCCACCAAGCTCGAAGTTACAGGGTCTGGCATCCAGTCAAAAATGATCAGGAATGCAGAGAAGCAGGAAAATATGATTCATAGTAAGAAAAAAGAATTGAAGCTGCCCCATAAATAGGTAAAACAGTTACTGCAACGGTTTCATGTATTCAGGAAGAAAAGACTGAACGTGCAAAGTAGAGGCGTTGTAAGCTAAATTGCACAAAGGGGAGAGCGGGCTGCTCATTGAACGATGCGTGTAGAATTCAGTGGCGCCTCACCTGTCATGCGCTGAAAGGAAAAGACCCTGGAATTCTGTACCTAGTAAAGATCTCACTCGAAATGGAGTAGAGACTTCTTCAGGCATGTAAACGCTGAAATAACGTACATCCAACAGGCAGCCACTCCAAGAAAGAATGAATATTTTGGGCAAAAGGAAAACACACTAGGTAGAAACCTGGATCCACGTAGAGGCTTGAAGAGGATGGGGGCGGTGACTATAGAAAGCTCGAGACCCCGCCTTTTATTTGTGATCTTTTAAAATTTAATTGATCGTTTATAGCAAAATAACGTAATTTGGGTTTAATAACGTGTAGAAGTGAAATACGTAACTGGTAGCGTAAAGAAGAGCAGAAATGGAAATATAACGTGGTGAGCAGGATGATGTCTCCTGCCCCCAAGGATATCAGGTCCTGATTCCTGGGGTTCGGTATAGATCTGGCCTTCTAAGGGGAAGGGTCTTTACGGATGCGACTAAGGAACTTGAGAGGGAGCGATTATCCTGGGTTATCTGAGTGGACCCTAGATGCAGTCACATGTATCCTTATAAAAGGAGGCAGAGGGGCAGTTTACACACACATGCACAAAGGCAATGTGAAGGTAGATCAAGGACCTGTGAAGATGCTGGCTTCGAAGCTTAGAGCGATGTGGCCACAAGCCAAGGAATGCTAGCAGCCCCCAGCGCTGGGAGAGGCAAGGACCCATTCTCCCTACATCCTGTGGAGGGAGTACAGCACTGCCAGGACCTCGATTTGGCTCAGTGGTACTGATTTTGGACTTCTGGCCTCCAGAACTGTGAGAGAATCAATGTCAGTGTTTTTAAGCCACCCAGTTTTTAGTAATTTGTTACAGCAGCCACAGGAAGCTAATACAATGAAACAGTAATTAAAAGCACAGCAAAGACTTATAGCTAATAAACCAAAAAAATATAATCGTAAAACTATTTAACTCCAAGGAAGGCTGAAATAGGGATAAAGACAAATACAGAGCATATGGGACACGTAGGAAAGAAATAATACCATGGTAGATTTAAACCTAATTATATCAATAATGATATTAATTATAAAAGGTTTTTCAGATTAGCTGAAAAAGCAAGACCTAATATAGGCCGCCTATAAGAAAACCATTTTAAGTATTAAGGCACAAATAAAAGAATGGAAAGAGGTTTATCATACAGTGCTGATCAGATGAAAGCCAGATTGGTTGGTTATATTCATACACAGTGGATTTGTAATCAGGCTGTTACCAGGAGTAGGATGGTCGTTTCATAATGGTAAAGGCATCCATTCATCAGTGGGCGTCACCAGCCTAAGTGTTTCAGTGCCTGTGTGCGGAGCTTCAAAAGTCCGTGAAGCAAAACCGATAGAACTGCGAGGGGAAGCAGACAAATCCAGTCAGAGTTTGCAGCAGCCTCTCTCTCAAATTCTCAGAACACACAGACATAAAATCTGCATCTAAAAGACTTGAAAAACTGTGTGTGTGTGTGTGTGTGTGTGTGTGTGTCCCCGACATCTCTAGGCACTCCCTGCAGAACAGCAGAAGACATTCTCAGGTGCTTCTCTTGGATGTTTGCCAAGATAAACCATATGCTGGGCTGTCAAACAGGTCTCTGAGTGTACAAGGACTCAAATCATACCAAACACATTATCTGACCTCAAGGGAATTAAGCGGGATTGTGTTACAGATAGTCTGGAAAAGCCTTAGATATGTAGAAAACCAGCACATTGCCATGTGACCCAAGGGTCAAAGAAGTCAAAAAGGGAAATTCGTAAGTATTTTTAATCGGTCGAAAATAAAAAGGATTTCAAAACTACTATGCTACTTTAGTATATTCATGGGAAATTAATAGCATTAAATGCCATTTTAGGAAAAAAGAAGGGTCTCAAGTCAGTGACCTCAGCTTCCGCCTTAAGAAACTTGAAAAAGAAGAGCAGATGAAACCCAAATTTAGCAGACTGGACATCATAAAGATAAGGATGGAAGTCAGTAAAATAGAAAACAAAGGTATATAGAAGGTCGGTAAACCCCAAAGCGGGTTCTTGGAAAAGAGTAAAATTAATAAGACCAAACAAAGTGAAGTCACAAATTACCAGTGAGGGCGATGAGGTCAGTATCAGTTGTGTAGATACTAAAAGAATTAGGAGAGGACGTTCTGAACAGCTTTATGCCAGCAAATTCGGCAACTTAGAAGAAATGGATGAGTTCTTGGAAGCGCTTCTAAAGCTCTCAAGAAGAAATAGATACCCCCACTGTCCCTATATCTGGTTTATTAAATTAAAATTTAAAGATCAATATTTGATTTAGTTATTGGAGAACTTTTAAGCATGGTTGCAAATGGTGTAGAAACCTTTTTCCTTTTTGAAAAACATGACAGCGTGTATATTTGAGTTGTGCAGTGTGCTGGTCTGATACATTCATTTATTGCAGTATGATTATTACAGTAGTGTTAGCTAACGCCTTTATTAAGTCACATAATTATCATTTTCTTATTGTGTTGAGAACAGTTAAGATCTAGTCTCAGCAACTTTGAAGTTTATAATACAGCATTGACTACAATCACTATGTTGTGCATTAGAGCTTCAAAATTTACTGGTTGCAAGTGAACCTACTTTTCAGCTGAATGGTATGAAGTCTAAATATAGATAAAGTATTTCTGATAAAAAAAGTTTGTGTCTGAATTGAGATATGCTATGAAAAAGATTTTATTATATCTCACTAATATTGATGACTTGTTGAAATTATATTTTTGAAATATTCGGTTAAGTGAAATGTATTAAAATAATTTTATCTGTCTTTATTTTGATGTGATTTTTAGGAAGTATAAAAGCGCACATGTAGCTCGCGTTATGTTTCTGCAGACAGAACCGCTTTGAACGCGACGCTAGTGTGTCAGGGACATTCCTCCTCAGCCCTTTGGTCACAGCTGTATTCCACCTGGACAGGGTCTGAAATACTGCTGGGTGGCGCGTTTGGTTTCTTGCTTGTATTTGTTTGTTGATCATTGCTAATGTGGTCCTTTGCTTTCTCTCAGGCTCGTGGCCCTTCTGGCTGTTGGTAGGAATTATGACGTAGAGAGAGGGCGAGGAGGCCGCCACCTCAGGGTACTGTAGACTGAGATCGTGAAACAGCAGTTGGATTCTGCTGTTTCAGGGACCGCAGCGTCGTCCAGGGCTGTACTGAGTTCTGCCGTGCTTCCCGAGGATGTGCGTCCGTTTCATGGGCGTTTCAGTATCTGTGTCCCGGCTGTGATCAGCCGGTGGATCCAGACAGCCCGAACGGGCTCCCTCTGTGAAACGCTTTAAAGTCATTCACGAGCCCCGCAGAGACTCCAGCCTTGGTGAGACGGCGGCAGAGCTACAGAAGCACAGCCTGGCGGTGATGCTCGGTCTACAGTAAGAACGGCTGTGCTTGGGAACAGACTGAGAGCAGGAATCGAAAAGGAGTAAAGGTTATATTGGTTTACTGACTTTCAGGGTTCCAAAAATGTAAGAGTACAGTTCACACGTTGGCAGAGAGCAGGTGGCTATCAGTGTCTTTTTTTTAATTGAGTTAAAATATACAAAAAGCAGTGATTTTAAGAAGTTTGAATTAAAATGTAAAAAAAGTGAGATTCGTCTTACAAGTACTAACTTTTTTAAAAAAAATAAACTTTGAAATTTTAGAATGGTTATAAGTTTACAGAAAAACTTATGAAGATAGCATAGTTTTCATGTACCCCACGTCCAGGTACCCCAGTTATTTGCATCTTACGTTACAGTGGAACATTTTTCACAATTAATCATTATTGATACACTGTTAACGTTAATTTTTATGTGACATCCTCCTTTCTGTTCCAGAATCCCATCTAGGATACCAGACACCTCATCCTGTTTTGTCATCATGTTTTCTTAGGCTCTTCTTGGCTGTGACAATCTTTCTTTTTTCACTTAGAAATTCTCCAGAATTTCAGAAACTTCTGGGCATTGCCATGGAGCTTTTTCTGCTGTGCAGTGACGACGCAGAGTCGGATGTCAGGATGGTGGCTGACGAATGCCTCAACAAAGTCATAAAAGTAAGAGCCCTGTGGACAGTTCCCCAGGCTGTGCGCGCAGGGGTAGCGCCCTCTCGTGTGAGTAGCGAAGTCCTAGGATGTGCGCGCGCGTTTCCCATGGTGTGTGCTTCGGAGGCGCCCTGCGTCCCAGCGGGCTTGCTGCGCTGCTGAACCAGCAGGAGCTGGCTTTGCCCCTGCACCTGAGCCGTGCGTGGGTCATTGGTGGGTGTCGATATGGCCCCACATGCTCTTGGGGAAATGTCACTACAGGCGCCACCTTTTGTTTGGGCGTAGCCCAGAGAAACCGCGAGGCCCTGGGGAAGCAGGGGCCGGGCCAATGCAGCCGTCCTCGGTGTCTCTGGCCTCCCTCCCTTCGTCTCCTTTGTCTGCCCCTCCTAAGATCTGGGTAAGATGTGACTTCTACAGCAGTTCGTGTGACATGACTGGGCAGAAAGGAGTTCCCAGGCAAGGATGTGAAGCCAGAAAGCTGAAGCCACTTGGGTGATAGGTGAGGTAAGGAGGAAGCAGGGGACACTGGCTTCCGTTGTTGCTTCCTGATGCGGAGTTTGTGCCCACGATCACATGGCTTCCATCCGCTGTCCTCTTCTGTTTTCTGCCACCACGGGCGATAAAGTCCTTCTTCCATAATTCTTACTGGATTGGAAAAGTATCTTTGTGTTTGTCGTTCTGCCCTGCTCCTGGTTTCATCCCCATCTAGTGCCGTCCTCCAGGCCACCTTTGAATCTGTGGCTGGGCCTTTTGAGTTGCATGTTCAGGCTTAGACCTTGTTCCCATCGTGGGCTAACCAGCCTGAAGAAGGTTCTCTGACACAGCTCCTGACACTCTCTCCAAAAACGATTTCTTGATCGTCATTAAGGAGCAGATGTTCCCGCTCCCTTCTCTGCGGGGACCCTTGTGGGTCGCAGCTTCTCACCTTTTCTTCTCTTTCCTTCACTCCCCGAGTCCAGGCCTGGAATCTAGATGAGGCTTTGAGAAGAGGTGGCATCTCTTCTCCTTGAAGGCTCCTTCCTGGTGATACGTGGCCAGGTGGACAGAGGCTGGCTGACTGTTTCCCTTCTTGTTAGGGTCTTGAAAACAAAACCTTTCTTTGGAGCCTTCCCAGCGGCTTCCTCTGGAGAGTGGCCACGTCATCCACTGGCTGAGAGATCACCCTTCTCCCGTCACAGGTCCGGCCTTCTTCGGGCAGACAGTCCCCCTCGGCTCCTGTGTTTAAGGAGACTGAGTCTCGCCTCGGCCCCCCATTAGCCAAACAGGTCTGGGAAATGTGTTTACTCTGAGCCTCGGTGTCCTTAACTGTAAAAGGGATCAGACAAGGTTTGTGCGCCGAGTGTGTGTGTCTGTGTGTCAGACGCAGGAACGCACGTGATGTGCTTGGCGTCATCCTGGCCATACTCTGGTCCGCAGAGGTAAGAAGTGTTCTTGCCAGCCATGAGGTTCTTAGATTCTTCCCCAAAGAGATTGAGGGGCAGGAAGAGCGCCAGCTGCTCTCCGTTTTCTGCTGCGTGAAGTCCGTGCTCCCCTGTCGCCCCAGGAGTCTTCCCGGTCTGGCAGGACCCCGTTTCTTGGCTAGCCGCGCTTTCTATGCTCGGGTGGCCGGCTTCTCCGGAGCCACAGGATTCTCGCTCCGTCCGTCGGGAGCAGCCTTGGGGCGGTGTCCCTTCACCAGCAAGCAGCCGTCTGGCCTCCTGCCTCTCTTTCCTCTGCCTGCTTCAGGCTTTGGCTTGCGTCCTGTCTCCCACAGTGATGTAATGGCCAGTGGCCATTTAACCTTGTCCTCCATGCCCGGCAGTCCAGTAGTGACTCACGTGCGTGGGGTCCCACAACATGTTTGCAGAGGACCTTACTTCTTCCCAGGCCTAAATGTCCTTGTTGCTTTTATTATTCCCACTGGAGGGACCAGGCTGGGCTTTTCCGTTCTGAAACTTGGTCTTTAGAATCAAAAAACCTAAACGGGCCCCACAGGTCGCCTTGGTTCGCGGCAGGAGGGGGTCAAGGAAGGCAGAGAGAGCAGTCTGGCCGCCGACCACTCTGATGTTGTCACTGCACAGAGGCACCGTTCCACTTGAAGTCTTTCCTCTTCAGAGACCTGTTCCCAAGACTTGCGGGACAGGAGCGCGTGGTGTCTGTTCGGGGTGACCCTGGGTCGTAGCCCTAGGTCCTGGGTCCTTTTCCTGGCCCTGTCCCTGCTTCGTCCCCGTCTCTCTTCCTTGTTTCTGGTCTCCTAGTGCAGGGGCTGCAGCGAGTCCCGTCGTGCCTGCACGTAAGACGGGGTCGGCCCCTCAACCTCTCCCTTCTCCCTGGGTTGGGCCCTCCCCAGATTTCTGCTCCGCGAATGCAGGAGTCTTCAGGCCGCCTCAGCAGGTCTGGCTGGATTCGAAGGACAGCCTGGGTGTCGGGGCGGGCGCGGACGCGGGAATGGCCCCGTGGGTGCCCCGTGGGTGCCGGGGCCTGGGCCTTGGCTTCTCATGAGCATTGTAAACGCCCGGGAGGAGGCCCACACTCTATGTGGCCCGAGAGGACGGAGGACGGCCCGGTCTGCTTCTCCTCTATGTCGGAAAGTGCCCTGGGGATGGGACCCAGCCCACCAGGCGGGCTCCTGTCCTCAGGCCGTTTCCAGCCTCCTGCGGGGCAGCGTGTGTCCAGAAGTCATGTGATACGCAGACAGTATAGACGCTCAGTTCTGAGAGGTGTTGGCAACCTGCCATGGCTGAGTCGATTTCTGTCTGGGGAGGCAGAGGAGGCTTCCTGGAGGCAGATCCGGCCGCCGGGGCTCCCTAGAAGCCACTGCAGGCCCCCTGGGGCTGGTGCGTGCTATGGGAGGAGGCGGTGGGGGTCAGCTGGAGGGGTTTGTGCTTTGGTTGCAGGGTCAGAGGGGCACGTACTCGGGGAGAGGAATCTGGTGAGGCGGGAGCCTGCCCCGGTTGGCGAAGGCCCTGTGGGATGGAGGCCATGTGGCCCTGGGTGGGGCTCCGGGGACGCCAGTGAGGCCTGTGCTGTGAGGAGCCAGAGGCTCCTGGCTGGCCGTAGGCTCTGGAGGTCACGGGGCCAGCGGGCTGGGAGCACCGGGCATCAGGAGGACCGGACCTTCAGAAAGGACGTGGGGTCTGCAGGGCAAGGCCAGGGACAGCCTCACTGGCTTTGAGGCTTCAGGCGTTGTGATGTCGGATCATCATGATGTCGAACCGTCCGACACACTGCGCTTCAGTGAAGAGGGAGACCTTTCGGTGTTTTCTTCCCTGGTTGCCCGTTAATGGTTTCACATGAGAGCTTCAGCATGAACTTGAACCATCTGCCATTTAATTTTGATATTATATAGTATTTGATCATAATAACAGTTAAAATTTTTTCCCTTCTATTTTTTTATTCAAGTGAATGACCTATATCTATTTTATCCAATAACTTTTTGCATATATATGGTTTTTTCTTAATGAATAGGTTCTTTCTTTAGTTGCTCTTATATTCTGCTTTGCCCCAAGATTGACATTTAAGTTGCCTTTTAGCTTTCTTTAGCGCTGCTGATGGGACTGTGTCTGCTACGAACAGACCTCTTGTATTTTGTTGTAGGCTTTGATGGATTCTAATCTTCCGAGGTTACAGTTAGAACTCTATAAGGAAATTAAAAAGGTAGGCCTTAATTTTCTGTTATTGAAAAAATTGTACTATTTCACTGTATTGAGCAGTATATGTGAAATTTTATATTTAATGAGTAAACATGTTAAGAGGAAAAGCTGTTTGGTAAAGTAGACTATTTTGTTTTTCTTTAAAAGTTTACTTTTTATTATTTATTAGATGAGATGGGAACTTAAAATGGTAATTTATTTTTTATCTTTATAATTAAGCTCACTAGATCTTAAAATTTTGAAAGTACTAACACATGACTTTTTCTCTAAAAAAAGAAATTAACAATGAAAAACCTGCTTTTTTTATATGACATCATCTTGGTGACTGTTGTCCGTGACTTAAACGCAACATACCACTCCTTAAATCCACTCAGAACGGTGCCCCTCGGAGCCTGCGTGCCGCCCTCTGGAGGTTCGCCGAGCTGGCTCACCTGGTCCGGCCTCAGAAATGCAGGTATGTGGACGCTCTGGATTATGGTGAGGGGCCAGCTCCAGGGATTCTTTACATCTCAGCTCAGATGTCCCCTTTTCAGAAGTCTTTCTTGTCCACTCTGCCTCCATATGGCGGTCGACGTTCTGTTAAGCGCGCTCAGAGAGATTCTTGCACACTTAGCAGCGTGCTCGTTCCCTTTCTGCGGGAGTAGAAAGAGGCGTAGGAGTTGAGCGCCCGGGGACAGCGGGGTCTTCTCGGTCTGTCTTCTGCTGTGTCTCAGCACTGGTCGCGACGGTATCTGCACGTGGTAGTTGCTGAAAAGGTCCTTGTCAAATGGTTGGAGGTTGAGTCCCAACCTCATTATTGTTCACTGTAAGATTTGTGGAAATATAAATTTTCACCTGTTACCTGGGTTAAAACGTGAACATTAAGCTGTGAATAATGTTTTGACTAGTTGGAACAGTTCTGTCTTCATGGATTGAAAACGAAAGAAGGCCCAGCTTTCGGCTCCTTCCTTCTCAGCTGGCCCCCGGTCAGAGTGCGCGGGCCCTGGGCCCCACCCCCGAGGAGCCCAGCCCTCCCTGCGGACGCGAAAGGTGGCTGTTCCACTGAGTCTGAGTTTAATACGAATCTGATATGGCTGTAGAGATACGATTGCTAAGGAAGTTTCTTTTTATATGACTTTTGCTTCTCCTATCCTTGCTTTGAAAAAATTGTTATATTTCTAAAATTCTCCACATCCCAAGTTCTCCACGTAGCAACCAATGTGACCCTAAAAAGCATGACCGGGTCAGGTCTTTTCCTGACGTGAACTCTTTACTCATCCCCAGAGCTGATCATCTAATACCCAGACTCCTTCATCAGGGCCCAGGGAGCCCCTGCCCTCGACAGCCCCGTCACCACGCACTCTCTGGAGACTCGCTGGCCTGGTTCTGCTTCTTCAAAGAGTCTGGTTTCTCTTCCTCTTGACGGCTAGCTTATTTTTCCCCTCTGGTCTCAGCAAAAAAAGTCATCTCCTTAGAAGGGCAGGGCTATGCTCGCTCACGGTGTCCCAGGAATAGACCGGCCTGTGGCCTTCTCCGCCAGCGAGGGCGCCTGCACGCCCACCCCGCCAGGGCGCCTGCACGCCCACCCCGCCAGGGGACTCCCCTCTCTCGCTCCCACCTTCTGCTTCCTCTCTAGAGGGCCAAGTACCGTGCGGGCCTTATTTAATTTGAACACTTAAAAATTCTTTGTAATGCTTCTTTTCTAAAAAACCTTTCTTCTCATTTCTTGACTTTTATTTTTTGAATGGTGTTTTCTTGTATTACCTATTTTCTAATTTAAAAGGTGTATTTTAATTATTATTATAATCTACTGCAAATAGTTTTTCAGACGAGCTTTTGAGAGTCCTCTGGTTGCAGGAGAAATGAAAGCTTAGTGTCTCTCAGCATTGGAACTCCGTTTGCATTTAGTCCTCTTGCTGTTTTACAGAGGCTTGTCCTCTTTCCAGTGCAGATTGTTTCGCATATAAAAACTGGCTTTTCTCCAACAGGGACTAAACTAATCACTCACGTTTCTCATTGAAGCGGACCTGGTGGAATAACCCATGTTCTCACATGCGCAGGCCTTACTTGGTGAACCTTTTGCCCTGTCTGACTCGAACAAGCAAGAGACCCGAGGAATCTGTTCAGGAGACCTTGGCTGCAGCTATACCCAAGATTATGGCTTCTTTTGGCAATTTTGCAAATGACAATGAAATTAAGGTATGTATGATTGTTACCTCAAGCACGTGAGTGAGGCTGGCGGGGTTAGGGCTTTCGAACAGGCAGTCATTTGAGGGGACTTCCTGAGGTCTGTTGTGCTTCATAATTTGGATTAGAAGCTTTCGAGTTGCCTGGAGGCACACCGAGAGCGTGTCTCCACTTCTGCGTTCTTACATGGGGGAAGAGTTGAATAGGGGGCTGGTTTATGCCCGCAAATTCCTGGGTGCCATGTCTCTGCCTGTCTAGCCTGTGCCCTCGTTTGGTCTAGGTGTCCCCTGCCAGCTGCCTTCTACAAGGCGTTCTCGTGTTATGGGACCTGGACCTGAGAAGGTCCCTCGAGCTCTCAGAGTCAGCTTTATTTTTTATTATTGCAGACTGTTCCGGTTCCCCACGGGCTGACTCTTCGTGATAATGCTTAGCTTTCGCTGTGCTTTGAAGTCTGAACTGACAGAATGATTCTTAATTTATCATTTCAGTGATGTATTTGTATGTTTACTCAAAGGAGTTCTTTGAGACGCCACTGTCTTTTTTTGGAGCTAAAAAAATTTGTCAGAGATAGGTTCACTGAGTGGTGTCTCTCTGGGGAGGAACTGGAGACCACCAGCCACCGGGGATGTGCTGTGGCCCGCAGTCTGCTCCATCACCTCTCTGGTTCCGGACATTTAACGTGCAGGTTCACTGGGAGTTGATGAGCCTCCGGGAACTAGTTAATGCTCACTTCACTGTTTAGGAGAAAATTGTTTCTAAGTCCGACACCGGTCTGTTATTTGCTGCCCCTTTGCCGGGGGCCATACCTCCATTAGTGGGGCCCCGGTGGTGTCACTGACGAGGTCAGCAGTGCTCAGCACGTGCTCAACAGGACCTGGGACAACTCGTGTTCAGAGCATGGTTTAGAGTGATGGGAACGAATGCTGTTAAGCGACATCAGCATCAGACACTGCAGCCGGCTGGGCTGCCCTTCCCTTCCTTGGCTCAAGGCTTAGGTGGCTGTGGTTAGCACTGTAGCGCCCTGTCTCTGGAATGTCCTCAAAGTCCAGTGACAAAGGCTTGCTGTCTGTTGCTCAGGGAAACGGCGTGAGTATACGCTGTCACAGGTCAGTGAAGTTGCCTGCTTTCCAGACCCGAGGATGTCTCAGAGACATCTTAGCAGCATGTGCACAAGTTCTCTTGGGTCAGGATGTCACTGTAGGTGGCAAGCGCTCTCTTGACTTCATGATTCGTCCTTTATTTGTACTGCATTTACTGTACACGGTGTCATTTACTGATCCTGTCCTCAGACACTGTGGGTGCAGCTTTTCCAGAGCTGGGGCTTCCGCTCTCGTGTGGGGGATACAGGTGCTGCAGTCCCGCCCGGCAGGCAGGCAGGAAGCAGACCGCGTGTTTGCAGACCGCTCTGGGACACACTGAACTTGGGGCTTGTGTCTGGCCTTGGAAAGCCTCCCGTTGTTGGTCACTGATGTTCCACGAGGCCCCGGGGCAGGCTGAGTTTCACGAGGCCTGGCGAGCTTCTCAGGAGCCTCTCCTCCTGCCCGGGGCGTTTTGCGTCCGCAGGTCCTGTTAAAGGCGTTTGTAGCCAACCTGAAGTCCAGCTCCCCGACTGTGCGGCGGACGGCGGCTGGCTGCGCCGTGAGCATCTGCCAGCACTCCCGAAGGACGCAGTATTTCTACAGCTGGCTGCTGAACGCACTCTCAGGTACGACGTGTGCTCCTGCTGCTGCGCCCACGTCTGCTCCAGATGGACCTTGAAACTCTTTCAAATCAGGCAGGCAGTCCCTCGGCCCTGGGACCAGGCCCTGGGTGCCGGCCGACTGGGGAATGGGGACTGGGTTTGAGCTGAGTGCTGAGAGAGGGCTGCTCCCCTGGGCCCAGGACAGCCAGTGGGGCAGTGTGTGCAGGCCAGCGTGCCGCCCCACCCACCTTCCAAGACCAGGCCCTCCACGTCGCCAGACCGCACAGCAGCCGTGGTGGCTCTGAGTGCCGTGAGTCCCCAAGGCCCGAAGCCGAGCCTCCGGGCCCTGCAGGTTCTCTGTTCGGGTCTAGGTCTGCTGACACTTGGGGCTATTGTGGAGTCCACGCTAGCAAATGCCAGAGCGGGTGTGGGTGTTGGACATTGGGTATGAAAGAGCCGGCTGAGTTTCTGATTCCCCAGAACCCACGACAGGGCCTTGCCAAGCCGCAGATGTAAGGCCTCCCTTTCAGCCACTCCGGGGCTTCGGCTCACGATGAGATACGCACGTATTTTCACCGTGAAGTTTGTGTCATCTTTGTCCCCCACTGCCCACCTCACGAGAGGGTTCGCCGTGGACCTGTTTTTAACACAGTAGGCTGTGGATCGCCAGGTAGCGGGTCAGATGTTACGAGGTCTCGTTGCCACCTCTCTAGGTTTGCTGGTCCCTGTGGAGGACGAACACCCCACCCTCCTGATTCTTGGGGTGCTGCTCACATTGCGGTACCTGGTGCCCTTGCTGCAGCAGCAAGTCAAGGACACAAGCCTGAAAGGCAGCTTTGGGGTGACACGGAAAGAAATGGAAGTCTCTCCCTCGACAGAGCAGCTGGTGCAGGTAGGAGCTGCCAGTTAACTCTGGTGCCGATGCATAAGTGACTGCCACTCAGAAAACTCACGTGAAAGGGAGGTGACAGGACCGAGGGGTGAGAGCGTGGCCTCTGGAGCCGGACCACTGGGTCCAGGTCCTAGGTCACGACGCCTGGCTGTGTGAACTCGGTACGGCAGTCCTATCAGAGTGAAATGAAGGTCCTCGCATAAGGGTGCCATGAGTGTCGCATAAGCCCCGAATCTGCTGGGCACAGAACACCATGCCCTGTTTCTAAACCGGGGCATGTGAGATGTGTTCACCTGCTCAGTAACCACGGAGCTCGCGCTGCAGCTCAGCTGTGTGTGTCCACGCGGTGGGCTCCACGCTGGGTTCTATTCAGTCTTTAGTGTCCACGCGGTGGGCTCCACGCTGGGTTCTATTCAGTCTTTAGACTCCACTTCTAGGCAAAGCACGTAGGATTTAAATAGTTCCGTAGTAGTATGTAAATGTGGAAATCCTAATAACGTGAAAGTGATGATGTTGCTAACAGTTGGGGGGCAGGTGAGGTGAAGGCAGTGTGGGACGCTGAGGTCATTTTCCCTAGCGAGTTTGTACACAGTTAGATGGCTGCAGAGTCGGGGCGCAAGCTGGTTGTCCAGAGCAGGGCAGCAGCCTTGTCTGGAACAGCCCAGTGCCCCCTGTGCCCCTGCAGCCGCCTGGCACAACTTTGTGTGTGGAACCTTGTGTGTGTATGGTGGAGTGGGGTGTGGGTGTTAATGGATGTCGCGAGTGGGAGTGTATGGATGGTATGCGGGTGAGGTGCTGGTACGGATTCGCGGGGATACGAATGTCTGCGGGAGGTGAGTGTGCTGGAGTACGGTTACGAGGAATTGTGAATGCGGGGTGTTGGAGTCGCGGTTGCTGCGAATTTTGCAGGTGTGTGGGTGCACCTGCAGGTGCGGGCTGCGTTTGCCTGGGACCGCGACCCGAGCTGGGGAGGTCCCCGTCAGAACTTACACACGTGAAAAAAGTAGCCACTGCTGAGATTTGTGCTTTTTAATTTATACTCTTTACACTGTCTCTTTTTAAACGTTAGTGTTGCTTTTACAATGTTAAAGATTGAGCTGCCCAACTCAGCAAGCAAAACTAGAGTGCCGGTTAAATTTGAATTTCAAATAAATCATGAATAATTTTGTGGTGTAAGTGTGCTTGAAATCACATGAAACATAGTTATACAGCGAAGTTATTTGTTACTTATCTGAAATTCAGATTTCACTGGATGCTCTGTATTTTATTTGGCAACTCTAATAAAGGGAAAAAGAATAAGTTCGTTATGTCCACGGGATCTCTTGTAGTGTGTTAAGCAGTAGTATCCAACATAACGCCTTAAAGGTTTTGAGAACTTTCTCAGTGACACTCAGGGTGATCGATGGTCCTTGCTTAAACGTGTGTCAGAGTAACTGCTCAGTGAGTGTGGGGCTTCGTTCTCCCTTCGCTGGTCACCAGTTCAGGGAGATGAGGTCTTAATTAGGATGTTCTGCTTTTGTGGACGTGCTCTACTTTTAAGGAATTAATTTAAGAGTGAAAAAAATCATGGAATTTAGAAAACTACGTAGAAGCTAATGACCACAGTGGTAGATGTGACAGAGAAATTTTTAGGGGCAGAAAATAAGGCACAAATTTTGCCAATGTAAGACTGTCAAACACAAAAAAAGGCGACCCCTCGTCCACATGTTAGAAATCAGAACGACCCCCTGCGTTTGCCGTCTACAGGTCTACGAACTGACTCTGCGGTACACGCAGCACCAGGACCACAACGTCGTGACTGGGGCCTTGGAGCTCCTGCAGCAGCTCTTCCGGACACCGCCCCCAGAGCTCCTGCAGGCTCTGACCACAGCCGGCGGCCTGGCGCAGCTCCCCGCCACCAGAGACCAGCCCGGGGGCCGCGGCCGCAGTGGGAGCATCGTGGAACTTATAGGTGAGTCACTGGGAAGGCCGACTCCGAATGAACCCTGCAGCGATGCTGGTTGCCCTCTGTCGGATAACGGTCAGCCTGGGTGTGTCAGGCACTGTGCACCTCCGCTCCTGAAGACAAAACTCATAAGGCAGGAATCATCCCGACCTACAGACGGAGGAACCGGAGTGTGGAAGGCGAGGCGGCAAAATGAGGTCGGCTCCCTCCGGCTTGGCTGCCTCCACGTGGCCTTTTGTCTGTCGCGAAATGAAAACGTTAGGGGAGGTATTTCCAGGACCTGTTATCTCTGTTACTGTGCCAGAGGTGGGATCCTGAAGTCTTCTGGGGCGTTCCGAGTTCCTTTCTGCCCCAAGGTCCCTCCTCACTGTCCTGACAGCTTAGGAGACCCCCACTCCTCCCCACAGCACCTCTGCGCTCCGGGCTGCGCCCTGGGCCCGCCCCGTGCTGCTGCATACCGACCACTGGCGCTCCGCGGCCGGCGGGCCCTGTCTGACGTGGAGAGACCCCTCGGGCGCCGGACGAGATGGGAGCCCTGAACCGCAGCCTCTGGGACTGCGTCTGGCAGGGCGGAGGCTCCTGCACCGCCTGGCCTCTCCTAGGCCCTGTGGCGTGGGGTCGATTTAGTGCAGCCTCCGTGTGGCGTGGCCTCTACTCAGAGCTTCCACAGCCTAGTCGGACTTCGATTAATTTGTCTAATTGCTGCTTCATTTAACATAAGTGTTTGCCTGAACCGTGAGCAGAAAATGTTAATATGCCCGTTCCCCATCCTTTGTACTGAAGAGCCCTTTTCTCTGTGGAATGCATGCCTTACAAATAATTGCTGAAATACTCATTTCTAATGATTATTTCTAATGAAAATTTCTGTTTGATTATTGGTTGACCGAGTCATCTGAGATTTCTGATGGTTTTAATTTGGCTCTTTAAATACTCTTTGTTTGAGCTCTTTTCACATTTTAGGTCATGTCTTTAGAACTATATTGAGTGGCGATGTAGTTTTCATGTTGAAATTTAAGTGTAGCAGTTTGGTGCTTAAGCACCGCATGTGGAAATACATTCACATATTCTCTAGTTTTAAAGATGAACCAAGCTTTTTGAATATTTTCGAATTCCTCCTGGATTTTAGCAGCTTGTTACCTTACTTTCATCTGTCATTTTCTGTGATTTACAGCCGGAGGGGGTTCTTCATGCAGCCCTGTCCTTTCAAGAAAACAAAAAGGTGATTATTTCAGAAATCAGAGTCTCAAATCTTACTGATGTTTCTGTGTCCGTAATACAGTCGACTGTGCCCATGCCTCTTCTCAGCGGAGGGTTGTGTGTGTAAATATTGCTGGGCTTGACCAGGTCTGGTAGGGTGGCTTTTACAAACTGCTCGTGTATCAGAATTGCTTTGTCATAAATTTCTAATATTTTAGGTCAGTGGTCAGCAAACTTTTCTGTAAAGGGTCAGGTGCTACATATTTTAGCCCTGTGGGCCTCCCTGTCTCCTTTGTAACTATTTGACTCTGTCCTGTGGTGGGAAGGTAGCCGTAGGCAATACTAAGCTAATGGATCCTGTGTTCCAGTAAAACTTATTTCGGAAGCAGGCGAGCCGTAGTTTGCCTACTGCTTTAGGGAGTATGCTATGTTTTATAAAGATAACTTATCTTCCCAGTGAATTTTGTTTAGTATTGATCGGGAATAATGTTTGGTTAATTATATAATTAATTTGGGCCCGGTTATCATTTTTCAGCCATATTTATCTTTGTACATGCCCAAGTGTTCTGATGCAATTAATTTATTTTTATTAGATCCAAGTGTTTCTGATATAATCCGATAGTTTTGGTACACATTATCACTTCGCAACAGCAAGTAGCTTCTTTTCTAGTCTAGATTTCCATAGGAAGTAATTGCTGTCATTTTTTAATTTTGAAATCTTCAAAGATTAAATCTTTTTTTATTGTGGTATAATTGACCCACAGTATACTAATCATTTTTGTGTCATGAGTTGAGTATTTAATTGAGAGACTAATGCCTAATATTATTTGCAGTATCGAATGGGATCTTAACAGGAATAATAGTCTAGCCTTGACTGACTTATATGCTGGAAGAACTTAGAAGCAATAATATTTGGGCCATCATCGTGTGGGATGCTTAATCAACTTTGAGATTTTGGTGAAACACTGAGATTGTTTGAAAGCAAAGGGATTCTAGGAAACGTTCGTCTCTCTGTTCTTGAATTTGGAGATTCCCAGGCTGAGTTACTCTGATGCGCGTCTTGCTTGTTTCTTAGCCACTCTTTCCAGTGATGATGATTGAAAGATGAGTCACGTGGTTGAGACGAGTTGTTTCATTTTCTTCCGTCTAGGACGTTGCTATGTCCTCAATCTTTTTTATTTTTCCAGTGTTTTTTTGTTTGTTTGTTTGTTTTACACTTAGAGCTGTGGTTTTCAATTATTTATTGTTGTAGCCTCAAAGTTCTTTTTTTTTTTTCAGTTGAAATCTGCCAGTACATAAGAGAGAGAAAAGCAGAATTGTCGTTGTTGGATGTAGGATCAGGCGAGGCTGGGGAATGTGGCCTGGCATACCTTCTCTGGCAGCAGCTTGCCCTGCCCTCCCCGATTTGCAAACCGCTGATTCTGGACAGAGAGAGACTGCTTTCAGTGGCTCCTGAGCTCAGGCGGGGGTGGGGGTAAATTGCTTGCTCTGTAATAACGGACCCTTTTATTTCTCTGATAACCTGTCGTCATACCAGTTTCATCTAAATTTTAGGTTTCCTTTGCTTTTTTTTGTCTTTAATGTCACATGAATGTAGACTTTTGGAAGTTGTCACATGTATGACCTATTCTTTGAAAAGCAGTGAAATTAGAAATTATAAGTTCCTCATAATATTTTGATAGTGTCATTTAATGATATTTATATATACTGTAACCATAAGATTTAATGAGTTAAGTCATGTTAAGGCTTTTGTTTTCTTTTTTTCTTATTAATACAGTTTGGAAACTGTTGTAAAATGTATTTTTAGAACTTTGCAAAACCTGAACTATTATTCCATCTTCCCAGACCACACAGTGCTTGAGTTCTGACTGTCAGCCACGGAATCTAGCAAACTGAAAGATAATAAAAGTGACCTTTAGGTATAAAAGTGTTACGTGTAAATTCCGATGTGCCATTGGAGACCCAAGGGCTAATGGGATTGGTTCTAACCATTCTTAAGACTGAAAAAAAGGTGATATAAATTATTTAACATTATCAGTAATCTAAGTCAATAAATATTTACTAATTATTAAAATTTTTTTTTTAACGCTTACAGCACCTGGTCTTCCTAGGTGGTCTCCCATCCAGGTACTAACCAGGCCCAACCCTGACAGGATCGGGCTTGTTCAGGGTGGCATGGCCGTAGACTAATTATTAAAACATTTTGTGGTACAGTTTGAGAATCATTGTTTTAAACTTCTTTCCATATAGGTTTATTGATTTTAATAGTACTCTATAATATCTCTGCATTCTTCGTGTTTAGCACTCGTATGCAAATATATACGACGAAGAGCTGTTTGAGAGGGTGATCAGATACGCTTACAGTTTTCCACTTAGACTGTGCCTTTACTTGGTTTTCAAAGTCCCTCCTTTCAGTGAGCCTAAACAGACCCTTGCTTCGTCTCTTCCTAGGGAAAGTGCTCTTTGGAGAAGCAGCCACCTTGGAGGATGACTCTGAGTCAAGGTCGGAGGCCAGCAGCCCAGCTTTCACAGGTAGCTCTCGGGGAGTGGCAGCAGCGTCCCTCTACCCTCCACCACCCCCCGCCCCGGTCTGCTGGCCCCTACCGCTGCCTGTCCCCTGGGTCTCTGAGGGCTCCTGCTCCTGAGGCAGCCGTTCATGGTGGACAGTCAGGCTTCTGGATAATGTTTGCTCGGAAGCATATGTGTGTGTTCTCTTGGTTTAGGCCGCTTTGAAGTTTGTGCTCCTTGTGGGTCTTTGAGTCGGGGATAGTGGGTATCTCATGACCTGCGTGGGTTGGGAGCGGGGAAACGGGACTAAAAGTTGTCTGTGGATAATTTAACTTGGAAGAACTCTACGTTTGTTTACAGATAGTTTGTTAAATTCTTGATTCACATTATAAAGGATGAGTGTCCACTAAGATACTGGTAATTGGGTTAAATGAGAGTGGTTTGGGTTGTATAATCCTATCCAAAAGAATATTCTTAGATAACTGAAAGTAAGGCTAAAATATTTGGTAAGGAAAATCTGAATAACACCAGTGTTTATTATTCATTTATTTTACAAAATATAAATTGACTTTTTAATTATAAAAGTAAAGTTAAAACAACAAAAAATTCTCAATAACAACAAAAAAACCAAACAATCCAATCAAAAAATGGGCAGAGGACCTGAACAGACACTTCTCCCTAGAGGACACACAAATGGCCAACAAATATATGAAAAGATGCTCAACATTGCTAGCTATTAGGGAAATGCAAATCAAAATCACAGTGAGATACTATCTCACACCTGTTAGAATAGCTATAATCAACAGGACAAGTAATAACATGTTGGAGAGGATGTGGAGAAATAGGAACCCTCATACACTGCTGGTGGGACTGCAAGTTGGTACAGCCACTGGAAAACAGTATGGAGGTTCGTCAAAAAACTAAGAATTGATCTACCATATGATCCAGAAATCCCTCTACTGGGTATTTACCTTAAAGACTTGAAAATCCATATCTGAAAAGATACATACACACTGATGTTCATAGCAGCATTATTCACAGTGGCCAGTACATGGAAGCAACCTAAGTGTTCTATGATAAATGATTGGCTAAAGAAGCTGGGGTACATATATACAACGGAATATTACGCAGCCATAAGAAGAGATGAAATATTGCCATTTGCAACAGCATGGATGGACCTTGAAATAATCATGCAATAAGCCAGATAGAAAAGCTTGAAAATCACATGATAATCACTTGTATGTGGGATATAAACCTAATAGCAACAAATGAATAGGACAAACAGAGATTCATGGACGTGCACAGTGGACTAGTGGTTACCAGAGGGGAGGGGGAGGGCGAAAATAAATAAGTAAATAAATACATAGATAAATAAAATATAATCTGAAAAAAATTGGGGGAAAAAAAAAACAGTTGGGAAAAAAAAACCAACAAAAAAATTATAGCTATCCACATCATTAAATAATGCTCAAGTGCTCACTGACCCAGCGGCCTCCAGGAGTAACCACTGCTAACAGCTTGGCATAGATCTTTCTGGAGTGGATTTTATGTGATGTTATTGTGTTTAGTGGGAATCTTAAAACTAAGTGAGGAAAATGCGGTGCAGATTTATGCTATGGGAGAATACGGCCGACTTAGAGGTCTTCAGCAGGGTCTGGGAAGAAGGAAAGCCCCCCTCAAAGTGACGGTGTGTCGACTGTCTTTTCTGAGCACTGCTTGCCCAGAGCATCGGGATGTCTGTGAGGGCACGGGCCCATGCCCCTGCCTGGCTGCCGTGCCCGGCCCGTCAGCTGTGGGCCTTCACGTGTGGCCCCTAGCGAAGGCCGCAGCAGCTGTGTAGGCGCTTGACGTGCTGACGTCACTGGGCGTACACTGTAGGTTCGCAGTGAATACCATTTGGGAGAATTCACAGCACCTGAAATGTGTCTGCTGCCGATCCTTATTTTATTAGTATGATGTAACACAGTGAGCAGTAAGACCATGGAAAGCAGTTATGGTCATGTTGGAAGGGTGCACTGTTGTCTTGTTTTGAAATATCCTAGTTCATATATTCACTGTACTTCGGGGGGGAGGGGGAGGGTTCTTAAAGTTAAAATGGTGATGGTGAATTTTAGGGTATTTTGCAAATATTTTGTCCCTGTTGAATATTTTTTCCCCGCCCTTTGAGGAATGAGTGTTTCTTTGTCTTCAGCCTCAGCCAAGGGTGAGATTGGTGGCGAACTGGCTGCCTCTTCCGGGGTCTCCACTCCTGGCTCTGCCAGCTCAGCCGCCGACTCCACGGGTCACGACATCATCACTGAGCAGCCCCGGTCACAGCACACATTGCAGCCGGATTCGGTGGATCTGACTGGCTGTGACTTGACGAGCACTGCCACCGATGGGGACGAGGAGGACATCTTGAGCCACAGCTCCAGCCAGGTCAGTGCTGTCCCGTCCGACCCTGCCATGGACCTGAACGATGGGACCCAGGCCTCCTCACCCATCAGCGACAGCTCCCAGACCACCACCGAAGGACCAGATTCAGCCGTGACCCCTTCGGACAGTTCTGAAATCGTAAGTGGGTGCCAGAGCACACCCCAGTTTCTGCAGAGGGGTCTTCCTCGGAGGCCCAGACCTGGTCCTTCCTGCTTACTCCCCTCCTCCCGCCTGAGCCACTAATAACAAGCAGAGGCCACCAACTCAGACCAGAGGTGACCCCATCTTAGACCTGGACCGAAGGAGATGGCTGAGTGTCATTTGTGCTGAAATGGAGGCCAGAAATTAGTTGATGACATGGACTCTGCTAAAATTGAGTATATTTAAAATTCTTTAAGACCTTGGTGTGGGCACAGGTGAAATCATTATTTAAAAAAAGTCTTTAATCAGCCTAGTATTAATAGATCTGTAGGCTTAATGTAGTGTGATTTATAACATTAATTCTGTGTATTATTTTAATACTTTTCGACTTTTCAAAATGTTTGCAACATATCCCATCTTATAGAGCATGGATTAAGTAGCTCTGATCTCTAAGTTAGTGGACAAGAAGTACCTCAAAGATAGTCCAGTCAAAAGTTTGGCATATGAGGGTTTTTTTTCCCCTCTCTTTAATTCCCCACCCTCCTGCTTCCACGTCGCTGACCCATGGATGTTGCCGTTTTCCCCTTAAGAACTGAATCTCTGAAGGTGGGGCGTCCCCTCCCGCATGCTCGCGGCGTGCACCCAGGGCCTGGCGCAACCGGTATGGTCCATGGCTCCACCTGGGGCACGAACCCAGGACCTTCTGCTTGCAAAGCAGACATGCTAACCACTATACTGTGGAGCCACCTCCGCATATGAGCTTTTACGCCCCAAATTTATTTATAAAAGTTTGCACAGCTGTTTTGCTACTACTGAATATGTTTTGTTAAGAATGTGGTTTCATTTTGTTTTACTTGGATGAATATAGAAACATTGGATTACAAATCAGGGGCTAAAGCGCTTGGGTGTCCCTTTGAGAACTTGTCACGTGGATGTGGTTTCTAATGGCCGCGTGGGTCTAGTTACTCGGTCAGAGAAGGGCGCTCGCGGTTAGCGTGCTGAAGCAGAAGACCAGAGGGGGACGGGTCACCTCCCTGGCCCGGTGGGGAATGATTCTCAGCAAGGGATGGGTGACTCAGTGCTAAGCAGCATGCAGGGAACAGGGACGCTTGGGCAGGTGCTGGCTCGGGGCGTTTGACATCAGTGCTAGGGGTTCCTGCTGTTGGTTTATTACCCCAGCTTCCACGAGACGCCTCGCCGCTCGCTTTACAGTGGCTGGCTTTGGACAGATTTGTTAGAAGTAGGAATAAAGGACCATAGGAAATGATGGAAATTTCCCATTTTAGGAGTGTTTCAGATGTTAAGCGTGTGCTCTGCTGGAACTGGGGCCTGCGGGCCTCTCTGGCCCGTGGGGAACCAAGCTGTCCTTGCTACTTCTCAGGTTGGTACAGTTCTTTCTGATTGGCAAGGTGCTTCCATGTCCTGTGTCCAGCCCTTGTCGGTATAAGCTGGGGCGGAGTGTGCACAAGCTGGGGCGGAGCTCACAGGAGGCTCCCAGTCTGGAGCAGGGGCCGGAAAGTAAATCTCTTTGGCTTTGTGAGCTTTGCGACCTTGTCACAGCTCTGCCGCTGGAGTGTGAAAGAAGCCGCAGATAATCTAGAAATGGGGGCATGACCGCGTTCCAATAAAACTATGAACTTGGGTGGCAGGACAGGTCGTCGTTTGCCTCCCCCTAGGCTAGAGTGTGTGTTTGTAGCGGGGCAGGTGACAAGTTAATAGTCAACAGGAGAGTAACTGCGTAGTCAGAGGGATGTAAGTGCTGTAGAGAAAAAGAAGCAAATGGAAGGGGACAGGGACTTTCCTCATGAGACAGCTCAAGGTGGGGATGAAGGGCTTGACTCGGGGCCACTGGGAGGAGCCACTGGGATGAGCGTTTGGGCCTCGCTGGTCAGCTGTGTAGCCTGGAGCACTTTCTTATCTGTAAAACAAGGGTGGGATGGGCCTGTGTGGCAAGACCTCCAGGATTAGGATTAGGGATCGTGACAGTGTGCTCTGATCTGGCCCGGCATGCACTGAGGTGTTCAGAAACGTTTTTTATTGTGTGAAACTTCTCATTTAACCTGTTTTGTTTGTCCGTTTTTAGTAACTAATCTGGAAGACGGGGAGTGGAGGAAGTCATTTTTTTCCTTGGTTGGTTTTGATCACATAAGACTTGGGATGATTTTTTTTAAATGATGTAGAATTTACTTTAGTAATAATTTATTAGCATATTGAGGATTCATTATTCAGTTTTTCAGATAAATTATATGGGATTTCAAATGGATGTGAAAAGTTTTGTAGTATGGAATTATAACCCAGTTTATGGCTACGTATGTGAAATACCGTGTCCAAAACAGTTGACTTAGTCCTAGCAATTTAGGAGGCAATCTGTTTATTATATTGTTAAGTTTTTGTCTAAAAGATCTTCCTCATTTCTGACTGACTACGAAGTTTGCTTATGAAGACAAAGGTTTTGTTTGGAATTTTTTTTTTTTTTATATCAAAGAGAGAAATTTCCAGATTGGAATTTCTTTGGAATTTGTAGAGTTATAAAAGCTTTCTGTAATGTAGCAGTAACGTGTGACCAGCAAGCTCTTGATGATTTACGCACGCGCATCCACGTGCGCTTGAGGACTGGCCTTCGCGTTAGATGTGGCTCATGTCACTTAGCGGTGCCACCTTTGCGCTTCCGTGTTGAGCGTCAACACTTGGCGACGACACTTCAGAACCCTCACAGCCTTGAACCGTTTAGGTGTTAGATGGTGCCGACAGCCAGTATTCAGGGATGCAGCTTGGACCGCCGCAGGAGGACGGCGACGAGGAACCCACGGGCATTCTTCCCGATGAAGACTCAGACGCTTTCAGAAACTCTGCCATCGGTATGTTGACTTCAGCTGACGTGCTTTGAAAAGGTCTCGTTTTCAACCCCGACATCGTAGTTTTATCTTAGCTTCTAGATATCTTTGTTTTCTGAGTTGTAAGCAGCGGATGAGGAAGGATCATCCTTTCTCCTGCTCTAACGCCTGTACTTTCGTGTTGATTGTGTGTAGAATTGTGTATTTGTGTTCGTTGGAAGCTTAGTCTCGACTTCTGTTTCTTTGAAGCCCTTCAACAAGCACACCTGTTGAAAAGCATGGGCCACAGCAGGCAGCCCTCTGATAGCAGTGTAGATAAATTTGTGTCGAGAGATGAAGCCGCCGAGCCAGATCAGGAAAACAAGGTGAGAGGCTTCGGCTGGAGACGGTGCGGCGTTCCGCGCTCACACGGCGTCCAGTGTGCAGCATGCTCCTAGCTCGCCCGTTGTGGAGTTTTTGCTCAGCTGTTTCCTTTAAAAATGGGCCTTTCCCCCAGGCCTGCTCCTCCTTGCTGCCTCTCCAGGCACCGGCAGTCTTGAGACTTGCCTGAGCCTGGCCTCCCGTGAGAGACCGCCCCAGACAGCCCTGTGTTAGCCGGTGGCTCCCTCGCTGGTTTCTCAGACCTCTCACTGACGGTCGCGCATGGCCTTGCAGCGTTTCTTGCTTTTGCTCCGTTGAATGGATTTGTTTGTTTGTGTATTATGGTGAAGTACACATAACAGGATTTGCCAGCTCAGTGGCATCGAGCACATTCACACTGTAGTGACGACCACGGCCGTCATCTCCAAGATTTCTTCATGGTCCCGACGGAACCTCTCTCCCCACTAAACAGCGACTCCCCATCCCTCTCCCCCCACCCCCGGCACCACCGTCCGCCTTCTGTCTCTGGGCATTTGCCTGCTCTAGGGGCCTCATAGAAGTGGGGTCATACAGGATTTTTTCTTTCACATCTGGCTCATTTCACTGAGCGTGATGTTCTCCATGTTCATCCATGCCGTAGCAGGGGTCAGATTCCTTCCCTTTTAGGACTGAATAATATTCCATTATATCTGATACCACAGTTTGTTTTTCTATTCATCCGTTGTTGAACACTTGGGTTACTTCTGTCTTTCGGTGACCGCGAATGATGCTGCTGTGAACATGGGTGTATACATACCTCTTCACGACGCTGATCTTGGTTCTCGTGGGTAGGCATCCAGATGTGGAATGGCTGGGACATATGGGAATTGTGTTTTGAAGTTTTTGAGGAACCGCCTGTCCTCTCAATTTTAAGTTTCTTTAGAGCAAGAAACAATGCTTTGTACTTAGTCCCACACAGATGCCCACTATTGCCACCTTGGTCGTTCCTTCCAGGTCCCTTCATGCCAGGCTTGCCCCCTCCCAGCTTTGGGCTTTCCTTCTGCCTGAGGGGCTTCTCCTTGTCCTGAGGGTGGCAGCTCGCGCTGTGCTTCCCTAAGCAGCCTCTCCCACATGCTGGTCTCAGCTGCCTTTCTACACGGTGCTCCATCCCTGCTGCAGCCCACGTGACCCTGTGCCGTAACTGCCTCTGGCTGGGCTGTTCTGCCTTACCGCGGTGTGTGAGGTCAGGCGCATATGTGGGCAGAGAAGCATCTCTGTCCCCAGTGCTGGCATAATCGCTGCCCAGGGAACTACTTGTTGAGTGAACGAGTGAGTGAACGTATCGGTTCTCTGATTATAAGACAAATAAGTGTCAATTTCTCTGTTCTAGCCTTGCCGGATCAAGGGTGACATAGGACAGTCCACCGACCATGATTCTGCTCCCCTTGTCCATTGTGTCCGCCTTTTATCTGCTTCGTTTTTGCTAACTGGGGAAAAAAATGGTAAGTATGGAAGGGCAGGTGCAGAGCTGAAGGCCGTCCCTAGTTTCGGAGGTCCGCTGGGTGACCAGGTTAGTGCCTGGTTACTGCAGCCGGGGGAGTGAGCGAGTCGGAAAGTGAGGGCGTCGGGAGGAAGGAGGAAGAGACGGGCAGCGGCTTTAGTGGGTCTAGTTTTGTCTGTTTGGAAATGAAACGCGGCTTTGATGCTGAAGGTGACTCGGGTGGTTGCTTTGCAGCGCTGGTTCCGGACAGGGACGTGAGGGTCAGCGTGAAGGCGCTGGCGCTCAGCTGTGTCGGCGCCGCCGTGGCCCTTCATCCCGAGTCTTTCTTCAGCAAACTTTACAAAGTACCTCTTGACACCACGGAATACCCTGGTATGTTAAAAGTTCACACCTCCTTCCTCATGTCTGATCCTTATTGTGAAAACTATTCCAAACCATCTTGGCCCTTTTTAGAGCGTACGCTTTTTGAGGTAGTTTATGGCGTTTGAACTGGTGGCAGCTCTTCACCAAACACAGATAGTGACGTAGCTTCTAGGACTGTCAATGCGAGGCTTAGTTAAAGCACAGAGTAATAGAATTCTAGAACGGGAGCCAGTTTACTATGCACTGGATTTGTACCGAAAGCACAAGCTATGTATTATGTCGGCATTGCTTTGGATCGCCCTGAGGCAGGCCAGGTGTTCACACTCAGACACGTGGGAACTGAGGGTGGCCAAGGCGACTCGACAGCAGGCGCAGTCCCCTGCGACACACATTCCGGGACGTGTTCTCGTCGTGGAGTGAGTGACGGGAAGAGCTCCACTTCGGAGCTTCTCCTCCTGCCTTCTCCTTCTTGCTTTTTCTTTGGGCAAGGGGACCAACTTGTGCTTTTGAATTTATGTTAGGTAAGAGCGGGCTCGTTTGAGTTTCTCTAATTTTTTTGAAATGAAATCTGGGAATTTGCTCATTGGCTGACAGCCTAGATCCTCACCGGTTGTGCGGTGGCATCAGCCCTACGATGGATCTGGGGTCTCTGGTCCCCTAGCGTGGCCTCTGTGTCGGGCCTTGTCCAGATTTGGCTCGCCCCTCGCCCTTGATTTTCTTTGCTGAGAATCGAGCTTTTGCGTGAGTTAGGAAGGCGAAGGAGGCGTAGCAGCTGGGTGATCTGTCCCTGCAGACGAGCAGTATGTCTCGGATGTCCTGAACTACATCGCTCACGGAGACCCGCAGGTCCGCGGGGCCACGGCCATCCTGTGTGGGACCCTCATCTGCTCCATCCTCAGCAGGTCTCGCTTCCGAGTCGGGGACTGGATGGGCGCTGTCAGGACTCTGACAGGTAACGGCCGATTTTCAGGACTGGCTTTTCTAGGTGTCACGGCTAAGCTTGAGTTTACGTAACGGTGTTTGCTGCTTGTTCTTCTGGTCAGGAAGTACATTTTCTCTGGTGGACTGCGTTCCTTTGCTGCAGAGAACTTTGAAGGATGAGTCTTCCGTTACTTGCAAGTTGGCTTGTACTGCTGTGCGGGTGAGCATAATCATTTGTTCATGATCATACTCGTTTCTTTGGAAGTTTTAGAAGTTTTTACTTTTATTACAATTAAAGTATCAAATGTGCCCAGACATTCCAAAGCTGTAAACATTAATAAACATCTGTGTATCCACCACTCAGCTTTAGAAAGAAAACACTGCTGATAAAGTTAAGGTTTAATAGACTTCCATTTGAATTTTAATTCTCAGAATACGTGTTTGAAATATACTTTCTCCTAAAGCGTGTATTTGGAAATTGACTTTGCTAATATTATGTGTAAAATTAAAAGCAATAAGTCCATTAGGCTGTAGAATAAAAGTCCAGTGAGGCATAGGGTTATTGAGCAGCTCTGTATTTGTGTCCGTGGAGTGGCCTCTGTCCTTTGCATGGTGGCAAGTCCAGCCTTATACACCACCTGGGTCATAAATCACAGCTGGCCAATCAGCAGCGGGAGAACTTAACCAATAGAAATTAAAACAAAAGCCTTATATTGTCAAACTTATAGGATGCCTTCCCTTTTTAAAACTTCATGGCCTGGCCAGAATTGTTCCTCAGTTCCAGAAGTTTGCCAGATTTCGGTTGAGCAGAGGGAAGTGTGTTGGCAGCATGGTGAAGCGACCGGCCCCGTGCCAGTCTGTGTGGAAATGCCCGCGTGTGTGCTCAGGCGCAGGGAATTGTGCAGCCACAGAAGTCCTATTCTGTCCCCTTGTGTGGCAAAGTACAGAGTAACATCAGCAAGGGCGTGGGGCCTGAGATTTGTTTTAGAAGTGGGTGGCGTTGCCCTGTCTTCCTCTTGACCACCGGTAAATGTTCGTGAGATTAGTGTCTGAGAATGGAGGCCGTGACTTAGGCAGAAATGAGAGGAAGAAGGAAATGGTTATGTGGATGAGACACGCTTACTTCTACACTCGAGCTGACTGCGATGAAGTGTATGCTAGAAGTACCTCTGAGACGCGGGACGAGTGTGCGCCGTTAGCGCCACAGACCCCAGCTGCGGCTCCGGCCTGTCACAGACGCCGGCTGCGGCTCTGGCCTGGGCTGGCCAGATGCGAGCGCCATGGCCTTGCTTTCAGCATTGTGTCGCGAGCCTGTGCAACAGCAGCTGCAGTGACCTGGGCTTACAGCTGATCACCGACGTGCTGAGCCTGCGGAGCAGCTCGTACTGGCTGCTGAGGACAGAGCTGCTGGAGACGCTCGCAGAGGTTGACTTCAGGTGAGCACATCAGGTTCGTCCGCGGAGCCCGGGCCGCTCAGCGTTCGCACGAGGCATCGAAAGGCGGATGCAGGCAGTGGTCGTTCCCAGGGAGCCCGTGCGGCAGGAACCTCGGCGTTTTTCTCCGTCTCGGCTTCGCTCTATTCCCGGAATCTCTAGGTGCAGGCAGAGGAGGGCGTTTTCTTCATAGTCGTTTAAGTGTCCAGATGGTGGGAATAACGTGGCTCAGACTATTAAAACCACGTAGCTCCCATCAGTTCTGCTTCCTTAACAGGAATGCCATCATTTTACGGAACTCAGGTCAGGTAGCTGGTTTGTATTTTGTTGCAGCTGAGAAATAACTCGATGCGTTGCAGCTTTTCACTTTCCAGGACTGAGTTTCGGTCCAAGTTGTTCCCTCGGAAGGGAATTCCCCTTTGTTACCGGTGTTTCTTGCCGCATATGCAGAGCCTGGCGTCAGCCACGCTCGTGCTGCCGCCCGCAGCCGGGTGTTTTCTTGTGTCCTCAGAGCATCTCCGACAAGTAGGGATGGACCGCACTTGACAGGTGGGCGCTGGGGGAGCTCCTCCTGGCCCGCAGCCGGTTGCCCCCCGCCAGCGGCTCCGCGCCTTCTGCGCTTGGCGCCTGAGCCAGTTCTGCTGGGCACTTGGAGCCTCCCAGAATAACACACGTTTATACTTGTTTTGAAGACGGTTTGCTGAGCATGTCTGGTTGGGTCTGGAGTTATGTGAGGGGTGCGGTTCCCCTTGCCATCACACGGCAGTGTCGCCATCCTTTGGCGCACGTGCTGCTGCTCAGAGCCTTCCCTGTGCTCGGAGCAGCCTGCGAGCCCTCCCGCCCCGGCGTCTGTCTGTCAGCGGGTGTTTGCCGAGTGACACGTTGTTTCATCGTTAAACGTGTTCTTCCGTTAGGTTGGTGAGCTTCTTGGAGGCAAAAGCAGACCACCTTCACCGCGGGGCCCACCATTACACGGGGGTAAGCAGCTCATCTCGCGAGGCCACCTGTCACCCCCAGCAGTCGCGCTTTCTTGGTGCGGAATCGCGCCGAGTGCTCTCCGCTGAGGTCTGGGAAAGTTGGGGTCGCATGGGGTGAACTTAAGACTGGTGACCTCGAGTTCTTCCTCCCTGGCTTTCCAAAATATCTTACCGAAAGCTTAGCTAAATACAGAGACCGTGTCTGTGTTTTTGCTCTTCTCGCCAAAGCTGCTGAAACTGCAGGAGCGGGTGCTCAGCGGCGTCGTCCTCCACCTGCTCGGGGACGAAGACCCCCGCGTGCGCCACGTCGCGGCCGCTTCGCTAGTAAGGTACTTGCTGGATGCTTTTCCTTCCATTCACGTTTCTGGTGAAAGCACTTCGTGTTACGAGAATGGGAAAAGGGGAAGACTCAGAGGCTCGAGGGCAGTTTTTAAAATCTTTTGAGGTCATTGTCAGCTGCTCTTAAACTATCAAAAAAATTTATTCACTGCCATGAGAGTCTAAAACGACAATTAAAACAACAAAGTACTAATCTCCTATTGTAAAAGTAATGCACTGTCGTCAGAATTTTGGCACATAGAGAAGAGCACCAAGGAGAGCGGGAACCGCGCTCGGCTCCGCCACTCGTGACGGGCGCCATCAGCGTTTCGCTGTGTGGCCTCTGAACGGGTGTCTTTCTCAGATTTGGGACAAAATATACCGCGGTTTTGTAATCTGGTACTTTCCAATTAATGTATTGTTGGTGTCTTCCTGTTATCAAATACTCTTCTAAAAAAGAAATTTTAATTAGTGCCATTTGTACTATGTGATTGTGATAAATTTTTATATAAATATTTGGTTGGCTATTAAGTTTTCTTTGATTTAAATAAAGAATAATGCTCCAGTAACCACTGTTACACATAAATGTTTATAATTTCTTAAAATTTATTTCTGGGAGTTGCATTACTAGGCCAAGCTTTTTTATGTTTTTTTTTTTCCTTTTTAATTTCTAAAATCTTTTTAGAGGATAATTTATATCCCTTAAAATTCATGCATTTTAAGTGTGCAATTAAATATTGTTAGTACATTTATGGAGTTGTGTAACCAACACCATTATCCACTTTTAGAACATTTTCATCACCCAAAAAGACCCCAAATTCTCAGTTTCCAGCTGCAGCCCCAAGCAACCACAAATATACTTCCTGACTCCAGAGATTTGCCTCTTCTGGACGTTTTCTATAAATGCGATCACGCGCTGGATGGACTTTTGCCTGGCCTTTTTCACTTAGTGCTTGGGGCTCACCATACTGTGGCAGGCATTATGAGTTCGTTCTTTTATTGCTGAATAGTTTTCCATCATGTGGGTAACATTTTTTATTCATTCACCAGATGAGGCATATTGTTGTTATTTCCGCTTTTTGGCCATCACAAGTCCTGTTGTTGTGAACGTTTGCCCACAAGACTCTCCGTGGACATACATTTTTATTTGTCTTGGGGAGATACCCACAAGTGGATTTTTCATGGGTTTTGGTACTTACTGTGAAACTGGTCTCCCGACGTGTACCGGTTTGTGCTCCCACTTGACCAGAATACGATTGCTCCCGATCCTTCTCATCAAATCAGATGTTTCAGAAAAAGTTAAATATGTGTTAGTTTCTTAGGCAGAAATTGGTGTTTCCTTTTAAAATAACTTTTGTTTTGTTTTAATAGTAACACATTTTTATTGAATAAAACTTAGGGAAAATATAAAAAGGGAAATAAAAACCTTTGTAACCTAAGTAGCCCAAGAAAACTGCAGTTACATTTTGGTGTACATCCTTTCCGTTCTCAGCGTTGTTGTTCGCATGGTTTTGGCTACTTGTGAGATGTTCCTTTTCGTTGACCTGACTGGTCTGTGTGACTTGCCTAATCAACGATTTGGGATCTTTACCATTTCCTGCAAGTGATAGCAATTTGTTATACCCTGAAACAAACCGTGCTTAATGGCCAACTCTCCATGGAGGAAAGAGGTTTTAATTAGAGATGTTGGGGTTTGCAAACCAGTGTGAGAAAGTCGCAGGTTGTGCGTCCCACCCGTAGGATTGTGAGCACACCCACCCACATCTGCACTGTGGCTGACTGCACAGTGAGCCCCCTGCTCTTCTGCGAAAGGGTCCCGGATTCTGCCTTCGGGTTCAGTTTAGATTGTGAGGGACCTCAGCTGCAGCCTTGCCGTCTGGGCTGGACGGCTGGTTCCGCGGACCAGACAGCACATGTGAGGAGAGGGCAGGCCAGGCCTGGCCTGGCTGTGGGCAGTGCTCAGTGCTCCCGTTGATGCTGATGAGAGGCTCAGGAAGACAAGGCATTTAACAGGTGCAGAGAAAGGCACTTACTAATTCTACGGCAGACAGAAAGAAAGTGGACCACCTGGTTATTTCAGAGCGGGCGTGTGGGGGGGTGGCCCTGTGACCAGAGTCCCCCCGCCAACGTGTTTGAAGAGCAAGCGCCCCACTGACAGAGGGCTGTGGTGGCATGTGGGTGGACAGTGGGTTAGGCCTAGCCACCTCGACAGGGATGGCATGCACACAGGTGTGCTTCAGGTACTTCCTGGAGTACATAAACTTTTCCTTTTATGTTAGGCTTGTCCCAAAACTCTTTTACAAATGTGACCAAGGACAAGCTGATCCGGTAGTGGCTGTGGCGAGAGATCAAAGCAGCGTTTACCTGAAACTCCTCATGCACGAGACGCAGCCGCCCTCCCACTTCTCCGTCAGCACCATAACCAGGTAAGATAGCCAGGTAAACTAACCCGGCCTGACCTTGTCAGGGATCACGTGCCCTTTCCTGACGCCTTTTTGGGGCTTTAATCTAAAATGAATCTCCTAGGGAAAAACCTTAAGGCGAGGGTATATGAGTAGGTCCTCTTCCTTTGATAGGATATTTCTTTTTCAGGATTTACTAGCCCACCTCTCTGTTTAAGCTCTGCTGAGTCACACATAGTGACATTACAGGCCACATACTGACGGATGTATTATTCTGTGTGACCCTGATTTCTGCTGTGTCTTACCTCAAAACTTGTCCATTAACTTTTCACTTTATTCGTGTTCCCTATGAAGAGTATGGTTATGTCGTGCCAGTTAATTTTTAGGTGAGCAGCCTATTAAAGAGTGTCAGTGTTAGTTAGGGTCATTCACCAGTTCAGTGACTCACCAGTGTTAGTCACGTTTATTGTGAGAAGCTTTTAAACGCAGTTTCACATGGCTCCGCATAGCTCATTCTCGCCTGAGTCTCTAGTGAGTGGCATGGACAGTAGAGGTCATTAGAGCAGAAATGCCCTAATGAAGTTATAATTTTCTTTAGAGTTATAGTTTGCGAAAAAGGCCATAGAAGTAATAATGTGACTATTATGCTTTTTTAACTCTTTTAAATGTTATTTTAAAAATGAGTTTTATGTGATAATTCTCTGCCGAGTGGCAGTTTTTTTAAAACTTGGGCTAACTGACTTCCAGGCTGAAATGTTCGCTTGATACTTTCATTCTGAATTTGGAACTTGGCTGTCACGTTTTGAAGTCATTATTCCTAAATAAATATCACTTTTTTTCATTTAAAGACTGCTTAAAAAACTCATGGAGGTAATTTGATTCTCAGAGAATTTCCTTTTTTTAAGCTCAACTGGCATTTTCTGTCTTTGAAAAGATTCAGGGTAAATATTCTTTTATGATAAGAAGCAGCATGAGAGTATTTCATTAGCGGAGAATATTTCATCTTTTTCTAAATGCGATTTCAGAATGTTTAGATGCCAGCAGAGATGAGTATAACATTTTATTAAAGCTGGTCACTAACTGCTCCGTTGAAAGTTTTCCCGGTTCCCGACTCAGGCGGGCCCCTCGACGTGCGCTGTTCCGCTGGTTCTTGCGCGGTGAACACAGTTCCCCGTGGGGAAGCCGTGTTTGCAGCTCCACTGCCTGCTGTTTTACAGTTTATGTGACGAAGATAAAACTCTTCTTCCGGGCTTGTCGTTGAGTGGCCCCGTGCCCAGGACACTGAGGGGCACAAAGGTGCATCAGACACTCACCTGCCTGGGCTTCATTCACAGAGTTGGGAGTTAGAATTTGTATGTAAATCCCAGGAGGGGTCGAAATGGGCCGAGCCATGAGCAGAGTGTGGGGAAGGGGCTGAGCCATCCTGTGGTGGAAGGACTTTTTTGTCTCGCAAGGAGTAGTTTCATGACGGATCTGTTAACTCAGTGTGAGAAATGGGTGGCCTTGGCCGTGCAGGCTGGCGCGGAGGGCGTGGCCGTGGCCCTGCACTGCCGGCGCTCGGGGGTCGGCAGGGAGGGCTCTGATTGCAGCTACTCTCACAGGATGAAGGCCACGTTTATTTCCAGTCTTGCTGTAACTTAAGTCAAGTAAAAGGCATTTAAGGTCTTGTAGCCTTTAATGTGAATCTTTTGAAGTGGATTTTTAAGTCTCCGCATTTTTCTCATTAGAATATACAGAGGCTATAATTTACTGCCGAGCATAACGGACGTCACCCTGGAAAATAACCTCTCAAGGGTCGTTGCAGCGGTGTCTCACGAACTCGTCACGTCCACCACGCGGGCGCTCACTGTAAGTCTCCTTAGGGCGGTCTTCGTGGAGTATGCTTTCGGCAGTTCGTGAGCTCAGTTCTTAATTAGAGCTCTTATGTGCGGGGCGTACTAGGAAATTGTGCTTCTGTGAACAGATCTTGGTTTGTTGATTGGAATATAACACCTATTTTTCTGATTATTAAAGCCAATACAGGAAAGCATGAAAATGAAAATGAAAATAAAAACTACCATAATCTCGTCTGATCTCTGAAGCTAAGCAGGGTCGGGCCTGGTTAGTACTTGGATGGGAGACCTAGGAAGACCAGGCGCTATAGGTGTAAAAAATTTTTAAAAAATAAAAAATAAGGGATTGTAAGCTGACAAGGTCCTTGCAATCTGTGAGGTCAACCAAGGGTTGCCTCGCCTAAAAAATAAAAAAATAAAAATAAAAAACTACCATAATCTGAATTGATAATACATCAGAAATTTAAAATATCTCTTAATATAATTGACTCAGCAACTTTGTAACATATATATTAAGGGGGGAAAACAAATGTCAACAAAGATTTTTGTGTAATAATTATATCATTATTTATGCTGCTGAAATTGGAAAAGAATCATAATGTCCAAGAAACCAAGAAGGATTGAATTCTCTGTGGTAGCTTATTTATTATGCACCTATTAATATGATACTTGGAGATTTTTAATAATATAGTGAGTATAATCTGGATTCTAATATTGAGTGAAAAAAGGCACAACACAAAACTATGCTTGTGTATAGTCAGATCTTAGTTATGAAAAATAATATTCATGTGTATATATTTCTCACTCAAGAAAATGACTGGCAGAAAATTGCCAGAATGAATTTTAGGATTATGACTGAATTTTGTTGTCTTCTTTGGATTTTTCGGACATTCACAAATTTCCTAAAATGAGCAAGTGTAACTTTTACAATTAGAAAAAAAAGAATATTGTGCCAACGTAGCGTTAATTTGCTGATTACCAGGTTAAACCTTGTCTTTGATCTTGTGTGACGGAAGCAATGCTCGCACACTGTGGGAAACGCACACTGTGTGATTCGGGCATCTTGGTATCAATGCCTATCAGACTTAGATATCATTTGGGTTCTTTGTAGTTTGGTCTTCCCTTGATTGGGAAGATATAAATAAATATTATTTATTTGTATGTATTGTGGCCTACCGGTGTCAGGCACTGTTCTACACTTGGGCTTTTAAGACAGAGAGGACGCCTGCTCTGGTGGTCCTTGTGGTCTGCTCAGTGGGTGGGTGTGAACCTGCCTGAGTTCGGGAGCAGAGCTGAGCGGGGCGGGGGAGGAAGGGTGCTCTGGGCAGAGGGGGTGGCGCTGGTCCATTACTGTTCTGGGCAGAAGTTGCTGCACCGCTACTGGCCTCTCCCCATGGGGGTTTCTGCCACTTTCCCTTAAAACCTGGATGTCAGATGTCTAGCTATGCTTTGTAAGATACGGATTTGTACCATGGTAAGACAGGTGCCTAGCATTAGGCAGATCGCGATTGTGTTTCCATCGTTTGTACTTTTATGAAGGGTAGGAGGAGGTTCAGTTTAATAAACTCTTTTTGATTTTATTGTTCTTTTCTTCTTTAGTTTGGATGCTGTGAAGCTTTGTGTCTTCTTTCAACTGCCTTTCCTGTTTGCATTTGGAGTTTAGGTTGGCATTGTGGGTATGTATTTTTCTCAGCACATGGATGTCTCCATGTGATACAGACAGAGTTGTTACACTCCTGTTTTTCCTTTCTTGTTATTTTTTTATCATTTGGGCCTCTTGGGAAAACACCTGAAGGATGCTTGTTTCTGCCCTGTTGACCATGTGGGACTGGTGATAGGCACCGCTGGGCAGCACTGAGCTGGTGTCATTCAGGGCGTGTCAGATGCTCGCTGTTCAGCGTGGGGGAGGGCTTGAGGGTGTTATTTGCAGGTTCATTTAAGAGAATGCACGTGCTGGCAAAAGACTTTTCTAATCGGCTTACTTCTCTCCAGAATTATTGATATTTATTAAACACTAAGAAACATTTTTGTTTAAAATCAAATGTGACCTATCATACAAAATCATGATGAACTACAAGAGTGTCATTTAGGGGCTGCTGTACTTACATGAGCAGTTTTCATTTTAAAATGACGTTCTTCCAGAGATGCCCTAACGGTTCTGAACTGATTCCGGGTCTTCCACAGATTAAGGAGTGAGCTTCTTTTATGTGTCCTGATAACTGGGAAAATTTTGGTGACTCACCATCACATTTGGAAGTAAATTGCAGATTTCGTGTGTGATCAGCATATGACTGATGTTTGCTGAAATGAACAGCATTCTCTGGTCTGGAATGATCACTCTCCTCTGTCAGCAGATAGCTACAGAGCAACCACAGTTTCTAGTCAGAGAGCCAGCACTAGACTTGACTTCTGAGCAGCTTTGGCATTGGAGTAAAATGTGCCATCTCAAAATGTAAAAAAAGTTAAGTTGTCAAGATAAACGGTTATAGTACCTTTAATCAGACCTTCTCAAATGATTTATGGGGCTGCGGTTTATAAGAAAGATGGTAGTTAACAATGGTAAAATCGCGCCATGAGCCGATGTGAAACGTAGTGATGCGCCTTCCTCTTGCTTTAAAATTTTTCTGCAATTTGATCTTGCGAACGTCTGCTTCCAGAGTGCCCCCGCTGAGCGCCTCAGACGAGTCTAGAAAGAGCTGCACCGTGGGCATGGCCTCGGTGATCCTCGCGCTGCTCTCGTCGGCGTGGTTCCCGCTAGACCTCTCGGCTCACCAGGATGCTTTGATCTTAGCCGGAAACTTGCTTGCAGGTAACGGTACCAAGTTCAGACATGAACCCCAGGTCTTTAGCTTTTGATTTCCTTCTGACGGGTGATGCTAGTGAGCTATGACGGGAAGTGCTGTGAGGTCACTGCCAGCGGCAGCCTGTTCCGTTGGAGTTTCAGACGGTCTCGACACGCATGCACGTGTCCTGCAGGCAGCTGTTCTGCATCGAGTATTTTAAAGATGCCGTTCGCAGCCCAGGCCCTGAGTTAGCCAGAGGTAAGCTCATTTCACGGGGCACCACGGGCCCCCTGAAATGAGCTTACCTCTGACATGAAAGTATGACGTGTGGGCTCCGTTCTGAAGTCAAATGTAGATTAGAGGGGCACATGTAGACTAAGTTCAGCGGCAGCGCAGTGGCCGTAACCGCTGTCCCTTGGGCATTAGGATGGGAAACAAGATTTATGGGCTGGCAGGAAAAGGGTACATGAACCAACGGAGGGCACAGCACGTCCCAAGGCACGGAGACGTGAAACAGTGTGTGACATGCGAGTAAGTCATTTTGGATGTCAAGTAAGGACAAGGACTAGGGCGGAGCATGGCCGGTGAGGGCCGCTGAAATTGGTGGGTGTGGGTGTTGCCGGTCTCCGTTACGGAGGACTTGGCCCGTTTGCCATGGGAGGGCACCAGAGAGCTTTGTAAGGGGGACTCACGGCCGCGTTAGTGTTTTAGCGCCCAGCCGACTTGAGTGTGGGTTGGAGGAGAAGGAAGGGAACGGAGAAGGTTCGTGTTGTAGTTTAAGCGAGAGATGGACTTGAACGAGGTCGTGGCTGTGGAGTGCAGGAGGAGACGGATGGGAAGCGTCAAGGAGGCAGAGGCAATGGGCCTGGGTCCCCCATCGAGAGGGGCCTCAGATGACTGACACGTCCTGGGTAGTGTGTGACGGTGACATTCATGGAAACTGGAAATACAGTCTGGGGGGCCGTTGTCAGTTTCCTCTTAATTTCGAGTTATCGGTTGACTATCAGGTGACGTCCGATGTAGATGAGTCCGAAGGACGCATGTTCCCTGAGCGATTTCTGCTCCCCCCGCTGTCGAGGTGGGAGGTAACACGTGTGCCTCTATCACAGCCAGTGCCCCCAAGTCTCTGAAAAGCCCATGGACCTCTGAAGAGGAGGCCAGCCCAGCAGCCACCAAGCAGGAGGAGGTGTGGCCCGCTCTGGGTGACCGGAGCCTGGTGCCCATGGTGGAGCAGCTCTTCTCCCACCTGCTCAAGGTGGTTAACATCTGCGCGCACGTCCTGGATGACGTGGCTCCCGGGCCGGCAGTGAAGGTAACCGCGGGCTCGGGTGGTGGCTTCGTGGCTGAGTGACTGGGCTCCTGAGACTGTGTTCACCGCCCGTCCCTCCCTCCCTCGCTTTCGCTCTAAATGAGCAGGACAGCTCTTGTCGTGACACTGAGTTTCGCATCAAAACGTGATCACCCGGTTCGTAGCCCTTTGCCGTCCTCCTCAGATACTGTCCCCCGGGAGGGAGAGGGCTAGCGTCGTCCTTAGGCTTCAGCTCAGCCAGGAGAGCTCGGGAAGCGGGCGCTGCCCACGCGCTCCCTCTGCAGCGCTGGCAGACACTCGCTTTTCTGTGCCGTTCAGGAAAGCCAGCCTCAAAGCAAACGGTAAAGCGTTGGCACAGTGGCTTCAGGCGGATCGGCGCACTCAGAACCTTGCCTGCCTGTTCTTTGTCTTGCTTGTGTCTTCTGTCCCAAGTCTCTTCCGTCTTCAGTGAACATGCCTCGCATCCGTTCTCCTTGAGCTGCCCCGCGGTCCCCTCACTACACACTCTCTGAAGGGTCCCGGCTGCCCGCCCAGCTCCAGGTGCCGCCCAGCTCCCTGACACGGCCTTCTTCGTGAGGCCTCTTTGGCCCGGACTCGGTCCTGTTGCTCCGGCCATCAGTTCTTAGCCGGTCAGCTCCCTGCCGTCACTCTCCGCGGCAGCCCTTCCTGCCAGATCAGCCTCTGCATCTCGTGGGTGCGACTCAGGCCCTGTCTCACGTCCCCCCCGACCCCAGACGCTCTGATTTCCTTCCGGTCGCCTTCCCCTCGGCTCTTGCCCTCCTGACCCCCTCTTGCCAGCATTCTCCCGGTTCGACCTTGCGCCTGCCGCGCACGCCCTCCAGCTGCTGTCCCGCATCTCGGTCTCTGGCCAGTGCTGTCCGCACAACTGTCCGGGCTGGCAGTGTCCCCATCATGCCAGGGGCACAGCGGCACTCACCACACGGGCCACCGCGCACTTGCCGCGTGGCCAGCGCCACCAAGGAACTGGACTTCTAATTTTGTTCCGTTGTCGTGTGTTGAAATTTCGATAGCCGTGTGTGAACAGTGGCTGCAGTGTGGCACCCGGCTCTGTCCTTGGAGCGCTGGTCTGGCATGGCCAGCCGCCGCGTGGCACTCCGGGTGACGCATAGACACCTCGGGCGCAGGCTACATCTGGACTTCCCGCCCCCACCCCGTCCGCCCCGTCCGCGCCCGCCCCGTCCGCGCCTGCCCCGTCCGCACCTGCCCCGCCGCCCTCGCCACAGGCTTCCTTCTCACTCCCAAGTCCTTCGCTTTCCCTGCCAAACGTCTGGTAAGAAGGCAGTTGCACAGGTGCACGTGTACGTGTACACACACGTCCACGCACGTGCACACGCATGTGCACACGCCTGGGCGCATATACTTATCCACATTTTTCTCTGTTCGCTGCCACTGTTCCGGTCCAGGCCAACGGCAGGTCCCACGTGGACAGCCGCAGTGGCCTCCCTCTGCGTGTGGAAGCAGCATTGCTGGGGTGGGTCCCCATTCCGTGGAGCCCCGTGAACGGTGCGTGGCTCCCTTTCCGCGGCCCCACAGAAGCTTTCAGCTATCTCCACAGTTAGTGGCAGAACCCAGAAAGGGTTGTAACTCTTTACTTACCCTTTAGCCATCACCCCTCAACGCCCCCACACTCCCAGCTCGAGGCAGCTGCGAACCTTTCCGTTTCTGTGGACACGCCTGTGTCGGTCACTGCTGTCAGTGGAGTCGTGCGCCCCGTGCTTCTGGGCCCGCTCCTCCCCTTAGCGTGTTCTCCAGGTGCCGCCGTCACTGTCCTGCTCGCTCGCTCTCTCCCTGTCCTTCTCTGCTGCCTTTAGTCTGGCCTCCTGATTGCAGCCACTTACCCCGTTACATCATTTTGCAGACAAGGCTCGAGATGACTTCTCGAGGTGACTTCTCTAAGATCGTGGAGTGAGCAAGCAGCAGAGCAGGGGCCCGATGTCCACGCCCCTGTCACCGTCTGCACTGTGCTGCAGTGCCGGCTGCCTCCTGTGGCATGGGGGCTGGCTATTCTGTATTCCCTTGTCTTCTAGCTCTGCTGCTTATTGGCCGTGACCTTGAATAAGTCACTCCATTTCTGAGCTCATTTCCTCATTTGGAAACCAGAGTTTAAAACGTTGGCGCACACCCTCTGGTGTCGAGGCCCCATAGAACGCCCGGTCGCTGCCGATGGAGGTGGCGTGCCTGGGCCTCCATAGCCTCAGGCCCCTCCTGACGCCTCCTTCCGCCCCTAGCACACCTGTTAGGAAGTTCTGGGTCCATGCTGACCGCCTGCGGTGTGCCGTGGCTAGAGGATGGAGTACGTATGGTGCCCAAGCTCTGTAGATGGGATTCAGAGAAGTCTGATGGGCTCGTTCTTTCCTGTAAATGCTAGAACCACGTGCTGCAGTTTCCCGCGTCTGTGTGGTTGCACTTCATGAGCTCTCACTCTCTCCTAGGCAGCCCTGCCGTCTCTAACGAACCCGCCGTCTCTAAGTCCAATCCGACGGAAGGGGAAGGAGAAGGAACCGGCAGAGCAGGCCTCTGTGCCGCTGAGTCCCAAGAAGAGCAGCGAAGCCAGCCCAGGTATGGGGTTGTGACTGTGGAGGGGGACAAAGGTGCACGAGACATGAGACATTTCTATGACATCTGTGTCATAGAAATTTAGGATTTAAGTTTCCGTTCACATCACTGTTAATAGAATAATTTGGTATTTTTTGGAAAGAATACACAGCAGTGAACCCAGACACAGCTTCCCTGGGGGTGGTTTCAGATGTGAAATATTAATTACTGAAAGATTACCAACCACATTTGGCCTCAAGCATCTCTAAGCATCCCTGGTAACACGCGATGGGGACAGTGCAGGCTTCTGGGCCACCGCAGGGAGCTGGCTGGCTGCTCGTTCCCTGCTTCTTCCTTTCTCGTCCCTGCAGCGTGGTCGTCCCTGGTGTTCAGGGAGGGAGGCGGCGGGTGGCCAGTTCCAGTGCAGTGGGGGTTGGTTCCACAGGGGAAGAACTCTGAGTGGAAAGTGGAAAATTCACGACTGGCTAAACGCGAGATAAAGAGGGATCCGGTCATGTGAGGGAGAGGGCCCAGAAACCTCACAGACCCGGGAGGCTCGGCACCGCGGGGCCAGAGTTACACGGAGTAGCAGCTGCACAGTCTGCGCCATTCATGGTGGGGGGCACCAGAGCCCAGGCCACGCAGGTGACAGCCGTTTGCAGACCCAGCTGTGCCCGGCTCCCGTGTCAGTGCCTGGGGCCAGTCGCGTCTCTCCCGTTCATTCTCCATGAAAAGCATGTGTGTTAAGGCTTTTTAAAAGCCGCTGGTTTCTAAGGGTGACCGTGGCACCGCAGGAAGATCTACCAGCTCAGAAGCTTCAGAACTTCACAAGTGCGGTGTCGCGATGTGACCTCTCACCTCTCTGGTGGAGTGAATAAACTGAGGACTCTGGGTTAAAAACCTCTAAAGCCAGAGTGGAGTGGTTTCATACAGTGCTTGGCCTTTCAGTGTTTAAAACTGCACGTACCCTTTACAGCTGGCAGAGCTTGTTTGTAGGTCATCCCTTTTGATTGCTTAAGGGCCACGACCTAGCTTAGCCTGGGTCAATCCTGTCCTGCCTTGGGCTCCGACAGGTGGGCTGACGGCCTCTTGCTTAGCTGTTCATCTCATTCGCAAACAGGCAACCAGACCGAAACAAGCAAATAGTGGCATCATACCATTTTTTTCTTTTCTTTTATTATGCTTTGGGAGATACTCAGATTTTGCTTATGTTTATTAGTGAATTTCTGATTACTTCTAATTAATCAAAAGTCAGAGTTTTTAAAAGTACTAGAATACTTTTAAAAATCAGTATTAGCAGTAACCTGTTTTTAAACTTAACCGATATTTGCTTTTGATCTAAAAGCTTATTTTGTGTGTGTGTTTTTAAAGCCTCTCGACAATCCGACACCACAGGGCCAGTTACAGCCAACAAATCCTCATCACTGGGAAGTTTCTACCACCTTCCTTCATACCTCAAATTGCACGATGTCCTGAAGGCCACCCACGCCAACTACAAGGTGCCGCTGCTTTTGTAAACATGGGACACATGCAAGTTCCTCGTGGGTTGCTGCCGTTTTCCCTCAGATTGGTAGCTCGTGTACATGCGTATTCATACCTGTGAGTGACTTAGGACTCGGGGATGTGAGTTACAATTAGCTTTTTCAAGGCTGTCTTCCAGCTCTATTTATGGCAGCTTCCAGGTCCTTTTTGAGGTCTCCTCAGAGCCCTGTGATCTTAATTCTCGCCCTGTGGCCTCTGTTGCTTATTCAAGAAAGGCCTTCCTTCCCCACGAGCACACCCCCTTGACCCCTCCCCACCAACGCCAAGTCCAGGCCTCTCCCCTCAGTGCCAGCTGGAGTGACCCTTTCCCTCCTGTCTACCCCGGGTGGGGCATCATGGACTCGCCCCTCTGGGGTCTGCAGTGGTCTCACTTCTGGAGTTTCCGTCCTTCCTCGGCTTGTCGAAAACACCCTCCAGTTGACGTGAGCGTGGCCACAGCGTTTAGATCCACTTGCATTTCGCCCCGTGTGTCTCTTGCCTGCTTTCGTGTCTGCATCGCGGGTGGTTGGTTTTCATTCCTCCAGGCGGCTTCCTTTCTTTTTCCTGTAGTGCTTTTGCAGGGCTCTGGCCGGTTTTTATTTTCATGGTCAGTCTCTTCCCCTTGATCTTGTTTTTACATATTATATCTTTGGACCTGACCCATTCTCTCAGTTATTAAATGGGGGAATCGCGACATAATTTAACTAAGCTGGAGCCTTTAGAATCTTAAATTAATACTTCTTAAAGCTAATTTAATGTTTTGCTGTAGCCAGACTGAAAGGCTGTGTCTGAATTTGATAACGATTTTCCCCAGGGATCCTAACATATATGACTCAGGGCGTGTGTGTGTGGAGAGGGAGAGATGTGCTGCTTATCAGATACTGGTTATGATAGACGTTAAAGTTTACTTCTCATTAAGATAGAAGGTTAGCAGTTGTTTTTTGTCAGTAGTGTCTGTGTAAGTTGGAAGATGCCTTTGAAAGATTTTTGTGTAGCTCTCTGAAAGAGTAAATTCCAAGGCGTTTTCCCAGTGCTAAAACAGGCAAGAACAGCCCGAACGGTGAGTGTGTAGGGCTGCTGAGCGGAATGCGTCGTACCGCAGCACACCACGTGTGTCCTCATTTTAGATGGCCAGATCATGACAGTTGCCAGTAACCGTGTGTTCTCTTGCTCCACCGTCCCAAGGTCACCTTGGATCTTCAGAACAGCTCTGAGAAGTTCGGGGGATTTCTGCGCTCTGCCCTGGATGTTCTCGCTCAGATTCTAGAGTTGGCCACTCTGCAGGACATCGGGAAGGTTTGTGTTTCTTTTCTCCTTCAGGGAGCTGTAGCTGGCACACCTGATGCGCACCCCTGGGCCAAGTGCCTGTGGGGATGGGACCCCCATCCTCCAGGCACATTTAGAAAGTGCTAACAACTTCAGAGAAGCTTCTGTGACTCCGCCACTGCTTATGTCACGGCACCTGAATCTGACTCTTAGCCTCAAATCAGGGCTGGGGTGGGTTCTATTTATATCTTTACAGTTATTTACCGTATATTAGCTTAGACCAAGTTTATTCTAAGAAATTGGCGGGTTTAAAACTGTTGACAGAACCCTCTAGCTTCTCATTTGACCTTCGCAAGTGGAAAGGGCGAAGACACCTAGTCTGCGCTCAGTGCTCCGGGCGCCTCGGGGAGCCGCAGTGCTGCAGTGGGAACCCGTGTTCTCTGGCTCCAAGTTCAGGAGTCTCCTCGCCCCGTTTTGTAGGGAAATGTTGAGACATTTCCTTACAAAGAATTGTGCGGTGCGTGCCCCTGTCGCATGCGCACGACCCAGATTTTGTAGGGCCGCTTTGCCACATCTGCTTTAGAGTGTGTGTCCACCTGTCTTGCCCCCAAGATACCTTGTTTTTGGATGAATTTCAGCGTGAGTTACA